>NC_092334.1:496610000-497210000 GCF_046630445.1 Rutidosis leptorrhynchoides | reverse complement strand
AATTTAGATGATGATTGAATGAATTTGGTAAATGGGTGTGTGTTCTTGCTAGAGAGAAAGAGAGAGAGATGGAGATGATAATGAATGGGTGAAAGGGGTTTGACCCTTTGACCTAGTCAAGGGTTTGATCCCTTGTCAAGTTTAGTCCCTCAACTTTCGTTCGGGTGCGGGAATTACCTAAACGAGATAATTTAAAACGCGTATCAACGGGAGATGTTATAAACATATAACGGACTTTATATTAGTATAACGGAAAAGTAAACGGAAAAAGGTGGGATGTTACATTACCTACTCCTTAAAAGAAATTTCGTCCCGAAATTTAAGTAGGCGTAGTAGTCGTTGTTTCTTCCTCGAGATCTTGCGTTTCCGAATTCACGAATAGATGAGGATACTTCCTTTGCATTTGATCTTGTCTTTCCCAAGTAAACTCGGGTCCTCTTTTGGCATTCCAACGAACCTTGACAATCGGGATTCGGCTTTGTTTCAATGTCTTGACGGAGGTGTCCACAATTTCAACCGGTTCCTCCACAAAATGAAGTTTGTCATCAATAGTAAGTTCTTCGAGAGGGATGACGATATCGGGCTCGGCAAGACACTTTTTCAAGTTAGATACATGGAAGGTAGGATGAACGGAGTTCAATTGAGGCGGAAGATCTAAACGATAAGCAACGGTTCCAATACGCTCCAAGATTTCGAAAGGACCAATATACCGCGGATTTAGCTTCCCGCGTTTCCCAAAACGGATTACACCCTTCCAAGGTGCGACTTTTAACATTACTCAGTCACCGACTTGAAATTCAAGATCGTTGCGTCGTTTGTCGGTATAGCTCTTTTGACGACTTCGGGCCGTCCTAAGCCTATCTCGGATTTGAACGATTTTCTCGGTGGTTTCGTGAATGAGTTCGGGTCCGGTGATTTGCACGTCGCCTACCTCGGCCCAACAAAGAGGTGAACGACATTTGCGGCCATATAGCGCTTCAAAAGGTGCGGCTTTAATACTCGCGTGATAACTATTGTTGTAAGAGAACTCGGCGAGAGGTAAGTGCTTGTCCCAAGCTTTTCCGAAATCAACCACGCAAGCTCGTAACATGTCCTCTAAGGTTTGAATTGTACGTTCGCTTTGTCCATCGGTTTGAGGATGATATGCGGTGCTCATGTCTAAACGCGTTCCCAACGCTTCTTGCAATGTACGCCAAAATCTAGAAACGAAACGGCCATCTCGGTCGGAGATAATCGATAAAGGTACACCGTGTCGGGCTACGATCTCCTTAATGTAAAGTTGTGCAAGTTTCTCCATTTTGTCCGTTTCTTTCATGGCCAGGAAGTGTGCGGATTTGGTGAGACGGTCAACAATAACCCAAATGGTATCATAACCGCCCGTCGTTTTTGGTAGTTTGGTGATAAAATCCATCGTTATCCTTTCCCACTTCCATTGCGGGATCTCGGGTTGTCGAAGTAGTCCGGACGGTCTTTGGTGTTCGGCTTTGACTTTGGAACATGTCAAACACTTGGAAACATAAGTAGCTACGTCCCTTTTGATGTTCGGCCACCAATATAGCTGTTTAAGGTCGTGGTACATCTTATTGGCACCGGGGTGAATCGAGTATCGTGACTTATGGGCTTCATCTAAAATAAGGCTTCGTAGATCCCCATAACTAGGCACCCAAATTCTTCCGGCGAAATATCGGAGTCCGGTTTCTTTAACTTCGAATCGAGAGGTGAGGACGTTCAAGTGTTCGAGAGAGATGTTTTCATCCTTGAGAGCCTCATCTTGGGCTACCCGAATTTGGCTATTAAGGTTGGTGTGAATGGTGATGTTTAAGGCTCGGACACGAAGAGGCACCGCTCTTTCTTTTCGACTTAAGGCATCGGCTACTACATTTGCCTTCCCGGGATGGTAACGAAGCTCGCAATCGTAATCGTGTAAGGTTTCAATCCACCTTCGTTGTCTCATGTTTAGTTGCTTTTGATCGAAAATGTGTTGGAGACTTTTGTGGTCGGTAAAGATAGTACTCTTGGTTCCATAAAGATAGTGTCTCCACATTTTAAGTGCAAAGACAACGGCTCCGAGTTCGAGATCATGTGTCGTATAGTTTCGTTCATGAATTTTGAGTTGTCGAGAAGCATAAGCAATGACTTTCGTTCGTTGCATCAATACACACCCAAAACCATGTTTTGAGGCATCGCAATATACAACAAAGTCATCATTGCCTTCGGGAAGTGACAAGATAGGAGCGGTGGTTAGCTTCGTTTTCAAGATTTGGAATGCGGATTCATGTTCGGTCGCCCAAATGAATTTCTTTCCCTTGTGAGTCAATGCGGTTAGAGGACGTGCAACCAAAGAGAAGTTTTCGATGAATCTACGATAGTACCCGGCGAGACCCAAGAATTGACGAATGTGAGTAGGAGTAGTAGGAGTCTCCCATTTACTAATGGCTTCGATCTTTGTGGGATCGACTTTAATGCCTTGATCACTTACAACATGACCAAGAAATTGAACTTCCTTCAACCAAAATTCACACTTGGAGAATTTGGCATAAAGTCGTTCTTGTCTCAAGAGTTCAAGCACAAGTCGGAGATGTTGTTCGTGCTCTTCTTCATTTTTAGAATAGATCAATATATCATCGATGAACACAATAACGAATTTATCGAGATACGGTTTGCACACGCGGTTCATAAGATCCATGAACACCGCCGGTGCGTTAGTGAGACCAAATGGCATGACGAGGAATTCATAACTACCATAGCGAGTCCGGAAAGCGGTTTTGGAGACATCTTCCCCCTTAACCCTTAATTGATGATAACCCGAGCGGAGATCGATTTTCGAATATACACAAGACCCTTGTAGTTGATCAAAGAGGTCATCGATGCGAGGAAGAGGATATCGGTTCTTAACCGTCAATTTATTTAGTTCACGATAATCAATGCACATTCGTAGGGATCCGTCTTTATTTTTAACAAACAAAATCGGAGCGCCCCAAGGTGAATGGCTAGGTTGGATAAAACCACGATCAAGTAGTTCTTGGATTTGACTTTGCAATTCTTGCATTTCAGATGGAGCGAGTCTATATGGTGCACGCGCTACGGGTGCGGCTCCCGGAATAAGATCGATTTGGAATTCAACCGGTCGATGAGGCGGAAGACCCGGCAATTCGTCGGGAAATACATCGGAATAGTCACTAACAATTGGCACATCATCGATGTGCTTCTCATCGGACTCGACTTTCTTAACGTGAGCAAGGATCGCAAAACAACCCTTACGGAGTAGTTTTCTAACTTTAACACACGAAACGAGGTTGAGTCCGGTGCAACTCTTATCGCCATAGACGATCAAAGGTTCACCATTCTCGATAGGAATTCGGATTGCGTTAAGATCACAAAGAATCTGAGATTTCGTTTTGACTAACCAATTCATACCGATTATTACATCAAAGCTTCCTAGTTCCATGGGTATCAAATCAATTTCAAATTCCTTACCCAAAATGTTTATCGTACACCCCCGGTAATATGTGTCGGCACTTAATAGTTTCCCGTTAGCCACTTCAATGGTATAAGTGGTATCTAATGGAAGAGGTGGAGTGTTAAAAGAATGAGTCAAAGTCTTGGATACAAAGCATTTATCGGCACCTGAATCGAATAAGCAAGAGACATAAGAATTGTTGAGAAGAAACGTACCCGTGACTAGTTCAGTGTCATCCCGGGCTTCCTCGGTGTTGATGTTAAAAGCTCGGCCGCGCGTGTTGGGGTTATCTTTCTTCTTTGGGCATGCATTTCTATAATGACCCGTTTGGCCACATTCGTAACAAGTGCCCGTCTTTGGTGCATTGGGCCACTTTCGAGCGACGGGAGTGGCACTTTTACAATCGTTGGCCTTATGACCAACTCCTTGGCACCGGTGGCAAATTAACTTACTACATTCGCCAAAATGATGTTTGTTGCATTTGTTGCAAAGAGGTAGGTTCCCGGCATAACCTTTCTTGCCGTCGGAGGTGTAAGGCTTCTTAGCAAAGTTGTTGTTGCTTGATTGGGAGGGTTCCCACTTTCTTTTGTTGCCGCCCGATTTATCCTCGGCCTTAGGTGCCGGAACTACGATTTCGTCAACCGTTTCAATTAGTTGGCGAGCCATGTTCATAGCGGCTTGATGAGTAGTGGGTTTGGATGACATCACACCTTGTTTGATGCTTTTTGGGAGACCGAGCATGTAGAGCTCAATCCTTTGAGATTCGGGGTTAACAAGATTAGGACACATCAAGGATAGTTCGGCGAAGCGTTGATTATAAGCTTTAAGATCGTTTCCGACCGCTTTCAAAGCTCTTAGTTCTTCCTCAAGCTTTCGGGTTTCTTCGCGCGGAAAATATTCAACAATCATCTTTTCCTTTAGATCGGCCCAAGAGAGGGCATGAGCTTCATCGGTACCCACCGATTGAACATAGGTGTTCCACCATGTTAGAGCAATTCCGGAGAAAGTGTGAGTGGAGTATTTGACCTTGTCTTGATCCCGGCAACCGCTTATGCTAAAGACGGCCTCGGTTTGTTCAAACCAACGAGTAAGCACAACCGGTCCCCCGGTTCCATCATAAGTGTGGGGTTTGCACCCCATGAAAGCTTTGTAGGAGCACCCTTCGCTAGAGTTACCGGCTCCTTGGTTGTTGTTGTTGTTGTGGTTGTTATTATTATTGTTGTTGGATGAGTGACCGGCCATGGCCGCATCTACGGCGGTGGCTATCATCCGTTCGAGAGCTTGTTCGGGAGTTTCATTGCGGCGTACACGACGAGGAGCCATTGTTCCTTCAAGACACAAGAATATCATTGATTAGTATTCTCAATAATACTAACCGTGATATAGAATAAAGATAAAGAGAAGTTTTTCCTCGACTCGCCTTAAATTCTTTATGTCATAATGTCGGAACGTTCATATGAGTCACCGTAATATAATCCCGGAAATTATATTACCCTGATTCATATGTGCATTCAACATCATTTCATATAGTCAAGGTGGCGCGTCAATCAAATTAAACAACGTGAGATTAAGATGAACTAAGAGTAGATATGAGTAGAAGCGTTCGAGTATAAATGCACAAGTAGTCAAGTAATTCCTACTTCAAGTCTATATGCCGGTTGTAGTCTAGACTCATCAATGTACCCTATGACTCGAGGTTGACACCAATGAACTCTAAATCCCTACAACCAACGCTCTGATACCATCTGTAGCGACCCGACCAAATCATGTTTGACGGCGCCGTCTACTTAGGTCCCGTTACGTGGTCATAAGTCTTTAAGACAAAGTTTGACCAAAATATGTCGCCTTCATTTCAAAATAAAGATTGTTCCCAAAGTTTACAAGAATTGTTCAACCAATAGTTAAGTTACAACGTTATAATACGAATGAAATCTAGGCGACACGGTTTAAAGTAAAGTCAAAAGACGCTCCATGAAATGCACATATACTCGACATCCAATGCAAGTATCAAATAATGAGCGGAAGCATGTATCATGTATCGTTCAAGGACCTGAGAAAAACATAGAAATCTGTCAACGAAAACGTTGGTGAAATCATAGGTTTAAGTAAGTAAGTACAAGTGAACCACAAGATTTGCATCAATGAAATAATAGTAATACATTCCAAAAGTTTGTTTCACGAGCACCCAATTATCAATGCTTAACATTTCCTTCCATTGAACCCCATCACTTAGTGCTAGAACATACACTGTTTCTCGAAAATATATTTCATTCGTAAACGGTAGCGAACCGTTTGAATGAGGGTTTGTCAAACCCATATGGATCCATACAACATAAGTTCTCGCTTACACCCGGCAAGTGTAACTAATGATAATCGAATTGAGGATTTTGTTCTAAACTCGTATGTAGAATGTTTGTTTTCCTGTACTTGTGTTCACTTAGTAAAGAAATGTTTATGTTTTCTCATCCCAAATGTAAGTTCAAAAAGAGTAAAAGTGGGACTATGATCTCACCTTGAGTGCACGAGTAGTAAAGTACTTCAACAAGTAAACGTGTGCAAAGAACAATGCTAGTCTTGACCTAAACAAATAGGTTGTATCAATAACGATAGTCACGATTGGTCAAAGATGTTCAATTAGTCCTATGGCTCGTTACGACTCGATTTATATAGCATGTGAATCAATTTGTCAAGTTTCATGCACGATACAAGTAGTTAAGTATGTTAGAACGATTGTATAATCGTTTGGTTAAGTTTGACTAAAAGTCAAACTTGGTCAAAGTCAAGGTCAACGGGGTCGGGTCGGGTATCCGACAATTTTCCCATGATGAGAAATCATTTATGAGCAGAATGGCCAAGTTTCATGTTAATCGGAGTTACGGTTAAGCGGGAAACATTTTGTGAAAGGAAAAATAAAAACAACAATGAGCTGGGCATATGCGCGGCGCGCAATGGGTTGCGCGGCGCGCACCCAAGTGTAAATCCTGGTCAGAACTTAACCACGAAGGCAAACATTTGGATTTCAAATTCTGCGCGGCGCGCGGGTATATGCGCGGCGCGCAATACCTGGGAAACATGCAGTTTGCAGAAAAATGGTCCAAGTCACGAACCAAAACTCAAATTAACATATTTTATGAACCGAAAACATCCAAAATGCATACTATATATCGTTGGAAAGGTAATTTGACAAGGAAAACAACTAAACACATTTCATCAATCAATCTACCTATTACAACAACCAAAACCGCATCTAATGCTTAACATTAACCGCATACAAGTTCATAAATGCAATTCAATGATTCGGGCAACCAATTTACATGAATGATATGCCGTTTCGAAGGTAATCAAGCATACAATCCAACTAGACACTTACCAATAATAATCCATGGTATCCAATGCATCAAAAGTCCATTTCAAGTTCATCAAACCCTAACCCAAATTCACCAAAATCAATAATCAAGTTCATGAAGTTTTCTAAGGCAACCTACACATCAAATTGAAGCTAGTGATGCTAGTAACACAATTAAAACATCAACTTTTAACATCTAACAACATATGATCATCCAAAATTCAAGAACAACACACCAAAATTCAAGTTCATGCTAGTTACACTAAAACAACGAGATCGAGCATATAAATCATATATTCATGTTAGACTTGAGCCATAGACACTAATTAACACTTTTATAAGTTAAAAACATCAAGAACACAAAATCTAGTGATTTTAGAAAGTTACCCAAATGAGATGAAGTTGGTATCAAATTGAAGAGGATGAAGAGAGGATTCCAAATATGTAGTTTATTTTGTTGTAAGCCTCCTAGATCGAATTTAGATGATGATTGAATGAATTTGGTAAATGGGTGTGTGTTCTTGCTAGAGAGAAAGAGAGAGAGATGGAGATGATAATGAATGGGTGAAAGGGGTTTGACCCTTTGACCTAGTCAAGGGTTTGATCCCTTGTCAAGTTTAGTCCCTCAACTTTCGTTCGGGTGCGGGAATTACCTAAACGAGATAATTTAAAACGCGTATCAACGGGAGATGTTATAAACATATAACGGACTTTATATTAGTATAACGGAAAAGTAAACGGAAAAAGGTGGGATGTTACACGAGTCTTCTACCGAAGATGAACTACGAGCTGTAATAGATAATGACACCTCGGATTTCACCCAATTGGGTAATAGGGGTGAAAACTTTGATCCCGAGAATAAACGGAAGGAAATGTTAGGAATTGTCCACCCTATAGAAATATGTATGTCGGTGTATATCGATCCATTTGACCAAGAACCAGAAAAGAGACATATCCATTTACTAAAAGCTACACTTAAAAACGAATTAATTAGTGACGATCGGGTGGGTCTAAACTTTAAACCCATTGATATATTATACACCACCCGAGATGTAAATAACTGGCTCACTATTTTAATTCGTGGAACTTATTCTACCAACTGCACATGTC
This sequence comes from Rutidosis leptorrhynchoides, assembly GCF_046630445.1. Classification (NCBI taxonomy): domain Eukaryota; kingdom Viridiplantae; phylum Streptophyta; class Magnoliopsida; order Asterales; family Asteraceae; genus Rutidosis; species Rutidosis leptorrhynchoides. Next base: position 497,202,084 of record NC_092334.1, on the reverse strand, counting down.
GTCGGCTAAGTGTGGGGAAGTCTAACCCCACTTAACGTTAAACTAGGGGTTCGGGTTAGTGCATTACTCGTTAATAAAAATGCACGATTAGGGTAAAAGACGCATTTTCAAAGATTAGCAAATAGTTCAGAAAAGCAACCATTTTTGAAGAAAAACATGTGTGATAAAACAAGAAGGAATGAACGATGAGGCGCGCCATCTATCATTCGACGAGCTTTGTAATTACAAACTGGGTATCTTTAACTACTTTTATACACTAATCACCCTCATGAATTTATAATTAGAGTCTAATTTCATGCAAATGAGGGCATTGCATGATCTCAAGTGTGGGGAAGGGTTATAAATTCTCTCAGGTTTACACTTGGTTTAATTGCCAAATTTTGTGAAAATTTGAAAAATTTTCAACTAAATGAACTCAGAATCATGTTTATACATATTTATGAACGATAAAACTAGGTGTTAATGCCGAAATTATTGTTACCTCGGAAAGGACATATATTGAGAAACAACTAAAATTCTTGAATTTATTTATTAAGATATAAAAACACGCATGAAAAAAGCCAAGTGTGGGGAGAATGTACCAAGTTATTCAATTAAAAAACTATCTATCACATGTTTCTGTAAAGTTATTGCGGGTGCTTTTGTTTTGGACTAAATTGACTGTTTTACCCGCAATATTATAATAAAGATAAAAGAAAAGATGGATCTACATGATGAATTAATTCCATCATTAAAAGGAAGTAAAGTCTTCCAAAAAAGACACGCGCTTCTAGATTTAGGTCAACAAGTTGTCGTCCAGACCAGCTGTAGGTTGACGAAAAATCTAGAAAAGTCATCTTTAAAATCAGCAGGAAATCCACGGACCTCAACATCAAACAGGGTCACCAAGTGGTCAGACTTATCCTAACCATGAGAGGATTTGTCTCGTAAAATGGGGAGGGCGCCGTGCAAATTAGCTTGATAAGACTAATGAATCAGACCCCCAGAAAGGATAATCTCTTTAAAGATTAAAAATCAGCTTTTAAGACTGATATTACTCAATCCTTGAGATTGACCTTAAAGATTGAGAATTTCAAACTCATGGAATTCGATGATATCTAAACTCGAGCTTGAACGAGAAAATATTTTGATCAAATTAAAACCGATTTGTTTTCTGAAAACCTATTTTCAATGCGTTCATTACCATTGAACGTAAAATCCTAGGAATTCACCTGGAATTCATTAGGTCACCTGAACCAAATCGGGTGTCAACCGTAAGAACGGTGGTTGCATAGCATTGTTGAAGACAGGACCTTGTGCCAGACCGAAAAATCATAAGATGATCTTTACTATTGCTCCTACAAAGGATAGTAATTGCATCTGACACGTTTTAGACCATGAACATCTGCATGTCATGGGACATTGCCTTAACAGTTGCTTGTTCAACGCTTTCCTTTACAACCAGACGGTAGTTTATCGAAAGGTAATATACGGAGCAAGTATACTGGATGTGTTGCTTTCCTAATACAAGGTTAGCAAGTGGGTGACACAAAACCATAAGTTTTGAGCTAAAATTTTCAAATCCGAAACCCACAAAAACAATTTGCAAACACCGGTGAACGGTTATTCCGGAAAACCTGTCTAGGGTAAAATCTAGCTTGAATTTTCAAAAGATCAAATGTTTTCATAAAGATCCAATTTCCTTAAAGGATCTAAATTTTCATAGTCATGTGGGACTGTAAACCACACCGTTACTATCATTGTTTATACCGCCGTATCAAAATCACTGATGTATAAAGTGTGAAGAATAAAAAAGTGATTCGTGTGATTTAATTTCAAGTTCTGTATTGCTTGAGGACAAGCAACGTTCAAGTGTGGGGATATTTGATAGTGCTCCAAATAAACATATATTTAGTATCAATATCCTTCCGATATGTAAAGTTTTCAGTTGCAATTGTTCTATTTCCAAGTGATATTCGTTTATAATAAATAAGTGCAAAGACAAAAGGCGAAAATGAAGATTCGAAGACAAAAACGTCCAAAAAGCTCAAATGTACAAGATACAATTCAAGTGGTTCAAATTAATGATGAGAAACGTCTAAAATTGACAAGAGTGCAAGTTACGAAACGAAAAGCACGAAGATTAAAGAATTGAAGAAAAAAGAGTCCGAAAGCTGGAAAAGGGTCCTTAAAGCCATGGTGCACTCAAAAGCGTCCCAAAAATTGAGTTAAAAGACTTGCGCGGATTTTGGGAGTTAAGGAAAATAATTTTTTGTGCAAATTACAAATTGCGAAACGTAAAGCACAAGATATTAAATTATACGAAAGGACGTTCGAAAATCCAGAACCAGGACCTAAGCCAACTATCAACGCCCGACTCAACGGACCAAAAATTACAAGTCTACTATGCACAAGAATATAATATAATATTTAAATAATTATATAAATTATTTATATATTATATATATTTAAATAATACGTCGACAAAGAAGAAAACAAAGGAATGTGGCTGGATCCAGCTGGCCATGCGATCGCATGGCCTGGAAGAGCAAATTCCATGCGATCGCATGGGGCCAAAATTCAGGCCACATCTATAAATACCAGGCTTCTGATCGAGTTTAAAAAAATAATAATAATAATACTCCCTCTGTAATATATATATATATATATATATATATATATATATATATATATATATATATATATATATATATATATATATATTATAATATATATTAGTTTAGTTTTATATTAGATTAGTTTGGGTAATGTAAAGGTTATTTTACGGGTTTTGAAGTCGAAGCTCTGTCCGTGTAACACTACGCGATAAATAATCAATGTAAGCTATGTTCTCCTTTTTAATTTAATGTCTCGTATTTAAGTTATTATTATGCTTATTTAAGCCAAAGTAATCATGATGTTGGGCTAAAATATTAAGACGGGGTAATTGCGCTTTGTACCATAATTGGGGTTTGGACAAAAGAACGACACTTGTGGAAATGGGACTATGGGTTATTAATGGACTTTATATTTCATTAATATAGATATTTACAATTTGACGTAGGTATATATAACCACATACGCTTGATCGGGTACGGTAGGCGGAATATTTATAAATACGAATTATTGTTCATTTGACCGGACACGGGGATGAATTAATAGTCACTGGACTCATTAAAACAGGGGTGGATTACATTCAAGGATAATTGGTGTAATTGTTAACAAAGTATTAAAACCTTGGATTACACGCAGTCGATAACCTGGTGTATTCATTAAACAAAATATTAAGACCTTGTTACAGTTCGAATCCCCAATTAGTTGGAATATTTGACTTCGGGTGTAAGGTTAATTTGGCGAAGACCCTCGCACTTTATAATTATGACCGATGGACTATTATGGACAAAACCAGATGGACTTATCGAATAATCCAGGACAAAGGACAATTAACCCAGGGTAATAAATTAAAATCAAAACGTCAAACATCATGATTACTGAAGTTTAAATAAGCATAATTGTTTTATTGTATTTTTCATCGTACTTTTATTTACTCGCTATTTTATTTAACGTCATTTATTTATTGTCATTTATTTTTCGCTACTTTAATTATCGTCATTTATATTTTGCATTAGGTTTTAATTGTGACTTAAAATATAAAATCGACAAACCAGTCATTAAACGGTAAACCCCCTTTTATATATTATTAATATAATATATTTTGTACAGATATAATTGTTTAAAAATATAGTGTAAAATAAGTCGTCTCCCTGTGGAACGAACCGGACTTACTAAAAACTATACTACTCTACGATTATGTACACTGCCTATAGTGTTGTAGCAAGGTTTAGGTATATCCACTCTATAAATAAATAAATCACTTGTGTAAAATTGTATCCTATTTAATAGTATTTTGTAGCAAATATATAACTATTTTATACACCACCTCGCACACATCAAGTTTTTGGCGCCGCTGCCGGGGACTCGACGAAACGCTATATTTTTAATATATATTTGTGTAAATATATTTATATATAATTTTTAGAAAAACAATATAAAGTTTAAAAAAAAAACCTGAAACCCAGGCCCATGCGGTCACATGAGCCGGGTGCCTTAAAACCATGCGATCGCATGGCTTGATTTGACCCGTCTGATACCTCTGCCGACAGAAATCAGGGTTTTTAATTAATAATAATAATTATTACTAAACCCTAATTAGGGTTATATTTAATATTATTTAGTTTAGTTTTATTATTTATTTTGTATTATTAAGTTTAATTAGTTTTATAAATTATAAAATTAATACTTTTATAAAATAAATAATATAAAAATAATATTTTTATAAAAATTGTACTTTTTACAACTTTAAGTTTATTTTTATATTTTATATCTTTTTATTTGTTTTTAGCGTAATATTTGTATTTTTCGCTCGTAATTAGTTTTAAGATATAGTTTTTGCCATAGTTATTTTAATTTCTAGATTTTTAGGTTTTGTCGTAAAATCCTTTAAGTGCTTTTTCTTTAGACTAAGATTTAGGTGCTTTATAATTTTTCGACGCCGTTTTATAAATTTTAGTACCTTTTTAAGTTATTACCGTTTTGGATACAGTATTTCTTTTAAGCTTTAATATTTTTAGACGTAACTTTTAATTCTTAGTTTTTAGACTTTTAAGTTACGACGCGCTACTTTCTTATTTTTATTTTTCGATGTTTTTCGACGCGTAATCTTTTTCTTTCTTATTTCTCGACACGCTAGTTTTTAGGACATAGATTTTCTATTTCTTCTTTTAAATTTCAAACGAAAAATTATTTTAAGCGGTTAAATTGATAGACATCCAAATTTTCTGGTTCGTAGTAATAGTTGGATTTGTTAGTGGCAAGTTGTGGGCTTCCGATTTAAAGGGTCCTGGCTACCTGCTGCATCTATTGGCTATTCGAAACGTGGGCAAAATCAGAAAAGTCTATTAATTTGATAACTTATATAATTTTTAGTTTTATAACTAATAGGATAATTAGTAAATGCACCACATTGTAGCTAAAATTTGGTAATAAGCGCATTATGGAAAATCTCGAGAATATTTTGGAAACTCTTTATGACATCCGAAATCAATTTAATCAATACTCTCATACGGGTATTGATGACAATTTGGTCGGTCAATCTTGGATCACGAATGACGAAACAATAACTGGTTGTGAAATCTGTGGAGATTATCACTCAACATGGAAATGTTATTATTACGTTCCTATGAAAAATTATGCACCCATGGAACCTGAATGGAATGATTATGAGGAATACAATTCTAATTGGAATTATTCCCAAGAATATATCCAAACTCAACAACCAGAAGACGAGGAAAATTATGTGCCTGAAAATTCTTTAGATTATATGAAAATCAAACTCGAAGAACTTGATGCTCAAAATGAACAAATGAGAGAGTTTGTAAATCGGCAGCTGAAACTCTATCAGATTACACACCTGTTGATCTGAGGAGTCGTGTGCAAGAAAATCTCATATCATCGAATTTTGATGAATTCAAGAGCTCCGAAATCACCAACTATCCCGATGATACTTTTTATTCAGTCTTACCAATTTCACAACATATCGACACATTAGCCTCTACCGACGAAATCATCGATCCATCAATGGATGAAGAAGAAGTAAAGGTGACAAATTGGTACTCTTGGGAAAACGATAACGTTGAAAATTTTACCCCCGAGACCAAAGTGGAGGAACCGATAAAGACCGTTAATGAAGAAGAATTTGCTTCAATCCAGCCACAACCTTCCAACCCAATATTCTCAATAGACGAGTCTTCTACCGAAGATGAACTACGAGCTGTAATAGATAATGACACCTCGAATTTCACCCAATTGGGTAATAGGGGTGAAAACTTTGATCCCGAGAATAAACGGAAGGAAATGTTAGGAATTGTCCACCCTATAGAAATATGTATGTCGGTGTATATCGATCCATTTGACCAAGAACCAGAAAAGAGACATATCCATTTACTAAAAGCTACACTTAAAAACGAATTAAGTAGTGACGATCGGGTGGGTCTAAACTTTAAACCCATTGATATATTATACACCACCCGAGATGTAAATAACTGGCTCACTATTTTAATTCGTGGAACTTATTCTACCGACTGCACATGTCGTCGGCTAAGTGTGGGGAAGTCTAACCCCACTTAACGTTAAACTAGGGGTTCGGGTTAGTGCATTACTCGTTAATAAAAATGCACGATTAGGGTAAAAGACGCATTTTCAAAGATTAGCAAATAGTTCAGAAAAGCAACCATTTTTGAAGAAACACATGTGTGATAAAACAAGAAGGAATGAACGATGAGGCGCGCCATCTATCATTCGACGAGCTTTGTAATTACAAACTGGGTATCTTTAACTACTTTTATACACTAATCACCCTCATGAATTTATAATTAGAGTCTAATTTCATGCAAATGAGGGCATTGCATGATCTCAAGTGTGGGGAAGGGTTATAAATTCTCTCAGGTTTACACTTGGTTTAATTGCCAAATTTTGTGAAAATTTGAAAAATTTTCAACTAAATGAACTCAGAATCATGTTTATACATATTTATGAACGATAAAACTAGGTGTTAATGCCGAAATTATTGTTACCTCGGAAATGACATAAATTGAGAAACAACTAAAATGCTTGAATTTATTTATTAAGATATAAAAAGACGCATGAAAAAAGCCAAGTGTGGGGAGAATGTACCAAGTTATTCAATTAAAAAACTATCTATCACATGTTTCTGTAAAGTTATTGCAGGTGCTTTTGTTTTGGACTAAATTGACTGTTTTACCCGCAATATTATAATAAAGATAAAAGAAAAGATGGATCTACACGATGAATTAATTCCATCATTAAAAGAAAGTAAAGTCTTCCAAAAAAGACACGCGCTTCTAGATTTAGGTCAACAAGTTGTCGTCCAGACCAGCTGTAGGTTGACGAAAAATCTAGAAAAGTCATCTCTAAAATCAGCAGGAAATCCACGGACCTCAACATCAAACAGGGTCGCCAAGTGGTCAGACTTATCCTAACCATGAGAGGATTTGTCTCGTAAAATGGGGAGGGTGCCGTGCAAATTAGCTTGATAAGACTAATGAATCAGACCCCCAGAAAGGATAATCTCTTTAAAGATTAAAAATCAGCTTTTAAGACTGATATTACTCAATCCTTGAGATTGACCTTAAAGATTGAGAATTACAAACTCATGGAATTCGATGATATCTAAACTCGAGCTTGAACGAGAAAATATTTTGATCAAATTAAAACCGATTTGTTTTCTGAAAACCTATTTTCAATGCGTTCATTACCATTGAACGTAAAATCCTAGGAATTCACTTGGAATTCATTAGGTCACCTGAACCAAATCGGGTGTCAACCGTAAGAACGGTGGTTGCATAGCATTGTTGAAGACGGGACCTTGTGCCAGACCGAAAAATCATAAGATGATCTTTACTATTGCTCCTACAAAGGATAGTAATTGCATCTGACACGTTTTAGACCATGAACATCTGCATGTCATGGGACATTGCCTTAACAGTTGCTTGTTCAACGCTTTCCTTTACAACCGGACGGTAGTTTATCGAAAGGTAATATACGGAGCAAGTATACTGGATGTGTTGCTTTCCTAATACAAGGTTAGCAAGTGGGTGACACAAAACCATAAGTTTTGAGCTAAAATTTTCAAATCCGAAACCCACAAAACTCACAAAAACAATTTGCAAACACCGGTGAAGGGTTATTCCGGAAAACCTGTCTAGGGTAAAATCTAGCTAGAATTTTCAAAAGATCAAATGTTTTCATAAAGATCCAATTTCCTTAAAGGATCTAAATTTTCATTGTCATGTGGGACTGTAAACCACACCGTTACTATCATTGTTTATACCGCCGTATCAAAATCACTGATGTATAAAGTGTGAAGAATAAAGAAGTGATTCGTGTGATTTAATTTCAAGTTCTGTATTGCTTGAGGACAAGCAACGTTCAAATGTGGGGATATTTTATAGTGCTCCAAATAAACATATATTTAGTATCAATATCCTTCCGATATGTAAAGTTTTCAGTTGCAATTATTCTATTTCCAAGTGATATTCATTTATAATAAATAAGTGCAAAGACAAAAGGCGAAAATGAAGATTCGAAGACAAAAACGTCCAAAAAGCTCAAAAGTACAAGATACAATTCAAGTGGTTCAAATTAATGATGAGAAACGTCTAAAATTGACAAGAGTGCAAGTTACGAAACGAAAAGCACGAAGATTAAAGAATTGAAGAAAAAAGAGTCCGAAAGCTGGAAAAGGGTCCTTAAAGCCATGGTGCACTCAAAAGCGTCCCAAAAATTGAGTTAAAAGACTTGCGCGGATTTTGGGAGTTAAGGAAAATAATTTTTTGTGCAAATTACAAATTGCGAAACGTAAAGCACAAGATATTAAATTATACGAAAGGACGTTCGAAAATCCAGAACCAGGACCTAAGCCAACTATCAACGCCCGACTCAACGGACCAAAAATTACAAGTCTACTATGCACAAGAATATAATATAATATTTAAATAATTATATAAATTATTTATATATTATATATATTTAAATAATACGTCGACAAAGAAGAAAACAAAGGAATGTGGCTGGATCCAGCTGGCCATGCGATCGCATGGCCTGGAAGAGCAAATTCCATGCGATCGCATGGGGCCAAAATTCAGGCCACATCTATAAATACCAGGCTTCTGATCGAGTTTAAAAAAATAATAATAATAATACTCCCTCTGTAATATATATATATATATATATATATATATATATATATATATATATATATATATATATATATATATTATAATATATATTAGTTTAGTTTTATATTAGATTAGTTTGGGTAATGTAAAGGTTATTTTACGGGTTTTGAAGTCGAAGCTCTGTCCGTGTAACACTACGCGATAAATAATCAATGTAAGCTATGTTCTCCTTTTTAATTTAATGTCTCGTATTTAAGTTATTATTATGCTTATTTAAGCCAAAGTAATCATGATGTTGGGCTAAAATATTAAGACGGGGTAATTGCGCTTTGTACCATAATTGGGGTTTGGACAAAAGAACGACACTTGTGGAAATGGGACTATGGCTTATTAATGGACTTTATATTTGATTAATATAGATATTTACAATTTGACGTAGTTATATATAACCACATACGCTTGATCGGGTACGGTAGGCGGAATATTTATAAATACGAATTATTGTTCATTTGACCGGACACGGGGATGAATTAATAGTCACTGGACTCATTAAAACAGGGGTGGATTACATTCAAGGATAATTGGTGTAATTGTTAACAAAGTATTAAAATCTTGGATTACACGCAGTCGATAACCTGGTGTATTCATTAAACAAAGTATTAAGACCTTGTTACAGTTCGAATCCCCAATTAGTTGGAATATTTGACTTCGGGTGTAAGGTTAATTTGGCGAAGACCCTCGCACTTTATAATTATGACCGATGGACTATTATGGACAAAACCAGATGGACTTATCGAATAATCCAGGACAAAGGACAATTAACCCAGGGTAATAAATTAAAATCAAAATGTCAAACATCATGATTACTGAAGTTTAAATAAGCATAATTGTTTTATTGTATTTTTCATCGTACTTTTATTTACTCGCTATTTTATTTAACGTCATTTATTTATTGTCATTTATTTTTCGGTACTTTAATTATCTTCATTTATATTTTGCATTAGGTTTTAATTGTGACTTAAAATATAAAATCGACAAACCAGTCATTAAACGGTAAACCCCCTTTTATATATTATTAATATAATATATTTTGTACAAATATAATTGTTTAAAAATATAGTGTAAAATAAGTCGTTTCCCTGTGGAACGAACTGGACTTACTAAAAACTATACTACTCTACGATTAGGTACACTGCCTATAGTGTTGTAGCAAGGTTTAGGTATATCCACTCTATAAATAAATAAATCACTTGTGTAAAATTGTATCGTATTTAATAGTATTTGTAGCAAATATATAACTATTTTATACACCACCTCGCACACATCAATGTAATTGTAAGCATTTTTGTTAAGTAGAAGTAATTTGATAAGTCTCTTGAAGTCTTTCAAAAGTGTAAGAATACATATCAAAACACAACATGTATATACATTCTAATGGAGTCGTTAAGTCTTCGTTAGTCGTTACATGTAAGTGTTGTTTTGAAACCTTTAAGTTAACGATCTCAATTAATGTTGTTAACCCAATGTTTATTATATCAAATGAGATGTTAAATTATTATATTATCATGATATTATGATGATTGAATATCTCTTAATATGATATATACATTAAAATATCATTACAACGATAATCGTTACATATAAGTCTCGTTTCGTAATTCTTGAGTTAGTAGTCTTGTTTTTACATATGTAGTTCATTGTTAACAAACTTAATGATATATTTAAATATCATTTTATCATGTTAAATATAGTGTATCAATATCTTAATATGATACATATATATTTAGTAGATGTCATCATAACGATAATCGTTATATATATCATTTCGAGTTTCTTAACTTAGTAATCTCATTTCTTATGTATATCACACATTGTTCATATACTTAGTGAGATACTTACTCATCATAATCTTATGTCAACCACATATATATGTCTATATATACCACAACATGTAGTTTTTACAATTTTGTAACGTTCGTGAATCGCCGGTCAACTTGGGTGATCAATTGTCTATATGAAACTTATTTCATTTAATCAAGTCTTAACAAGTTTGAGTGCTTAACACGTTGGAAACATTTAGTCATGTAAATATCAATCTCAATTAATATATATAAACATGGAAAAGTTAGGGTCACTACAGTACCTACCCGTTAAATAAATTTCGTCCCGAAATTTTAAGCTGTTGAAGGTGTTGACGAATCTTCTGGAAATAGATGCGGGTATTTCTTCTTCATCTGATCTTCACGCTCCCAGGTAAACTCGAGTCCTCTACGAGCATTCCATCGAACCTTAACAATCGGTATCTTGTTTTGCTTAAGTCTCTTAACCTCACGATCCAATATTTCGACGGGTTCTTCAATGAATTGAAGTTTTTCATTGATTTGGATTTCGTCCAACGGAATAGTGAGATCTTCTTTAGCAAAATATTTCTTCAAATTCGAGATGTGGAAAGTGTTATGTACAGCCGCGAGTTGTTTAGGTAGCTCCAGTTGGTAAGCTACTTGTCCAACACGATCTATAATCTTGGATGATCCAATGTACCTTGGATTTAGTTTCCCCCATTTACCAAATCGAACAACGCCTTTCCAAGATGAAACCTTAAGCATGACCATTTCTCCAATTTCAAACTCTATATCTTTTCTTTTACTATCCGTGTAGCTCTTTTGTCAACTCTGGGCGGTTTTCAATCGTTGTTGAATTTGGATGATTTTCTCGGTAGTTTCTTGTATTATCTCCGGGCCCGTAATCTGTCTCTCCCCCACTTCATTCCAACAAATCGGAGACCTGCACTTTCTACCATAAAGTGCCTCAAACGGCGCCATCTCAATACTAGAATGATAACTGTTGTTGTAGGAAAATTCTGCTAACGGTAGGTGTCGATCCCAACTGTTTCCGAAATCAATAACACATGCTCGTAGCATGTCTTCAAGCGTTTGTATCGTCCTTTTGCTCTGCCCATCAATTTGTGGATGATAGGCAGTACTCATGTCTAGACGAGTCCCCAATGCTTGTTGCAACGTCTGCCAGAACCTTGAAATAAATCTACCATCCCTATCAGAGATAATAGAGACGGGTATTCCATGTCTGGAGACAACCTCCTTCAAATACAATCGCGCCAACTTCTCCATTTTGTCATCTTCTCTCATTGGCAGGAAGTGTGCTGACTTGGTGAGACGATCAACTATTACCCAAATAGTATCATAACCACTTGCCCTTTTCTCCGTACACCATTAAGGGTTCTCCTTCTTCTCGTACAATGCGAATTGCATTTTTGTAAAATACGATCTCTGCTTTCATCTCCTTCAGCCAGTCCATGCCAACTATTACATCAAAACTCCCTAACTCTACTGGTATCAAATCAATCTTAAATATTTCGGTACCCAGTTTAATTTCTCGATTCCGGCATATATAATCTGCTGAAATTAATTTACCGTTTGCTAATTCAAGTAAAAATTTACTATCCAACGGCGTCAATGGACAACATAATTTAGCACAAAAATCTCTACTCATATAGCTTCTATCCGCACCCGAATCAAATAAAACGTAAGCAGATTTATTGTCAATAAGAAACGTACCCGTAACAAGCTCAGGGTCTTCCTGTGCCTCTGCCGCATTAATATTGAAAACTCTTCCGCGGCCGTGTCCATTCGTGTTCTCCTGGTTCAGGCAATTTCTAATAATGTGGCCAGGTTTTCCACATTTATAACAAACTACATTGGCATAACTTGCTCCGACACTACTTGCTCTGCCATTACTCGTTTCGACACCATTTGTTCCTTTCGTTCTGTTAACCCCTGGTCCGTAGACCTCACACTTTGCCGCACTATGACCATTTCTTTTACACTTGTTGCAAAATTTGGTGCAGAACCCCGAGTGATACTTTTCACACCTTTGGCATAGCTACTTCTGATTGTTGTTGTTATTGCGGTTGTTATTGTTGTTGAGATGATTGTTGTAGTTGTTGTTGTTGTTGTTGTGCCGTTTGTTGTAGTTGCGATTGATGTTGCGATTGTTAGGATAGTTGTTGTTGTATTGGTGACTCTTATCACCATTTTCCTCCCACTTTCTTTTGACTAGCTTCACGTTGGCCTCTTCGGCCGCCTGTTCTTTAATTCTTCCCTCAATCTGGTTCACTAGTTTGTGAGCCATTCTACATGCCTTTTGTATAGAGGCAGGCTCATGTGAACTTATATCTTCTTGGATTCTCTCCGATAACCCTTCCACAAACGCGTCGATCTTCTTTTCCTCATCTTCGAACGCTCTCGGACACAATAGGCACAATTCTGTGAATCGTCTTTCATACGAAGTAATATCGAATACCTGTGTTCGTAACCCTCTAAGTTCTGACTTGAGCTTATTGACCTCGGTTCTGGGACGGTACTTCTCGTTCATCAAGTGGTTGAATGTTGACCACAGTAGCGCGTAAGCAGCATCTTGTCCCACTTGCTCTAGATAGGTATTCCACCATGTTAACGCAATACCTGTGAAGGTATGCGTAGCGTACTTCACTTTGTCTCCTTCAGCACACTTACTTATGGCAAACACCGATTCAACTTTCTCGGTCCACCGTTTCAATCCGATTGGTCCTTCGGTCCCATCAAATTCTGAAGGTTTGCAGGCAGTGAATTCCTTGTAGGAGCATCCTACACGATTTCTTGCGCCGTTAGCTGTATTGATAGATTCAGAGTTATTGTTGGTATGTAGCGCGGCCTGTACTGCGGCTATGTTTGAAGCAAGAAAGGCAAGAAATTCCTCTTCGCCCATATTCAAGGTGTATCGAGTAGTCGGTGCCATTTCGTTCAAAATAGTCAAATGAAACAAGTTAATCATACAGAATATTAAGAGTAGTCAATAGTGAAGCGACCCATCCTAATCCATCCAAACGAAGTCCATATCGATTATAAACGATTCACAACAGTTGATTACATCGAGAGGTATTTGACCTCTATATGATACATTTTACAAACATTGCATTCGTTTTTGAAAAGACAATCTTTCATTTCATCGAAAGTTGACAACATGCATACCATTTCGTAATATATCTTACTATAATAGACTTAATAATAATCTTGATGAACTCAACGACTCGAATGCAACGTCTTTTGAAATATGTCATGAATGATTCCAAGTAATATCTCTAAGATGAGCAAATGCACAGCGGAAGATTTCTTTCGTACCTGAGAATAAACATGCTTTAAAGTGTCAACCAAAAGGTTGGTGAGTTCATTAGTTTAACATAAATAATCATTTCATAATTTTAATAGACCACAAGATTTCATACTTCCATTTCTCATAATCATACGTCCCATGCATAGAGACAAAAATATCATTCATATGGATTGAACACCTGGTAACCGACATTCACAATATGTATATAAGAATATCCCCCATCATTCCGGGATCCTCCTTCGGACATGATATAAATTTTGAAGTACTAAAGCATCCGGTACTTTGGATGGGGCTTGTTGGGCCCGATAGATCTATCTTTAGAGTTCGCGTCAATCATGGTGTATGTTCCCTAATTCTTAGATTACCAGACTTAATAAAAAGGGGCATATTCGATTTCGATCATTCAACCATATAATGTAGTTTCGATTACTTGTGTCTATTTCGTAAAACATTTATAAAACCTCATGCATTCTCAGTCCCAAAAATATATATTTCAAAAGCATTTAAAAAGGGAGTGATGAAACTCACCATACTATATTTTGTAGTAAAAATCTATATGACGACATTGAACAAGTGTAGGGTTGACCTTGGATTCACGAACCTATATCATTTATATATCTATTAACACATATAATGGAAATCACATCATTTCATTTATTACTATATATTATTTATGTATTTGTAGTTATATAGAATTTATACTAAATTCCATTAAAAAACGTATACTTATATTATATCTTAAATTATGTGTTATATATATTTATTTTGTATATATATATATTTAAAAATGATTTTAATAATACTAATAAGTACATAATGATACTAATACTAATATTAATAATAATAATAATAATAGTTTGTGTTATTTTGATAATAATAATAATCCTAATCATAATAAAAGTAATAATACATATATTAGTAATAATGATAATGATAAAAATTATAATTTTAGTAACAATAACAACAATAATAATAATAATAATTTTGGTAATGAAATCTACCTTCAAAAGCCTTTCTAAAAAAAATATGGTGAAAAAGATGAATGTACAGAGCGTCGAGCTTATTTTGTGATTTTTTATGTTTTACTTAATGAATTGCAGAATAATTCTTTTATAGAGTGATTGCATTGATCCTAATTGAGTTGTGAAATGGACATCTAACAAATTACAGACAGAAAACAAAATTTGAAAAAGTTGGATTGAAATGGGTAACGGAATGGTACTAGTTCTTGACTTTTTTTTTTAGATTAATATTAATAATTAATAAATATATTAATAATAATAATAATAATAATAATAATAATAATAATAATAATAATAATAATAATAATAACAATAACAATAATAATAATAATAATAATAATAATAATAATAATAATAATAATAATAATAATAATAATAATAATAATAATAATAATAATAATAATCATCATCATTATATCCATAATAATAATAAGTAATAATGATACAAAAATCATAAAAAATGATAATAATATTATTAATGATAAAAAAAATTATGGTTTCTTTAATAATAATATCTAATTCACGGAGTATTATATTGTGTCCATTGCTAAACAGTTAACATATAAAAGTGTTCCTAAAAATCTTAATTTTTTTGATTAAACATATTTAATTATTTCACTCATTACCTGTTTGAAACCTGATCAAAAAGGTTCGAAAAATATTTATTTTCTGTTCCAATTTATATGTACGGAGTACAAAAACTTAGATTGAAATGGTAAAAAAAATATTTATCAAAACTAACATTTATTTTAGAACTTCTTATATATATATATATTAGACCTATTTTAAAATAATTAAACGTCAACCGAAAGTTACAGACATTTACCATTTAAGCTCAAAATTAAATATATTTAATATACACTATGTATATATATAAATAGTTTTAAATAACAAAATTTACTATTCACATAAATATATATTAAATGATTAAAATATATATATACATATAAAATAATAGTTTTTATTACAATGTATTTTATTGTACATAATTATTTATAACAATAAATGTATATAATAGTTTATTAATGTTCATGTTATTATATATATTATACATTTATTTATATATACACATATTTATATATATCCACATATTTACAAGCAATGGTTCGTGAATCATCGGAAACAGTCGAAAGTCAATTGAATATATGAACATTGTTTCAAAATTTTCTAGACTCAACATTACATACTTTGCTTATCGTATCGAAATCATATCAAGATTAAGTTTAAATTTAGTCAAAAATTCCCGGATCGTCACAGTACCTACCCGTTAAAGAAATTTCGTCCCGAAATTTGAGTGAGGTCGTCATGGCTAACGATAAATATGTTTTCCTGACGAATATGAGCTGATAAATAGAGTTATATCATTATTGCATAATACAGATAAAATAATTTGATTATTCGAAGAGCACGAATGAAGCTATCACCAAAGAGTGAAATAGGAAAGTAAAGATTTATCTTAACTTTTGACAGAGTCAGGGTTGAATTTAGAAAATAAAGTTTGTCTTAACTTTTGACGTCGTCTTGATTAAATTTCGAAATTCAAGGGATATAAAGAAAATCTTCGAAATCTAAAAGATTTGATTATTTGGCGAATAAGGAAATTAAGATCTCTATAATTAAATGCGACGATTTGTCCCGATTACTACATCTGATATTTCCATTATAAATTTACCTTTTCCGTTCCATTAGTTTTCACCACTTCTATACTCAATTCCCAAATCCAAAAGATTGTGAAAATGCTTAATCCAATTCTAATCCTTGTCCTTATCCTGACTGTCGTAACAATCATTCTCCTTTTCCAACTTCCACAGGATGAATCTGTTTATTTCTACTATGCTCTAGGGATTATTGTATTTATAATCCTCCTGTGTCTTTATATTGCTATACGCACTGATATCCACAGTTTGTAATTTCGGTGTTGTTGTTGGGCTTTATATTCTTCCTTATATTTCAATGTCCCTATTCCTGTCTCCTATAATCACTGTCATCCACAGTTAATACTTCCCCCCTTATTTACTGCGATTTATACTCCAATTTATATTTCGGAGCTTTGTCCCTTCGTTTCTTCTTCTTCTTGCGATTGTGCATCTCTTGTAATGGTCCAGAATTCGCAGATATAAGTTTCAGAATGAACATAGTCAGTGTCCTAAGAAAGAAACGGTAATAGCACAATTTGATTTGTTAAATTACCAGAATTCAAGGAAAGATAGGACTATCAAGAAAAATATGTTCTTAATATGTTTATAGATTAGACAGAACGTAAGAGTCATGTAACATGGCACATGATGACGTTATGATCTGTGAATCATCATGTTCCATTTAGAAACTCAGCATGACTTATTGTAATATAATCACGTTGATCAAGTGTCATTATATTATACTAACTCATGCTTCGGTTCCGAACATTACTTCAATAACATTCATATTTTAAGCTCGAAAGTTTACAGAATATAGAAACTAACAGTTTCTATATGATGTAACACTGATAGCACAAAGAGATTAATGATTTCATATTAGAATAGTTATGAAAATATCTTCAGAAATATAGAGGATATTTATAATGAAAGATACGATAATATCTTGGAATTTCTAATATCGAAGGGTGGTGAAGAAAATTTATCCGCAAGAGTTTGGAGGCAGAAGCAAGGTATTCGCTAAAGATTTCATCAGAAACATAATCATCAGGATTCTTAATGTAAAAGCTTAGTTCTTGTGATTTGTTCAAAGACTCCTTCGTAGTTTGCTCAATCAGTTTTCCAGTTCTAACTTTTCTGAGCTTTTCCAACATACTATTCTTTATCATCAAACTTCCGATGATTAAGGGCGTTTATGGTTGTCTATGGTTTATGCTGCTTCATTCAGCTTTTTCAACATTCAGAGTATTGATTTGTGACTGGGTGCTTTTCAGAATTTCAGAATGAGAGATCATAATTCTAAGAGATAAATGTCATACATATAAATATTGATGTAGATATGCTGTGAGTTTTCAAAGTACTGATTGCTGATTCCCAGTAATTGGTATGGCAGTTCTCGTTACAAGATGCGGATGAGTATATGATAGGATTTCAATGAATAAATATAATGATTTGTCAGAGAGATTTAAGCCAGGAAGCAACAAGGTTGCTGGTACGTCTGCTGGTAATATGGTGGAATATAAAAGAATTCTCCGGTATCAAAAGGGTAATCGTATATATCAGGATTTATAGTAAGGTTACTTCGAATGAAAAGTCGAAGTTGACCTGCTGGAGCTGTGACAAAATTGGCTACTTTGAAAAGGGATCGCAAAGTTATTTTTGCTAATAAATGCCAAAGGATCTGACACGGCTACGTGTTAAACTTTTACTCAATTGCCGAGAGTTTCTTAGGTGCATAACTATATGCATAAATCTTTTCTTCCGTAGATGAAGTGCGGTTGATTTATCCTATCGATTGAGGTGTTTTCAAGAATCATGAAAGGTTTGAACGCAAACTGTAATCGTCAAGATACAAATGAGGTTTAAGATGAGACCAAGTAGCAAACTTGAAGAAATGTTTAGTTTCATATGTTATAATCAATATTTTAATTCATTTTAATTGTCCAATGTTGATAGTCCACAGTTAGCAGTGTACAAATAATAATTCATATATAGTTTACTATATAATATTCGAATTAATTAATACGTGTCATGACCCGTATACGTCTCAGACTCGATCATAACTCAAAGTATATATATTATTATAGAATCAACCTCAACCCTGTATAGCTAACTCCCGCATTACTGCATATAGAGTGTCTATGGTTATTCCAAATAATATATATAGATGGGTCGATATGATATGTCAAAACCTTGTATACGTGTCCCGATATTTAAAGTGCGTAAAAATAAATAACAGAAATTAAATGACGATAAATAAAATTGCGAGAATGTAAATTGCGATAATTAAATTGTGATAAATAAAGTGTAATCAGTTAGCTGGGAACAATTAGTTAGGAACAGTTAGCGTGGATTCTTAACAAAATTTCTCATAGTTAATTTGTTTGTTTCTAACAAATTTTATTTTGTCAAATGTTTCCTTCATTATGCCACTTGATTTTTGATAAATCAAAATCCAAATATGAAATTGGATGAATATGGTTATTCTGTGGTGAACGGATTTGTATATCGGTGGATGTAAGTAGGATAGTAAACGACTGTTGAATTAGATTCGAAGAATGTACAGTGTAACTTATTAATGTGAAATCTAAATATTCCTCGGGTATTACCTACCCGTTAAAATATTTTCACCATTAACAGTTTGTACACAAGAATTTTTAATTACAATCTTTAAGAAAATATATATACATATATTTTCTTCAGATGTAATCATGAATTTAATGAGTCAATATGATATTAAACTCATTTGATTTACCGTTAGAACAAGAATATATAATCTCTAAAACATTAGAGATTACATAATCGTGATGTCGAACGAAGATAAATGATGTAGAACGATACGTAGAATGATAATTGTACTCAAGGTATAGAATGAGACGTCGAGGCAGGGGTTGTTGATGGCACTGGTGTTGTTATTGATGGTGCTGTTGGTGCCGGTGATGTTGTTGAAGCTGGTAATTTTTGCACCATATTCTCAAGATTGATTACTCGAGCGCGAAGTTCGTTGACTTCTTCTATTATTCCGGGATGATTGTCGATCGGTACGAGTGGATGAATAAGGTTTAGAATTTTAGATAGAATACAATCGTGGTGAGATATTCGGGAAATGGGGGTGAAAATGGTGTTTCAGACTGGTTCGCCGGTAAGTGCTTCAGGTTCATTGCCAAGAGGTAAATTAGGTTGGTGGGTGGAAAGGATCGCCTTCCTCTCCTCTCCATCGGTTAAGTCGACTACGAACCCATCAGATGAATTGGGGATGATTGATTGGTTGATTCATTCTGGTGACGTTGCCTCCGGAGTTTAGGTGAACATCCATGTCGGAATAGCTGTCGGAATAACTATCGGAATAACTATCGGATTAGCTATCGAAGTCTGAGGGACTCGAACTGGTTGAGGGATTCATCTCGTACGATCAGATGAAGTATTTTCGATAAGAAATAGATTATAGGATGTAGATTAGTACCCTGCAATACATAATTCACATATGCATATACAATACTAAAATCCCATATGTTACGGAGGAATCTACGAAAGTTGTCAGACAAAGTCTACAGTACAAGATATGCTAAGATATGAATTAGCAGATACGCTAAGATACGAATTTTGTCTATAAACTATTCATGCAATCATTGCAGTAAGATGTGTCTAGACTAAGAATGATAAGCAGGTAATTTCCTAAGGGTGATAAATAGATGATTTCCGACAAAAAATGATAAGTAAAACTTTTGACATGCAGACACGGTCGAAGTCCTGACTCACTAATGCATACTAATGACTATCACTTAGACACACTAATGCAAGACCTGGTTCGCTAAGACCACTGCTCTGATACCAACTGAAGCGACCCGTCCTAATCCATCCGGACGAAGTCCATATCGATTATAAACGATTCACAACAGTTGATTACATAGCGAGGTATTTGACCTCTATATGATACATTTTACAAACATTGCATTCGTTTTTGAAAAGACAATCTTTCATTTCATCGAAAGTTGACAACATGCATACCATTTCGTAATATATCTTACTATAATAGACTTAATAATAATCTTGATGAACTCAACGACTAACGTCTTTTGAAATATGTCATGAATGATTCCAAGTAATATCTCTAAGATGAGCAAATGCATAGCGGAAGATTTCTTTCGTACCTGAGAATAAACATGCTTTAAAGTGTCAACCAAAAGGTTGGTGAGGTCATTAGTTTAACATAAATAATCATTTCATAATTTTAATAGCCCACAAGATTTCATACTTCCATTTCTCATAATCATACGTCACATGCATAGAGACAAAAATATCATTCATATGGATTGAACACCTGGTAACCGACATTCACAATATGTATATAAGAATATCCCCATCATTCCGGGATCCTCCTTCGGACATGATATAAATTTCGAAGTACTAAAGCATCCGGTACTTTGGATGGGGCTTGTTGGGCCCGATAGATCTATCTTTAGAGTTCGCGTCAATCAGGGTGCCTGTTCCCTAATTCTTAGATTACCAGACTTAATAAAAAGGGGCATATTCGATTTCGATCATTCAACCATATAATGTAGTTTCGATTACTTGTGTCTATTTCGTAAAACATTTATAAAAGCGCATGCATTCTCAGTCCCAAAAATATATATTGCAAAAGCATTTAAAAAGGGAGTGATGAAACTCACCATACCGTATTTTGTAGTAAAAATACATATGACGACATTGAACAAGTGTAGGGTTGACCTTGGATTCACGAACCTATATCATTTATATATCTATTAACACATATAATGGAAATCACATCATTTCATTTATTACTATATATTATTTATGTATTTGTAGTTATATAGAATTTATACTAAATTCCATTTAAAAACGTATACTTATATTATATCTTAAATTATGTGTTATATATATTTATTTTGTATATATATATATATTTAAAAATGATTTTAATAATACTAATAAGTACATAATGATACTAATACTAATATTAATAATAATAATAATAGTTTGTGTTATTTTGATAATAATAATAATCCTAATCATAATAAAAGTAATAATACATATATTAGTAATAATGATAATGATAAAAATTATAATTTTAGTAACAATAACAATAATAATAATAATAATAATTTTGGTAATGAAATCTACCTTCAAAAGCCTTTCTAAAAAAAATGTCCCGAACCGGATTTGAACCCGAGACCTCTCGCTCACCCACAAACACCCTTAACCATTCTGCCATTCATGTCTTTCTTATTTAGTATGCAACCCAAATATATATATTTATTATCTATTTCAACTTGACTCATCTTCTTCATCTTCTACCTTAAATCCATTCAACCATAGAACTTCAAAAATCAAAATAACGAATTCGGATTTTCATTTATTACTTGAAAACAACATGAAACAAAAAAAAATGTGTTCATGATTTAAAAAAAATGAGAAAAAAAACAAAATAAAATCCTACTGCTTGCTCGTAGCCAAGAAAAAAAAATTTGTTTTCAATTTAAGTTCGTTTTGGACAATCTTTACAACATGAAACATGTTTCAAATCATTCCTAAAAACTATTGAAATCGTCAATTGAACTTAAAACATCAAAACAAGCTCTAATTTCTCCAAGAACAAAACAGTTGACTTTTGACAATTTAACTTTGACTCGCAAATTCGAATTCGTTATTAAGAATTGGAACTTGAGATTTTGCAGGAAGTTTAAGTAAATGATTCCTAACAACTCTGCATTTTTAGTTTTTGAAATTTGTTTTGAATTTACGTTAGTGTATATTACTGTGAAAAACTCAAGAACTCAAAAATTGATTTTTAGATTAAGAGTGTTATAGGTTATGATTACAACATGAATTGTGTTGCAAATCATTCCTATAAACTTTATGGATCATCAAATTAACTGGAGATATCAAAACAAACTCGAATTTGATTCAAGAACACTTAGTTGACTTTGAAAACCAAAACTTTGACTCTCAAATTAGAAATTGATAGAAATAATTGAAGATTGAAAACTTACAGATAGTTTAGATAGACGATTCCTAACAAGACTGCATTATTACATTTTGGAAATTCATTCGAAATTAAAATATGGTGAAAAAGATGAATGTACAGAGTGTCGAGCTTATTTTGTGATTTTTTATGTTTTACTTAATGAATTGCAGAATAATTCTTTTATAGAGTGATTGCATTGATCCTAATTGAGTTGTGAAATGGACATCTAACAAATTACAGACAGAAAATAAAATTTGAAAAAGTTGGATTGAAATGGGTAACGGAATGGTACTAGTTCTTGACTTTTTTTTTTTAGATTAATAATAATAATAATAATAATAATAATAATAATAATAATAATAATAATAATGATAATAATAATAATAATAATAATAATAATAATAATAATAATAATAATAATAATAATAATAATCATCATCATCATCATCATCATCATCATCATCATTATATCCATAATAATAATAAGTAATAATGATACAAAAATCATAAAAAATGATAATAATATTATTAATGATAAAAAAATTATGGTTTCTTTAATAATAATATCTAATTCATGGAGTATTATATTGTGTTCATTGCTAAACAGTTAACATATAAAAGTGTTCCTAAAAATCCTAATTTTTTTGATTAAACAAATTTAATTATTTCACTCATTACCTGTTTGAAACCTGATCAAAAAGGTTCGAAAAATATTTATTTTCTGTTCCAATTTATATGTACGGAGTACAAAAACTTAGATTGAAATGGTAAAAAAATATTTATCAAAACTATTGTCTTTTTAATCAAATTTTGAAACAACATTTATTTTAGAACTTCTTATATATATATTAGACCTATTTTAAAATAATTAAACGTCAACCGAAAGTTACAGACATTTACCATTTAAGCTCAAAATTAAATATATTTAATATACACTATGTATATATATAAACTGTTTTAAATAACAAAATTTACTATTCACATAAATATATATTAAATAATTAAAATATATATATACATATAAAATAATAGTTTTTATTACAATGTATTTTATTGTACATAATTATTTATAACAATAAATGTATATAATAGTTTATTAATGTTCATGTTATTATATATATTATACATATATTTATATATACACATATTTATATATATCCACATATTTACAAGCAATGGTTCGTGAATCTTCGGAAACAGTCGAAAGTCAATTGAATATATGAACATTGTTTCAAAATTTTCTAGACTCAACATTACATACTTTGCTTATCGTATCGAAATCATATCAAGATTAAGTTTAAATTTAGTCGGAAATTCCCGGGTCGTCACAAATAGTATCTCGTAGCATAATATGAACTCATTTATAAAAGCTTTTTCTTCATATTAGCATTTTATAAGTTTAAATTCAGGTACTACCTACCCGTTAAGTTCATACTTAGTAGCTAATATACAATTCAACTACTACAATTCCATATGAAAAACTGATTATAATAATATATCACATAAAAATATTCTTCAAACTTACAACTTTGCTATATTACATATAACATGAAATATAGTACACTATGATACAGGACAGTTTTGAAGATAAATCTAGTTAATACGCAAGTTGTTCAGCAAAGGAAATAAAGACACGTAATTTATAAGTCCAGAAACAAGTCATGCATTCTGGTTTTACTAAGACGACTTCCCATCCTTGGTCTTGTGGAAAATAACCGTTATGACCATTAGCTAGGTAGCATGTTGTAATGTCATCAAAAGGACAAGGGTTTCATAATGTCCAACAGCCCCGTAATAATCTAAAAACCTTGTTTCTCATCCCAAATACCGAATCCGTCACTTGTGGGAAAATTTTATTTAAAAGCTGCAATCCGATGTTCTTTTTCTCACTTTGGTAAGAAGCGAACATCACTAACCCGTAAGCATAACATGCTTCTTTATGTTTCATGTTAGAAGCTCTTTCTAATTCACGAAATCCTATGTTGGGATATGTTGAGTCATAATAGGTTCTTAACCCGTAGCGTAAAATTGCATTTGGGTTCCCCGCATTTAACGCTTTAAAGAAAACACGGCGTAACTTAAAGTCTCCCCAATGTGATATACCCCACCTATCAAAGGAAAGCCTTTTATAAACTAAGGCATTTCTGGAAAGTCTTTCAAATGTTTGACAAGTTAATTTCGCCATAACTAAATATGCTGATGAATTTTGACCGACTCTAGACAAGATTTCCTCAATCATATCCTCTGGTAGGTCTTCTAAAATATTCGGTTGTCTACCCTTAACGTCCATTTTGTTTTTATACTGTAAAATAGACAAGGATTAGATTCGTAATAACAAACAATACAAGCAATTTTTACATAGAACATAAAAGTACAAGCACACTACAATACATTTATTACACAACATGCTCACACCCCTCTAATCTGAATCACTGGTTTCTTCTTCTTCGGACTTGGTTCTTTTTCCTAATCTTCTAGGGATATATGATGTTCCTCTAATACGAGTCGTCGTTTTTCACATTGGTTTAGAAAAACCTGGTGGTTTAGAGGTTCCCGGGTTATTATCACGATATTGAAAATACGGGTGTTGACGGTACATATAAAGTTCATCGGGATCGGAATCAGATTTCTCTATTTTGATGCCTTTTCCCTTATTATTTTCTTTTCCCTCATTAAATTGGGTTGGGGTAATTTCTATAACATCATCAGAGTCCTCATCAGGATCCAATTCATCGGAAAATAGGTAATTTTCCCAATATTTTGCTTCCTTAGCAGAAACACCATTGACCATTATTAACTTTGGTCCATTGATTGAGGATTTCCTTTTTTTTGACTGGTTTTCTGTGGTTCCTACTATTCCCCCCTCCGGAACCTCTTCTTCTTCCCGTTCCTCTTCTTCGGGTACCTCTTCTTCCGGTTCCTCTTCTTCCGGTTCCGTTTCCTCTTCTTCCGGTTCTTCGGGAACTTGTGAATCTTGCCAATATATATTCGACTCTTTGTTATTATTACGTGAGTCAATGGGATTTGTACTAGAGGTAGACATCTATCACACAATATCAAACATGTTAAGAGATTAATATATCACATAATATTTACATGTTAATAATATATAGTTTCCAACAAAAATGTTAAGCAATCATTTTTTAAAGAAAACACGGTCGAAGTCCAGACTCACTAATGCATCCTAACAAACTCGATAAGACACACTAATGCAAATTTTCTGGTTCTCTAAGACCAACGCTCTGATACCAACTGAAATGTCCCGTTCATATTGATTATAAACGTTCCATATTAATTGATTTCGTTGCGAGGTTTTGACCTCTATATGAGACGTTTTTCAAAGACTGCATTCATTTTTAAAACAACCATAACCTTTATTTTATTAATAAAGGTTTTAAAAACATTACGTAGATAATCAAATAATGATAATCTAAAATATACTGTTTACACACGACCATTACATAATGGTTTACAATAGAAATATATTACATCGACATATGTTTCTTGAATGCAGTTTTTACACAATATCATACAAACACGGACTCCAAATCTTGTCCTTATTTTAGTATGCAACAGCGGAAGCTCTTAGTATTCACCTGAGAATAAACATGCTTTAAACGTCAACAAAAATGTTGGTGAGTTATAGGTTTAACCTATATATATCAAATCGTAACAATAGACCACAAGATTTCATATTTCAATACACATCCCATACATAGAGATAAAAATCATTCATATGGTGAACACCTGGTAACCGACATTAACAAGATGCATATATAAGAATATTCCCATCATTCCGGGACACCCTTCGGATATGATATAAATTTCGAAGTACTAAAGCATCCGGTACTTTGGATGGGGTTTGTTAGGCTCAATAGATCTATCTTTAGGATTCGCGTCAATTAGGGTGTCTGTTCCCTAATTCTTAGATTACCAAACTTAATAAAAAGGGGCATATTTGATTTCGATAATTCAACCATAGAATGTAGTTTCACGTACTTGTGTCTATTTTGTAAATCATTTATAAAACCTGCATGTATTCTCAACCCAAAAATATTAGATTTTAAAAGTGGGACTATAACTCACTTTCACAGATATTTCCTTCCTCGAAAATAAGACTTGGCCACGGATCGATTCACGAACCTATACAAATATGTACATATATATCAAAGTATGATCAAAATATAATTACAACCATTTTTATTATGTTTTAAAGATTTGAGTGTATTAAGTCAGCTGTCCTCGTTAGTAACCTACAACTAGTCGTCCACAGTTAGATGTGTAGTGACCCGAACTTTTCCATGTTTATATATATTAATTGAGATTATGATTAAATGTTTCCAACATGTTAAGCAATCAAACTTGTTAAGACTTGATTAATTGAAATATGTTTCATATAGACAATTGACCACCCAAGTTGACCGGTGATTCACGAACGTTAAAACTTGTAAAAACTATATGATGACATATATATGGATATATATATAGTTAACATGATACTATGATAAGTAAACATATCATTAAGTATATTAACAATGAACTACATATGTAAAAACAAGACTACTAACTTAATGATTTTTAAACGAGACATATATGTAACGATTATCGTTGTAAAGACATTTAATGTATATATATCATATTAAGAGATATTCATACATGATAATATCATGATAATATAATAATTTAAAATCTCATTTGATATTATAAACATTGGGTTAACAACATTTAACAAGATCGTTAACCTAAAGGTTTCAAAACAACACTTACATGTAACGACTAACGATGACTTAACGACTCAGTTAAAATGTATATACATGTAGTGTTTTAATATGTATTTATACACTTTTGAAAGACTTCAATACACTTATCAAAATACTTCTACTTAACAAAAATGCTTACAATTACATCCTCGTTCAGTTTCATCAACAATTCTACTCGTATGCACCCGTATCCGTACTCGTACAATACACAGCTTTTAGATGTATGTACTATTGGTATATACACTCTAATGATCAGCTCTTAGCAGCCCATGTGAGTCACCTAACACATGTGGGAACCATCATTTGGCAACTAGCATGAAATATCTCATAAAATTACAAAAATATGAGTAATCATTCATGACTTATTTACATGAAAACAAAATTACATATCCTTTATATCTAATCCATACACCAATGACCAAAAACACCTACAAACACTTTCATTCTTCAATTTTCTTCATCTAATTGATCTCTCTCAAGTTCTATCTTCAAGTTCTAAGTGTTCTTCATAAATTCTACAAGTTCTAGTTACATAAAATCAAGAATACTTTCAAGTTTGCTAGCTCACTTCCAATCTTGTAAGGTGATCATCCAACCTCAAGAAATCTTTTTTTCTTACAGTAGGTTATCATTCTAATACAAGTTAATAATCATATTCAAACTTTGGTTCAATTTCTATAACTATAACAATCTTATTTCAAGTGATGATCTTACTTGAACTTGTTTTCGTGTCATGATTCTGCTTCAAGAACTTCGAGCCATCCAAGGATCCGTTGAAGCTAGATCCATTTTTATCTTTTCCAGTAGGTTTATCCAAGGAACTTAAGGTAGTAATGATGTTCATAACATCATTCGATTCATACATATAAAGCTATCTTATTCGAAGGTTTAAACTTGTAATCACTAGAACATAGTTTAGTTAATTCTAAACTTGTTCGCAAACAAAAGTTAATCCTTCTAACTTGACTTTTAAAATCAACTAAACACATGTTCTATATCTATATGATATGCTGACTTAATGATTTAAAACCTGGAAACACGAAAAACACCGTAAAACCGGATTTACGCCGTCGTAGTAACACCGCGGGCTGTTTTGGGTTAGTTAATTAAAAACTATGATATCCTTGGATTTAAAAGTTGTTATTTTGAGAAAATGATTTTTATTATGAACATAAAACTATATCCAAAAATTATGGTTAAACTCAAAGTGGAAGTATGTTTTCTAAAATGGTCATCTAGACGTCGTTCTTTCGACTGAAATGACTACCTTTACAAAAACGACTTGTAACTTATTTTTCCGACTATAAACCTATACTTTTTCTGTGTAGATTCATAAAATAGAGTTCAATATGAAACCATAGCAATTTGATTCACTCAAAACGGATTTAAAATGAAGAAGTTATGGGTAAAACAAGATTGAATAATTTTTCTCATCTTAGCTACGTGAAAATTGGTAACAAAACTATTCCAACCATAACTTAATCAACTTGTATTGTATATTATGTAATCTTGAGATACCATAGACACGTATACAATGTTTCAACCTATCATGTCGACACATCTATATATATTTCGGAACAACCATAGACACTCTATATGTGAATGTTGGAGTTAGCTATACAGGGTTGAGGTTGATTCCAAAATATATATAGTTTGAGTTGTGATCAATACTGAGATACGTATACACTGGGTCGTGGATTGATTCAAGATAATATTTATCGATTTATTTCTGTACATCTAACTGTGGACAACAAGTTGTAGGTTACTAACGAGGACAGCTGACTTAATAAACTTAAAACATCAAAATATATTAAAAGTGTTGTAAATATATTTTGAACATACTTTGATATATATGTATATATTGTTATAGGTTCGTGAATCAACCAGTGGCCAAGTCTTAATTCCCGACGAAGTAAAAATCTGTGAAAGTGAGTTATAGTCCCACTTTTAAAATCTAATATTTTTGGGATGAGAATACATGCAGGTTTTATAAATGATTTACAAAATAGACACAAGTACGTGAAACTACATTCTATGGTTGAATTATCGAAATCGAATATGCCCCTTTTTATTAAGTCTGGTAATCTAAGAATTAGGGAACAGACACCCTAATTGACGCGAATCCTAAAGATAGATCTATTGGGCCTAATAAACCCCATCCAAAGTACCGGATGCTTTAGTACTTCAAAATTTATATCATATCCGAAGGGTGTCCCGGAATGATGGGGATATTCTTATATATGCATCTTGTTAATGTCGGTTACCAGGTGTTCACCATATGAATGATTTTTATCTCTATGTATGGGATGTGTATTGAAATATGAAATCTTGTGGTCTATTATTATGATTTGATATATATTGGTTAAACCTATAACTCACCAACATTTTTGTTGACGTTTTAAGCATGTTTATTCTCAGGTGATTATTAAGAGCTTCCGCTATCGTATACTTAAATAAGGACGAGATTTGGAGTCCATGCTTGTATGATATTGTGTAAAAACTGCATTCAAGAAACTTATTTTGTTGTAACATATTTGTATTGTAAACCATTATGTAATGGTCGTGTGTAAACAGGATATTTTAGATTATCATTATTTGATAATCTACGTAAAGCTTTTTAAAACCTTTATCTATGAAATAAAGGTTATGGTTTGTTTTAAAAATGAATGCAGTCTTTGAAAAACGTCTCATATAGAGGTCAAAACCTCGCAACGGAATCAATTAATATGGAACGTTTTTAATCAATAAGAACGGGACATTTCAGTTGGTATCCGAGCGTTGGTCTTAGAGAACCAGAATTTTGCATTAGTGTGTCTTATCGAGTTTATTAGGATGCATTAGTGAGTCTGGACTTCGACCGTGTTTACTTGAAAAATGATTGCTTAACAAATTTTGTTGGAAACTATATATTTTTAACATGTGAATATTATGTGATATATTAATCTCTTAACGCGTTTGATATTATGTGATAGATGTCTACCTCTAGAACAAGTCCCATTGAATCACCTAATAATAATGAAGAGTCAAATGTAAATTGGAATGATTCGTGGACTGATTCACAAGTTCCCGAAGAGGAACCGGAAGAAGAGTCGGAACCGGAAGAAGAATTGGAACCGGATGAAGAAATAGAACCGGTGGGGGAAATAATAAAACGGTTAAGTAAAAGAAAATCCTTAACCAATCGACCAAGGTTAATTATGGTCAATGGTGTTTCCGCCAAGGAAGCAAAATATTGGGAGGATTACCAATTCTCCGATGAATCGGATTCCGACGAGAATTCCGATGATGTTATAGAAATTACCTCAACTGAATTTAAAAAGGCAAAAGAAAATAATAAGGGAAAGGGCATAAAAATAGAGAAATCTAATTCCAACCCCGATGAACTTTATATGTATCGTCAACCCCCGAAGTCCCTAAGTTGTAACAATGACCCGGGAACCTCTAAACCACCAGGTTTTTCTAAACCAATGTGGAAAACGACGGCTCGTATTAGGGGAACATCATATATACCTAGAAACTTGGCAAAACAAACCAAAACCGAAGAGGAAGAAATGAGCGAGTCGAAATAAGATAGTTGTATTCGTGTGGTGTAATATATGTAATATAGTGTGCTTATGCTTTATGATATATGTAAAAATTGCTTGTATTAATAAGTATTTTTTTATGAATCTAACTCTTGTCTATTTTACAGTTTATAAACACAAAATGGATAGACAACCCAATATTTTAAGAGACCTACCCGGAGACATGATTGATGAAATCTTGTCTAGAGTCGGTCAGAATTCCTCGGCACAACTATTTAAGGCGAGATCAGTTTGTAAGACATTCGAAGAACGTTCCAAGAATGTCTTGGTTTATAAGAGACTTTCGTTTGAAAGATGGGGGATATCACATTGGGAAACCCATAAGTTACGATGTGTTTACTTTGACGCATATATTGCGGGGAACCCAAATGCTATTTTACGCAACGGGTTAAGAAATTATTTTGACTCAATGTATCCGAATATAGGACTTCATGATTTAGAAAAAGTGGCTAACATGCAACATAAAGAAGCATGCTATGCTTACGGGTTAGTAATGTTCGCTTCTCACCAAAGTGAGAAAAAGAACATCGGGCTACAGCTACTAAACAAAACGTTCCCACAAGTGACGGAGTCGGTAATTGGGGTAAGAAATGAGGTTTTTAGGTTATTACGAGACTGTTGGTCATTACGTAACCCTCGTCCCTTTGACGACGTTACAACACGCTATCTTATCAATGGCCATAACGGTTATGTTCCACAAGACCAAGGATGGGAAGTAATCCTAGTAAAACCAGAATGCATGACTTGTTTCTGGACGTATGAATTACGTGTCTTTATTGCCTTTACTGAACGACTTGTGTACTAGATAGAATTATCTTCACAACCATCTTGTATCAAATTTATTGTGTGCTATATTTCATGCTATATGTAAAATAAGCGGTATTGTAAGTTTGTAAAATATTGTGTAAAAGTTTGAACGCGAAATATTATTATAATCAGTTTTTCATATAGAATTGTAGTAGTTGAATTGTATATTAGCTACTAAGTATGAACTTAACGGGTAGGTACTACCCGAATTTAAACTTATAAAACGCTAATATGAAGAAAAAGCTTTTATAAATAAGTTCATATTATGCTATGAAATACTATTAACTACTCTTAATATTCTGTATGATTAACTTGTTCCATTTGACTATTTTGAAGGAAATGGCACCGACTACTCGACACACCGTGAATATGAATGAAGAGGAATTTCGTACTTTTCTAGGTTCAAACATAGCTGCAGTACAGGCTGCGCTACATACCAATAATAACCTTAGATCTAGCAGTACAGGAAATCGTGTAGGATGCACCTACAAAGAATTCACTGCCTGCAAACCTTTGGAATTTGATGGAACCAAAGGACCGATCGGATTGAAACGGTGGACCGAGAAGGTCGAATCGGTGTTTGCCATAAGTAAGTGTACTGAAGAGGACAAAGTGAAGTACGCTACGCATACCTTCACAGGTTCTGCGTTAACATGGTGGAATACCTATCTAGAGCAAGTGGGACAAGACGATGCGTACGCACTACCGTGGTCAGCATTCAAGCACTTGATGAACGAGAAGTACCGTCCCAGAACCGAGGTCAATAAGCTCAAGACAGAACTTAGAGGGTTACGAACCCAAGGATTTGATATTACCACGTACGAAAGACGATTCACAGAATTGTGCCTATTGTTTCCGGGAGCGTTCGAAGATGAGGAAGAGAAGATCGACGCGTTTGTGAAAGGATTACCGGAAAGAATCCAAGAAGATATAAGTTCACACGAGCCCGCCTCCATACAACAGGCATGTAGAATGGCTCACAAACTAGTGAACCAGATTGAAGAAAGAATTAAAGAACAGACTGCTGAAGAGGCCAATGTGAAGCAAGTCAAAAGAAAGTGGGAGGAAAACGGTGATAAGAATCACCAATACAACAACAACAACAATTACAACAATAATCGCAACAATTATCCCAACAATCGCAACATCAATCGCAACTACAACAAACGGCCCAACAACAACAACAACAACAACAACAACAACAACAGTAGCAACAGCAACTACAACAATCATCCCAACAACAATAATAACCGCAACAACAACAACAATCAGAAGCAGCTATGCCAAAGGTGTGAAAAGTATCACTCGGGGTTCTGCACCAAATTTTGCAACAAGTGTAAAAGAAATGGTCATAGCACGGCGAAGTGTGAGGTCTACGGACCAGGGGTTAATAGAACGAAAGGAACAAATGGTGTCGGAACGAGTAATGGCGGAGCAAGTAGTGTCGGAGCAAGTTATGCCAATGTAGTTTGTTATAAATGTGGAAAACCGGGCAACATCATTAGAAATTGCCCGAACCAGGAGAACACGAATGGACAAGGCCGCGGAAGAGATTTCAATAGTAATGCGGCAGAGGCACAGGAAGACCCGGAGCTTGTTACGGGTACGTTTCTTATTGACAATAAATCTGCTTACGTTTTATTTGATTCGGGTGCGGATAGAAGCTATATGAGTAGAGATTTTTGTGCTAAATTAAGTTGTCCATTGACGCCTTTGGATTGTAAATTTTTACTCGAATTAGCAAATGGTAAATTAATTTCAGCAGATAATATATGTCGGAATCGAGAAATTAAACTGGTTAGCGA
Source organism: Rutidosis leptorrhynchoides (assembly GCF_046630445.1). NCBI lineage: Eukaryota > Viridiplantae > Streptophyta > Magnoliopsida > Asterales > Asteraceae > Rutidosis > Rutidosis leptorrhynchoides. Next base: position 497,168,582 of record NC_092334.1, on the reverse strand, counting down.
AACATTTAAGATTGATTTGATACCAGTAGAGTTAGGGAGTTTTGATGTGATAATCGGTATGGACTGGTTGAAAGAAGTGAAAGCAGAGATCGTTTGTTACAAAAATGCAATTCGCATTATACGAGAAAAAGGAAAACCCTTAATGGTGTACGGAGAAAAGGGCAACACGAAGCTACATCTTATTAGTAATTTGAAGGCACAAAAACTGATAAGAAAAGGTTGCTATGCTGTTCTAGCACACGTCAAGAAAGTACAAACTGAAGAAAAGAGCATCAATGATGTTCCCATTGCAAAAGAATTTCCCGATGTATTTTCGAAAGAATTACCGGGATTACCCCCACATCGATCCGTTAAATTTCAAATAGATCTTGTACCAGGAGCTGCACCAATAGCTCGTGCTCCTTACAGACTCGCACCCAACGAGATGAAAGAACTACAAAGCCAATTACAAGAACTTTTAGAGCGTGGTTTCATTCGACCAAGCACATCACCGTGGGGAGCTCCTGTTTTGTTTGTCAAGAAGAAAGATGGTACATTCAGGTTGTGTATCGACTACCGAGAGTTGAACAAACTTACCATCAAGAACCGCTACCCACTACCGAGAATCGACGACTTATTTGATCAACTACAAGGCTCGTCTGTTTATTCAAAGATTGACTTACGTTCCGGGTATCATCAAATGCGGGTGAAAGAAGATGATATTCCAAAGACTGCTTTCAGAACACATTACGGTCATTACGAGTTTATGGTCATGCCGTTTGGTTTAACTAATGCACCAGCTATGTTCATGGACCTTATGAACTGAGTGTGTGGACCATACCTTGACAAGTTTGTCATTGTTTTCATTGATGACATACTTATTTACTCAAAGAATGACCAAGAACACGGTGAACATTTGAGAAAGGTGTTAGAAGTATTAAGGAAGGAAGAATTGTATGCTAAGTTTTCAAAGTGTGCATTTTTTTTGGAAGAAGTTCAATTCCTCGGTCACATAGTGAACAAAGAAGGTATTAAGGTGGATCCAGCAAAGATGGAAACTGTTGAAAAGTGGGAAACCCCGAAAACTCCGAAACACATACGCCAGTTTTTAGGACTAACTGGTTACTACAGAAGGTTCATCCAAGACTTTTCCAGAATAGCAAAACCCTTGACTGCATTAACGCATAAAGGGAAGAAATTTGAATGGAATGATGAACAATAGAAAGCCTTTCAGTTATTGAAGAAAAAGCTAACTACGGCACCTATATTGTCATTGCCTGAAGGGAATGATGATTTTGTGATTTATTGTGACGCATCAAAGCAAGGTCTCGGTTGTGTATTAATGCAACGAACGAAGGTGATTGCATATGCGTCTAGACAATTGAAGATTCACGAGCAAAATTATACGACGCATGATTTGAAATTAGGCGCGGTTGTTTTTGCATTAAAGACTTGGAGGCACTACTTATATGGGGTCAAAAGTATTATATATACCGACCACAAAAGTCTTCAACACATATTTAATCAGAAACAACTGAATATGAGGCAGCGTAGGTGGATTGAATTGTTGAATGATTACGACTTTGAGATTCGTTACCACCCGGGGAAGGCAAATGTGGTAGCTGACGCCTTGAGCAGGAAGGACAGAGAACCCATTCGAGTAAAATCTATGAATATAATGATTCATAATAACCTTACTACTCAAATAAAGGAGGCGCAACAAGGAGTTTTAAAAGAGGGAAATTTAAAGGATGAAATACCCAAAGGATCGGAGAAGCATCTTAATATTCGGGAAGACGGAACCCGGTATAAGGCTGAAAGGATTTGGGTACCAAAATTTGGAGATATGAGAGAAATGGTACTTAGAGAAGCTCATAAAACCAGATACTCAATACATCCTGGAACGGGGAAGATGTACAAGGATTTCAAGAAACATTTTTGGTGGCCGAGTATGAAAGCCGATGTTGCTAAATACGTAGGAGAATGTTTGACGTGTTCTAAGGTCAAAGCTGAGCATCAGAAACCATCAGGTCTACTTCAACAACCCGAAATCCCGGAATGGAAATGGGAAAACATTACCATGGATTTCATCACTAAATTGCCAAGGACTGCAAGTGGTTTTGATACTATTTGGGTAATAGTTGATCGTCTCACCAAATCAACACACTTCCTGCCAATAAGAGAAGATGACAAGATGGAGAAGTTAGCACGACTGTATTTGAAGGAAGTCATCTCCAGACATGGAATACCAATCTCTATTATCTCTGATAGGGATGGCAGATTTATTTCAAGATTCTGGCAGACATTACAGCAAGCATTAGGAACTCGTCTAGACATGAGTACTGCCTATCATCCACAAACTGATGGGCAGAGCGAAAGGATGATACAAACACTTGAAGACATGCTACGAGCATGTGTTATTGATTTGGGAAACAGTTGGGATCGACATCTACCGTTAGCAGAATTTTCCTACAACAACAGCTACCATTCAAGCATTGAGATGGCGCCGTTTGAAGCACTTTATGGTAGAAAGTGCAGGTCTCTGATTTTTTGGAGTGAAGTAGGGGATAGACAGATTACGAGTCCGGAGATTATACAAGAAACTACCGAGAAGATCATCCAAATTCAACAACGGTTGAAAACCGCCCAAAGTCGACAAAAGAGCTACGCTGACATTAAAAGAAAAGATATAGAATTTGAAATTGGAGAGATGGTCATGCTTAAAGTTGCACCTTGGAAAGGCGTTGTTCGATTTGGTAAACGAGGGAAATTAAATCCAAGGTATATTGGACCATTCAAGATTATTGATCGTGTCGGACCAGTAGCTTACCGACTTGAGTTACCTCAACAACTCGCGGCTGTACATAACACTTTCCACGTCTCGAATTTGAAGAAATATTTTGCTAAAGAAGATCTCACTATTTCGTTAGATGAAATCCAAATCAACAAAAAACTTCAATTCATCGAAGAACCCGTCGAAATAATGGATCGTGAGGTTAAAAGACTTAAGCAAAACAAGATACCAATTGTTAAGGTTCGATGGAATGCTCGTAGAGGACCCGAGTTCACCTGGGAGCGTGAAGATCAGATGAAGAAGAAATACCCGCATCTATTTCCAGAAGATTCGTCAACACCTTCAACAGCTTAAAATTTCGGGACGAAATTTATTTAACGGGTAGGTACTGTAGTGACCCGAACTTTTCCATGTTTATATATATTAATTGAGATTGATATTTACATGATTAAATATTTCCAACATGTTAAGCAATCAAACTTGTTAAGACTTGATTAATTGAAATATGTTTCATATAGACAATTGACCACCCAAGTTGACCGGTGATTCACGAACGTTAAAACTTGTAAAAACTATATGATGACATATATATGGATATATATATAGTTAACATGATACTATGATAAGTAAACATATCATTAAGTATATTAACAATGAACTACATATGTAAAAACAAGACTACTAACTTAATGATTTTTAAACGAGACATATATGTAACGATTATCGTTGTAAAGACATTTAATGTATAGATATCATATTAAGAGATATTCATACATGATAATATCATGATAATATAATAATTTAAAATCTCATTTGATATTATAAACATTGGGTTAACAACATTTAACAAGATCGTTAACCTAAAGGTTTCAAAACAACACTTACATGTAACGACTAACGATGACTTAACGACTCAGTTAAAATGTATATACATGTAGTGTTTTAATATGTATTTATACACTTTTGAAAGACTTCAATACACTTATCAAAATACTTCTACTTAACAAAAATGCTTACAATTACATCCTCGTTCAGTTTCATCAACAATTCTACTCGTATGCACCCGTATTCGTTCTCGTACAATACACAGCTTTTAGATGTATGTACTATTGGTATATACACTCCAATGATCAGCTCTTAGTAGCCTATGTGAGTCACCTAACACATGTGGGAACCATCATTTGGCAACTAGCATGAAATATCTCATAAAATTACAAAAACATGAGTAATCATTCATGACTTATTTACATGAAAACAAAATTACATATCCTTTATATCTAATCCATACACCAACGACCAAAAACACCTACAAACACTTTCATTCTTCAATTTTCTTCACCTAATTGATCTCTCTCAAGTTCTATCTTCAAGTTCTAAGTGTTCTTCATAAATTCTACAAGTTCTAGTTACATAAAATCAAGAATACTTTCAAGTTTGCTAGCTCACTTCCAATCTTGTAAGGTGATCATCCAACCTCAAGAAATCTTTGTTTCTTACAGTAGGTTATCATTCTAATACAAGGTAATAATAATTTTCAAACTTTGTTTCAATTTCTATAACTATAACAATCTTATTTCAAGTGATGATCTTACTTGAACTTGTTTTCGTGTCATGATTCTGCTTCAAGAACTTCGAGCCATCCAAGGATCCGTTGAAGCTAGATCCATTTTTCTCTTTTCCAGTAGGTTTATCCAAGGAACTTAAGGTAGTAATGATGTTCATAACATCATTCGATTCATACATATAAAGCTATCTTATTCGAAGGTTTAAACTTGTAATCACTAGAACATAGTTTAGTTAATTCTAAACTTGTTCGCAAACAAAAGTTAATCCTTCTAACTTGACTTTTAAAATCAACTAAACACATGTTCTATATCTATATGATATGCTAACTTAATGATTTAAAACCTGGAAACACGAAAAACACCGTAAAACCGGATTTACGCCGTCGTAGTAACACCGCGGGCTGTTTTGGGTTAGTTAATTAAAAACTATGATAAACTTTGATTTAAAAGTTGTTATTCTGAGAAAATGATTTTTATTATGAACATGAAACTATATCCAAAAATTATGGTTAAACTCAAAGTGGAAGTATGTTTTCTAAAATGGTCATCTAGACGTCGTTCTTTCGACTGAAATGACTACCTTTACAAAAACGACTTGTAACTTATTTTTCCGACTATAAACCTATACTTTTTCTGTGTATATTCATAAAATAGAGTTCAATATGAAACCATAGCAATTTGATTCACTCAAAACGGATTTAAAATGAAGAAGTTATGGGTAAAACAAGATTGGATAATTTTTCTCATTTTAGCTACGTGAAAATTGGTAACAAAACTATTCCAACCATAACTTAATCAACTTGTATTGTATATTATGTAATCTTGAGATACCATAGACACGTATACAATGTTTCGACCTATCATGTCGACACATCTATATATATTTCGGAACAACCATAGACACTCTATATGTGAATGTTGGAGTTAGCTATACAGGGTTGAGGTTGATTCCAAAATATATATAGTTTGAGTTGTGATCAATACTGAGATACGTTGTGATGACCCGAAAATTTTTGACCAAATTTAAACTTAATCTTATATGATTTCGATACGATAAGCAAAGTCTGTTAAACTGAATCTCAAAATTCTTGAACTATTCAATTATCTTTCGTTTATTCACGATGATGCACGAATAATTATATGTAAATAGATACATATACTATAACTTGAAAACGTAACTAAGTGTTGGGTATATGATACTGTGCATTAATCTTATTTGATTGATTACCTGATTGATATATTTAACTACGGAGTTAAAAGATTATGCCAAACGATTCAAGTAAAAGACATTTACTGAGTCTCTTAAAGATTATGATATCATTACGGGTCTCTATTGAGAGGTCCACGTTGATTTGAGAAATCATTCATTTTTAACGGTATTCGGAACAAATGTTAAAGTGTTTGTTTAAATAACGTAACTTGGACACATACAATAATAAGGAATATTAACTGTTGGAATTAGATATATGAATAACCTGTGTTATGTATTTTAAAAACGTGTTTATTAAATATTGAATATATATATTTAAATATAATATTAACTTGGTCATAAAACAATCTGTTATTATATATATAATAACAAATAATGAGACGATGATTTATAGAAGTAAATGACCAAAATACTCGAAAGTTTAAGATATACTTTGAGTGGTATAGTTTAGGAATAATTTAAGTCTATATTTTGACAAAGGTACGAGTCGCGAAACGTAATGTACAAGTTTTCTCAACGTACGAAGAGACACTCGAAAAACCGGAACCGGGACATAAGTCGAGTGATGACGTACGACTTATCGGAACAAAAATTACAAGTCAACTATGCATGTGAATTTAATATAATATATAATTAATTATTTAAATTAAATATATTATATATATTATATTAAATTATGTCGACAAACAAAATTACAAAAAATATGTGAGCTGGATCTGACGGCCATGCGATCGCATGGCAAATAGGCATAAAACCCATGCAATCGCATGGGCATCAGAATCAGGCCACACCTATAAAAGCTCAAGCATTTTGGTCTCTGTCTTACACACATACATATCATACTCCATATTTATATTATTATTATTATTATTATTATTATTATTATTATTATTATTATTATTATTATTATTATTAAGATTAATATTATTATTAATCTTATTATTATTAATATTATTAATTAGTATTATACATAAAATACTACGACGAGGTTATGAGTGTGTCACTTTCAAAATGGTTTTAAGAGCGGGATAGAGCTAAGGAAATTATGGGTTATTGCCAAGGAGGTTATGGGTAATGTTCGGGGATATATTTATGAATCAAACCTAGTGTTTATCATCTCGTTACGTCTACGTACTTTCCTACAATATTGAATCTCAATATTAATACGTAAGTACTTATATTTTATCTATTATATATTAATAGTGTATCCATGTCTAGTACTCGAGTATATATATTTATAAATGCTTATATGCTAAATTTCGTCGTTAAACAGTTTATAATGAATCACGAATTAAATCCATATATTACTGGTAAAAGGTATATGATATACATGTTTTTGGAAAGCTGGCGAAAAATCGATAACTTTTCATTTAGACACCGAATAGTTTCGATGAACGGATTAAAAGATATGATCAACTGAATTATGATTGACGTTAATTGAAATTGCTTTTGAATCTACAATTAAGATTTAAACAACTTGTTTACGAGATTGATAAAGTGAATTTTTAAATATTGCTAACCGAGTAAATGAATCTTTATATAAGGCACGTCTCATTTTATTAAACTATTGTCAAAATTGACTTTTTGAAACGACTTTGGATAACTTTTGTATGTCGATCTCGAGCATTAGGATTGTGATACACTATGACCTGACCTAGCTTGATAGACATTTATTGACCAACATATGTTCTCTAGGTTGAGATCTACGATTCTTTGATATACCGAGTTTCGGTCACATTACGATGAACAACTGTATGTGCTGCTAAGGTGAGTTTCATATGATCCCTTTTACTCAATATATTTTTGGGCTGAGAATACATGCGACTGTTTATAAATACTGAAAATACTAGATTTATATGCGTGAGTTTCATTGCTCCCTTTTTAATTGCTTTTGCAATATATATTTTTGGGCTGAGAATACATGCAATTTATTTTAAACGCAATGGATACAAGTACATACTTAATTCTACACTGAGTTTGAACCGAAAATCCCTTAGCTTTGGTAACTAGTAGCTGCCAGTACATAGGATATGGACTGGTGGGCGCGAATAACAGTATATGGATCCATAGGGCTTGATATCCCCGTCCGAGCTAGAGCACTAGCCTTTTAACGGACGTATGCTATTTGAGAAGCGTACACGTTGGTTTACGTGTATTATTAAGATGATTATACAAAGGGTACAAATTATATATACGTTAAGTTTAGTTACCAGGGTGCTCAATTTCGTAGAATATTTTGATAAACGTTTCTGGATGAAACAACTGAAATCTTGTTATCCACTTTTATATGCAGATTATGCGAAACACTAAAACTATGAACTCACCAACCTTTGTGTTGACACTTGTTAGCATGTTTATTCTCAGGTTCCCTAGAAGTCTTCCGCTGTTTGCTTATATGATAGACAAGCTATGTGCATGGAGTCTTACATGGCATATTTTTCAAGAAAACGTTGCATTCACCAATTCATCACCATGTACCTTATTTAGACTGCATTGTCAACGGAAGTACTGTTGTAAACTATTATATAAGGTGATTGTTTATATGTAGAAATCATCAGATGTCGAAAACCTTTGATTTAATATTCATTTATGGTGTGCCTTTTCAAAAGAATGCAATGTTTATAAAACGTATCATATAGAGGTCAAATACCTCGCAATGAAATCAATGAATGACGTATTCGGCCAAATGGATTTGGAGCGATCGTCACAGTTGGTATCAGAGCGTTAGTCTTAGCGAACCAGGTCTTGCATGAGTGTGTCTAACTGATAGTTGTTAGGATGCACTAGTAAATCTGGACTTCAACCGTGTCTGCATGTCAAAAGTTTTGCTTATCATTTCTTGTCAGAAATTACCTGCTTATCATTCCTAGTCTAGACACGTTTTACTGCATTGATTGCATGAATAGTGTATAGACAAAATTCATATCTTAGCGTATCTGTTACTGTAAACTTTTCCTGACATCTTCCGAAAATTTCTCCGTGATTTATAGAATTTAGTATTATATATACATATGTAAATTATGTATTGAAGAGTACCAATCTAAATTCTATAATCTATTTCATATCAAAAATCATCTCTCTAATTATACAAGATGGATCCCGTATCTAGTTCAAATTCCTTAAACTCTGACAGCTATTCCGATATGGATATTCACCTGAATTCCGAAGACAGTGTAACCGGAATGGATCAACCAATTAGCCATCATCTATTCTGGATGAACTGGGGATGGGTTCGAAGTCTACTTAATTATTGGAGACAAGAAGAAGGCGATCCCTTCCATCCACCACATTGCCCTCTTGGCGAAGAACCTGAAGCACTTACCGGTGAACCTATTCGTAATACCATTTTCTCTCTCATCTCCAGAATATCTCGTCATGATCATATACTCTCTCAAATTCTGGATCTTATTCATCCGCTCGTCCGAACCGCCAATCATCCCGGTGTAGTAGAGGAAGTCAACGAGCTTCGCGCTCGGGTAGTGGCTTTGGAGAATATGGTGCAAAGGTTACAAGCACCAGCAGCATCACCGGCATCAATAGTACCACCGACAACAACACCAACAGTACCATTACCACCACCAACAACACCCGTATCGCAAACCTCAACTTCACAATCTGTTCCACGAGCATCAACGTCATACGCACCGTAGTTACCAAGAAATACCAGTAACAATAACCGATGAAGTATTAACTCATTTCCCCTGAAGAAATTTTATGTATATTTAATATATATGAATTTTGAAATCAAAATAAATCTTTTCGTACCAAGTTATTACGTGTGAATCTTAACTGGTAGGTACTACTCGGTTAATTCATATTACTAATATGCTATGATGTACATCCTTCGTTAATGACTTAACCATCGTTAACTACAATCTCTGTTTCCAACTCAATGAATTCCATTTCATAATAAACTAAGTATATTATTCAATTATATGGTTGATTTTATACTTTCATCTTCGATGTATTCGAAACTTTCTAGAAAACATCATTCGTATCTTGCGAAGTTAGCAACAGTTCCATGAGCACCAACATGATTCACTGAGAAAATATCAATAAACTGAGTATTGATTACATTAGTGAAATACTCCGTAAAGATTATTAAATCTTTAATGTTTTAGAGATTATCCATTTCTAATTCAAGTCAAAAATCAAATGAGCTTAATATGATATTAAATCATCAAATCTGTATTACATCTGAAGAAAATATACATACATATATTTTCATAAAGACGGTAATAAAAATTCTTTTGTACAAAATATTACTTGTGAAATCTTTAACGGGTAGGTAATTCCCGGGAAATATATAAGTTCACAACTAATATGTTATACTGTACATTCTTCAACTTTGATTCAAAAATTGTTAAGTATGCTCACAGCGATATACAATCGTTTCCATACAAATTCAATTACATATTCTGATATTGACGGATCAGAATCCAAGTCAAGATTTAACGGGTGACATCATTCTTAGATCTCTACATCTTTCAAAGCTATACTTTGACTTCAAAAATGTAAAAGATTCTTTAGCATTGTTATTTTTGAAAATAACCTTGCAATTTCTTTTCAAAGTATCCAGTATTATCAACCGTTCAACCAGTCAACGACGACCTTTCAGACTTGTAACTTTGGCATATACGTTTTTGTTATCGGGGAATCTTTCATGTTCCACCACATTAGCAGTAAATTTACCAACGACTTCATTGATCTTTGACATTCTGAAAAATCCTTATACTCATTGAAACCGTATCATGTACTCATCCACATCTTGTAACAATAATTGCCATACCAACCACCGGGAATTATCAATCATTATTTTGAATCTCGCAACATTTTCTACGACAACAGTTATATATAGATAACATCTATCTTCTAGACTTACATACTTCGAATGTGAAGTTTCTGAAAAACATCCCAAATTATGAACTAGTTCCCTGAAATTGGAAAAATGCTGATGAAGTAGCAAAAACTGTAAACGACCTTAACAGTCAAAAGTTTGATGATAAAGAATAGTATGGTGGTAAAGCTGAGAAAAAGAGAAGGTTTGGAACTGAAAAACGGATTGAGTAAAGTATGAAAGAGGCTGTGGATAAATCACAAAGACTGAACCTGCCTTCAAAGAATCCAAATTATTCAGTATCTGCTGAAGCCATTAACGAATACCTTGCTTCCGAATCTAAACCCTTGCGGACAATATTCTTCATCATCCTCTGATATTAGAAATTCTAAGATATCATCGTATCTTTCATTATAAATATCCTCCATATTTCTGGAGATAATTTCATAATCATTCTTATCGAAAATCAATTTTCTCTTTACGATATCTGTGTTACACCATAAAAGAAACTATTTTAGTTTCTAAATTCTGAAACTTTCAAGTTTAAAGTATAAATGTTTTGAAGTAATGTTGGGAATTGAAGCATGAGTTAATATAATATAATGACACTTGATCAACGTGATTATATTACAGTAAGTCATGCTGAGTTTCTAATGGAACGTGATAAAGGTTCACAGATCATACCCTCATCATGAACCATGTTACATAACTCTTTCATTCTATTTAACCTCTAAACATATTAAGAAAATATTTTTCTTGATGATTCGGTCTTTTTGGAGGTATTCTGGTAATTTGACAAGTCAGATTGTGCCATTAACGTTTCTTTCTTAGAACATTAATTATGTTCATTTCAAAATCCATATCTACGAATTTTGAACCATTATTCGCTTGACTTAAAGTCGGGAAGAGAAAACGAAAGCATGAAGCTCCGAAATATAATGGAAAATATAAAGCCCGAAAACAACCCCGAAATTACAAACCGTGTATATCAATGCGTATAGCAATATAAAGACACGGGAGAATGAAAAACAATATAACCCCAAGGTAATAGTAGAATAAAATAACCTCCTCTGGTGGCAGATGAAAAAGAAGAATGAATGATATGATAGCCAAGAAAATATCAAGAATCAGAACTGGATGAAGCATTTTCACAAATCTTTTGTAAGTATGAAATAAGAAAGAAGATTATAGGAGTGGTGAAAATAAATGAAACGGAAGAGGTTAATTTATAGCAAAATATCAGACATAGCAATCGAGGCAGATTACGCATTTAATCAAAGGAAATCCCAATTTCCTTAAATTCCGAAGAATCAAATCTTATTTAGATAATGAAGATTTTCTATTCCTTAAATTACGAAAATCAATCGTTAATATGTCAAGAGTTAAGACGAATCTATATTCTTCATTTCACTCTTTTACGATAACTTCCCTCATACGCTTCGAGTAATTGGATTGTGTTATCCATATTATTCAACGGTGATAAAACTCTAATTATCAACTCATATACGTCATGAAAAATTTTTTATTGTTAGCCATGACGACCTCACTCAAATTTCGGGACGAAATTTCTTTAACGGGTAGGTACTGTGATGACCCGAAAATTTTCGACCAAATTTAAACTTAATCTTATATGATTTCGATACGATAAGCAAAGTCTATTAAACTGAATCTCAAAATTCTTGAACTATTCAATTATCTTTCGTTTATTCACGATGATGCACGAATAATTATATGTAAATAGATACATATACTATAACTTGAAAACGTAACTAAGTGTTGGGTATATGATACTGTGCATTAATCTTATTTGATTGATTACCTGATTGATATATTTAACTACGGAGTTAAAAGATTATGCCAAACGATTCAAGTAAAAGACATTTACTGAGTCTCTTAAGGATTATGATATCATTACGGGTCTCTATTGAGAGGTCCACGTTGATTTGAGAAATCATTCATTTTTAACGGTATTCGGAACAAATGTTAAAGTGTTTGTTTAAATAACGTAACTTGGACACATACAATAATAAGGAATATTAACTGTTGGAATTAGATATATGAATAACCTGTGTTATGTATTTTAAAAACGTGTTTATTAAATATTGAATATATATATTTAAATATAATATTAACTTGGTCATAAAACAATCTGTTATTATATATATAATAACAAATAATGAGACGATGATTTATATAAGTAAATGACCAAAATACTCGAAAGTTTAAGATATACTTTGAGTGGTATAGTTTAGGAATAATTTAAGTCTATATTTTGACAAAGGTACGAGTCGCGAAACGTAATGTACAAGTTTTCTCAACGTACGAAGAGACACTCGAAAAACCGGAACCGGGACATAAGTCGAGTGATGACGTACGACTTATCGGAACAAAAATTACAAGTCAACTATGCATGTGAATTTAATATAATATATAATTAATTATTTAAATTAAATATATTATATATATTATATTAAATTATGTCGACAAACAAAATTACAAAAAATATGTGAGCTGGATCTGACGGCCATGCGATCGCATGGCAAATAGGCATAAAACCCATGCAATCGCATGGGCATCAGAATCAGGCCACACCTATAAAAGCTCAAGCATTTTGGTCTCTGTCTTACACACATACATATCATACTCCATATTTATATTATTATTATTATTATTATTATTATTATTATTATTATTATTATTATTATTATTATTATTATTATTATTATTATTATTATTATTACTATTATTAAGATTAATATTATTATTAATCTTATTATTATTAATATTATTAATTAGTATTATACATAAAATACTACGACGAGGTTATGAGTGTGTCACTTTCAAAATGGTTTTAAGAGCGGGATAGAGCTAAGGAAATTATGGGTTATTGCCAAGGAGGTTATGGGTAATGTTCGGGGATATATTTATGAATCAAACCTAGTGTTTATCATCTCGTTACGTCTACGTACTTTCCTACAATATTGAATCTCAATATTAATACGTAAGTACTTATATTTTATCTATTATATATTAATAGTGTATCCATGTCTAGTACTCGAGTATATATATTTATAAATGCTTATATGCTAAATTTCGTCGTTAAACAGTTTATAATGAATCACGAATTAAATCCATATATTACTGGTAAAAGGTATATGATATACATGTTTTTGGAAAGCTGGCGAAAAATCGATAACTTTTCATTTAGACACCGAATAGTTTCGATGAACGGATTAAAAGATATGATCAACTGAATTATGATTGACGTTAATTGAAATTGCTTTTGAATCTACAATTAAGATTTAAACAACTTGTTTACGAGATTGATAAAGTGAATTTTTAAATATTGCTAACCGAGTAAATGAATCTTTATATAAGGCACGTCTCATTTTGTTAAACTATTGTCAAAATTGACTTTTTGAAACGACTTTGGATAACTTTTGTATGTCGATCTCGAGCATTAGGATTGTGATACACTATGACCTGACCTAGCTTGATAGACATTTATTGACCAACATATGTTCTCTAGGTTGAGATCTACGATTCTTTGATATACCGAGTTTCGGTCACATTACGATGAACAACTGTATGTGCTGCTAAGGTGAGTTTCATATGATCCCTTTTACTCAATATATTTTTGGGCTGAGAATACATGCGACTGTTTATAAATACTGAAAATACTAGATTTATATGCGTGAGTTTCATTGCTCCCTTTTTAATTGCTTTTGCAATATATATTTTTGGGCTGAGAATACATGCAATTTATTTTAAACGCAATGGATACAAGTACATACTTAATTCTACACTGAGTTTGAACCGAAAATCCCTTAGCTTTGGTAACTAGTAGCTGCCAGTACATAGGATATGGACTGGTGGGCGCGAATAACAGTATATGGATCCATAGGGCTTGATATCCCCGTCCGAGCTAGAGCACTAGCCTTTTAACGGACGTATGCTATTTGAGAAGCGTACACGTTGGTTTACGTGTATTATTAAGATGATTATACAAAGGGTACAAATTATATATACGTTAAGTTTAGTTACCAGGGTGCTCAATTTCGTAGAATATTTTGATAAACATTTCTGGATGAAACAACTGAAATCTTGTTATCCACTTTTATATGCAGATTATGCGAAACACTAAAACTATGAACTCACCAACCTTTGTGTTGACACTTGTTAGCATGTTTATTCTCAGGTTCCCTAGAAGTCTTCCGCTGTTTGCTTATATGATAGACAAGCTATGTGCATGGAGTCTTACATGGCATATTTTTCAAGAAAACGTTGCATTCACCAATTCATCAACGGAAGTACTGTTGTAAACTATTATATAAGGTGATTTTTTATATGTAGAAATCATCAGATGTCGAAAACCTTTGATTTAATATTCATTTATGGTGTGCCTTTTCAAAAGAATGCAATGTTTATAAAACGTATCATATATAGGTCAAATACCTCGCAATGAAATCAATGAATGACGTATTCGGCCAAATGGATTTGGAGCGATCGTCACATACGTATACACTGGGTCGTGGATTGATTCAAGATAATATTTATCTATTTATTTCTGTACATCTAACTGTGGACAACTAGTTGTAGGTTACTAACGAGGACAGCTCACTTAATAAACTTAAAACATCAAAATATATTAAAAGTGTTGTAAATATATTTTGAACATACTTTGATATATATGTATATATTGTTATAGGTTCGTGAATCAACCAGTGGCCAAGTCTTACTTCCCGACGAAGTAAAAATCTGTGAAAGTGAGTTATAGTCCCACTTTTAAAATCTAATATTTTTGGGATGAGAATACATGCAGGTTTTATAAATGATTTACAAAATAGACACAAGTACGTGAAACTACATTCTATGGTTGAATTATTGAAATCCAATATGCCCCTTTTTATTAAGTCTGGTAATCTAAGAATTAGGGAACAAACACCCTAATTGACGCGAATCCTAAAGATAGATCTATTGGGCCTAACAAACCCCATCCAAAGTACCGGATGCTTTAGTACTTCGAAATTTATATCATATCCGAAGGGTGTCCCGGAATGATGGGGATATTCTTATATATGCATCTTGTTAATGTCGGTTACCAGGTGTTCACCATATGAATGATTTTTATCTCTATGTATGGGATGTGTATTGAAATATGAAATCTTGTGGTCTATTATTATGATTTGATATATATAGGTTAAACCTATAACTCACCAACATTTTTGTTGATGTTTTAAGCATGTTTATTCTCAGGTGATTATTAAGAGCTTCCGCTATCGCATACTTAAATAAGGACGAGATTTGGAGTCCATGCTTGTATGATATTGTGTAAAAACTGCATTCAAGAAACTTATTTTGTTGTAACATATTTGTATTGTAAACCATTATGTAATGGTCATGTGTAAACAGGATATTTTAGATTATCATTATTTGATAATCTACGTAAAGCTTTTTAAAACCTTTATCTATGAAATAAAGGTTATGGTTTGTTTTAAAAATGAATGCAGTCTTTGAAAAACGTCTCATATAGAGGTCAAAACCTCGCAACAAAATCAATTAATATGGAACGTTTTTAATCAATAAGAACGGGACATTTCAAGATGTACAGAAATAAATCGATATATATATTATCTTGAATCAATCCACGACCCAGTGTATACACGTCTCAGGCTAGATCATGACTCAAAGTATATATATTTTTGGAATCAACCTCAACCCTGTATAGCTAACTCCAACATTACTGCATATAGAGTGTCTATGGTTGTTCCAAATAATATATATACATGGGTCGATATGATATGTCAAAACATTTGCATACATGTCTATGGTATCCCAAGATTACATAATATATTAGAATACATGTATAATACAATATAATTTAGCTAGGATATGATTTGTATAGATTTGTTAAACATTTCCCGTAGCTAAAAAGATCAAAAATATCCATTCTTGTTTTACCCATAACTTCTTCATTTTAAATCCGTTTTGAGTGAATCAAATTGCTATGGTTTCATATTGAATTCTAATTTAAGAATCCAAACATAAAAAGTATAGGTTTATAGTTGGAAATTTAAGTTACATGTCAATTACTAAAAAGGTAGTCATTTCCGTCGAAAGAACGACATCTTGATGACCATTTTGAAAAATATACTTTCACTTTGAGTTTAACCAAGATTTTTGGATATAGTTTCATGTTCATATGAAAAATCATTTTTTCAGAATAACAACTTTTAAATCAAAGTTTATCATAGTTTTTAATTATCCAAACCAAAATAGCCCCCAGTTTCACTACGACGGCGTATATCCGATTTTATGGTGTTCATCGTGTTTCTAGGCTTTAAATCATTAAGTTAGCATATCATATAGATAAAGAACATGTGTTTAGTTGATTTTAAAAGTCAAGTTAGAAGGATTAACTTTTGTTTGTGAACAAGTTTAGAATTAACTAAACTATGTTCTAGTGATTACAAGTTTAAACCTTCGAATAAGATAGCTTTATATGTATGAATCGAATGATGTTATGAACATCATTACTACCTCAAGTTTTCTGGATAAAACTACTGGAAATGAGAAAAATGGATCTAGCTTCAAAGGATCCTTGGATGGCTTGAAAGTTCTTGAAGCAGAATCATGACACGAAAACAGTTCAAGTAAGATTTTCACTCGAAATAAGATTGTTATAGTTGTAGAAATTGAATCAAAGTTTGAATATGAATATTACCTTGAATTAGAAAGATAACCTACTATAAATAACAAAGGTTCCTTGATCTTAGATGATTACTTGGAATGGATTAGAAAGCTTGGAAGTAGACTTGCAAACTTGGAAGTATTCTTAATTTTTATGAAACTATACTTATGGAATTTATGAAGAACACTTAGAACTTGAAGATGGAACTTGAGAGAGATCAATTAGATGAAGAAAATGGAATTTATGAAGAACACTTAGAACTCGACCGTGTTTACTTGAAAAATGATTGCTTAACAAATTTTGTTGGAAACTATATATTTTTAACATGTGAATATTATGTGATATATTAATCTCTTAACGCGTTTGATATTATGTGATAGATGTCTACCTCTAGAACAAGTCCCATTGACTCACCTAATAATAATGAAGAGTCAAATGTAAATTGGAATGATTCGTGGACTGATTCACAAGTTCCCGAAGAGGAACCGGAAGAAGAGTCGGAACCGGAAGAAGAATCGGAACCGGATGAAGAAATAGAACCGGTGGGGGAAATAATAAAACAGTTAAGTAAAAGAAAATCCTTAACCAACCAATCAAGGTTAATTATGGTCAATGGTGTTTCCGCCAAGGAAGCAAAATATTGGGAGGATTACCAATTCTCCGATGAATCGGATTCCGACGAGAATTCCGATGATGTTATAGAAATTACCTCAACTGAATTTAAAAAGGCAAAAGAAAATAATAAGGGAAAGGGCATAAAAATAGAGAAATCTAATTCCAACCCCGATGAACTTTATATGTATCGTCAACCCCCGAAGTCCTTAAGTTGTAACAATGACCCGGGAACCTCTAAACCACCAGGTTTTTCTAAACCAATGTGGAAAACGACGGCTCGTATTAGGGGAACATCATATATCCCTAGAAACTTGGCAAAACGAACCAAAACCGAAGAGGAAGAAATGAGCGAGTCAGAATAAGATAGTTGTATTCGTGTGGTGTAATATATGTAATATAGTGTGCTTATGCTTTATGATATATGTAAAAATTGCTTGTATTAATAAGTATTTTTTTATGAATCTAACTCTTGTCTATTTTACAGTTTGTAAACACAAAATGGATAGACAACCCAATATTTTAAGAGACCTACCCGGAGACATGATTGATGAAATCTTGTCTAGAGTCGGTCAGAATTCCTCGGCACAACTATTTAAGGCGAGATCAGTTTGTAAGACATTCGAAGAACGTTCCAAGAATGTCTTGGTTTATAAGAGACTTTCGTTTGAAAGATGGGGGATATCACATTGGGAAACCCATAAGTTACGATGTGTTTACTTTGACGCATATATTGCGGGGAACCCAAATGCTATTTTACGCAACGGGTTAAGAAATTATTTTGACTCAATGTATCCGAATATAGGACTTCATGATTTAGAAAAAGTGGCTAACATGCAACATAAAGAAGCATGCTATGCTTACGGGTTAGTAATGTTCGCTTCTCACCAAAGTGAGAAAAAGAACATCGGGCTACAGCTACTAAACAAAACGTTCCCACAAGTGACGGAGTCGGTAATTGGGGTAAGAAATGAGGTTTTTAGGTTATTACGAGACTGTTGGTCATTACGTAACCCTCGTCCCTTTGACGACGTTACAACACGCTATCTTATCAACGGCCATAACGGTTATGTTCCACAAGACCAAGGATGGGAAGTAATCCTAGTAAAACCAGAATGCATGACTTGTTTCTGGACGTATGAATTACGTGTCTTTATTGCCTTTACTGAACGACTTGTGTACTAGATAGAATTATCTTCACAACCATCTTGTATCAAATTTATTGTGTGCTATATTTCATGCTATATGTAAAATAAGCGGTATTGTAAGTTTGTAAAATATTGTGTAAAAGTTTGAACGCGAAATATTATTATAATCAGTTTTTCATATAGAATTGTAGTAGTTGAATTGTATATTAGCTACTAAGTATGAACTTAACGGGTAGGTACTACCCGAATTTAAACTTATAAAACGCTAATATGAAGAAAAAGCTTTTATAAATAAGTTCATATTATGCTATGAAATACTATTAACTACTCTTAATATTCTGTATGATTAACTTGTTCCATTTGACTATTTTGAAGGAAATGGCACCGACTACTCGACACACCGTGAATATGAATGAAGAGGAATTTCGTACTTTTCTAGGTTCAAACATAGCTGCAGTACAGGCTGCGCTACATACCAATAATAACCTTAGATCTAGCAGTACAGGAAATCGTGTAGGATGCACCTACAAAGAATTCACTGCCTGCAAACCTTTGGAATTTGATGGAACCGAAGGACCGATCGGATTGAAACGGTGGACCGAGAAGGTCGAATCGGTGTTTGCCATAAGTAAGTGTACTGAAGAGGACAAAGTGAAGTACGCTACGCATACCTTCACAGGTTCTGCGTTAACATGGTGGAATACCTATCTAGAGCAAGTGGGACAAGACGATGCGTACGCACTACCGTGGTCAGCATTCAAGCACTTGATGAACGAGAAGTACCGTCCCAGAACCGAGGTCAATAAGCTCAAGACAGAACTTAGAGGGTTACGAACCCAAGGATTTGATATTACCACGTACGAAAGACGATTCACAGAATTGTGCCTATTGTTTCCGAGAGCGTTCGAAGATGAGGAAGAGAAGATCGACGCGTTTGTGAAAGGATTACCGGAAAGAATCCAAGAAGATATAAGTTCACACGAGCCCGCCTCCATACAACAGGCATGTAGAATGGCTCACAAACTAGTGAACCAGATTGAAGAAAGAATTAAAGAACAGACTGCTGAAGAGGCCAATGTGAAGCAAGTCAAAAGAAAGTGGGAGGAAAACGGTGATAAGAATCACCAATACAACAACAACAACAATTACAACAATAATCGCAACAATTATCCCAACAATCGCAACATCAATCGCAACTACAACAAACGGCCCAACAACAACAACAACAACAACAACAACAACAACAACAACAGCAACAGCAACTACAACAATCATCCCAACAACAATAATAACCGCAACAACAACAACAATCAGAAGCAGCTATGCCAAAGGTGTGAAAAGTATCACTCGGGGTTCTGCACCAAATTTTGCAACAAGTGTAAAAGAAATGGTCATAGCGCGGCGAAGTGTGAGGTCTACGGACCAGGGGTTAATAGAACGAAAGGAACAAATGGTGTCGGAACGAGTAATGGCGGAGCAAGTAGTGTCGGAGCAAGTTATGCCAATGTAGTTTGTTATAAATGTGGAAAACCGGGCCACATTATTAGAAATTGCCCGAACCAGGAGAACACGAATGGACAAGGCCGCGGAAGAGATTTCAATAGTAATGCGGCAGAGGCACAGGAAGACCCGGAGCTTGTTACGGGTACGTTTCTTATTGACAATAAATCTGCTTACGTTTTATTTGATTCGGGTGCGGATAGAAGCTATATGAGTAGAGATTTTTGTGCTAAATTAAGTTGTCCATTGACGCCTTTGGATAGTAAATTTTTACTCGAATTAGCAAATGGTAAATTAATTTCAGCAGATAATATATGTCGGAATCGAGAAATTAAACTGGTTAGCGAAACATTTAAGATTGATTTGATACCAGTAGAGTTAGGGAGTTTTGATGTGATAATCGGTATGGACTGGTTGAAAGAAGTGAAAGCAGAGATCGTTTGTTACAAAAATA
The DNA here is from genome assembly GCF_046630445.1 of Rutidosis leptorrhynchoides. Lineage (NCBI taxonomy): Eukaryota > Viridiplantae > Streptophyta > Magnoliopsida > Asterales > Asteraceae > Rutidosis > Rutidosis leptorrhynchoides. The sequence goes on along the minus strand of NC_092334.1, from coordinate 497,147,792 downwards.
CAATTCGCATTATACGAGAAAAAGGAAAACCCTTAATGGTGTACGGAGAAAAGGGCAACACGAAGCTACATCTTATTAGTAATTTGAAGGCACAAAAACTGATAAGAAAAGGTTGCTATGCTGTTCTAGCACACGTCAAGAAAGTACAAACTGAAGAAAAGAGCATCAATGATGTTCCCATTGCAAAAGAATTTCCCGATGTATTTTCGAAAGAATTACCGGGATTACCCCTACATCGATCCGTTAAATTTCAAATAGATCTTGTACCAGGAGCTGCACCAATAGCTCGTGCTCCTTACAGACTCGCACCCAGCGAGATGAAAGAACTACAAAGCCAATTACAAGAACTTTTAGAGCGTGGTTTCATTCGACCAAGCACATCACCGTGGGGAGCTCCTGTTTTGTTTGTCAAGAAGAAAGATGGTACATTCAGGTTGTGTATCGACTACCGAGAGTTGAACAAACTTACCATCAAGAACCGCTACCCACTACCGAGAATCGACGACTTATTTGATCAACTACAAGGCTCGTCTGTTTATTCAAAGATTGACTTACGTTCCGGGTATCATCAAATGCGGGTGAAAGAAGATGATATTCCAAAGACTGCTTTCAGAATACGTTACGGTCATTACGAGTTTATGGTCATGCCGTTTGGTTTAACTAATGCACCAGCTATGTTCATGGACCTTATGAACTGAGTGTGTGGACCATACCTTGACAAGTTTGTCATTGTTTTCATTGATGACATACTTATTTACTCAAAGAATGACCAAGAACACGGTGAACATTTGAGAAAGGTGTTAGAAGTATTGAGGAAGGAAGAATTGTATGCTAAGTTTTCAAAGTGTGCATTTTGGTTGGAAGAAGTTCAATTCCTCGGTCACATAGTGAACAAAGAAGGTATTAAGGTGGATCCAGCAAAGATGGAAACTGTTGAAAAGTGGGAAACCCCGAAAACTCCGAAACACATACGCCAGTTTTTAGGACTAACTGGTTACTACAGAAGGTTCATCCAAGACTTTTCCAGAATAGCAAAACCCTTGACTGCATTAACGCATAAAGGGAAGAAATTTGAATGGAATGATGAACAAGAGAAAGTCTTTCAGTTATTGAAGAAAAAGCTAACTACGGCACCTATATTGTCATTGCCTGAAGGGAATGATGATTTTGTGATTTATTGTGACGCATCAAAGCAAGGTCTCGGTTGTGTATTAATGCAACGAACGAAGGTGATTGCTTATGCGTCTAGACAATTGAAGATTCACGAGCAAAATTATACGACGCATGATTTGGAATTAGGCGCGGTTGTTTTTGCATTAAAGACTTGGAGGCACTACTTATATGGGGTCAAAAGTATTATATATACCGACCACAAAAGTCTTCAACACATATTTAATCAGAAACAACTGAATATGAGGCAGCGTAGGTGGATTGAATTGTTGAATGATTACGACTTTGAGATTCGTTACCACCCGGGGAAGGCAAATGTGGTAGCCGACGCCTTGAGCAGGAAGGACAGAGAACCCATTCGAGTAAAATCTATGAATATAATGATTCATAATAACCTTACTACTCAAATAAAGGAGGCGCAACAAGGAGTTTTAAAAGAGGGAAATTTAAAGGATGAAATACCCAAAGGATCGGAGAAGCATCTTAATATTCGGGAAGACGGAACCCGGTATAAGGCTGAAAGGATTTGGGTACCAAAATTTGGAGATATGAGAGAAATGGTACTTAGAGAAGCTCATAAAACCAGATACTCAATACATCCTGGAACGGGGAAGATGTACAAGGATTTCAAGAAACATTTTTGGTGGCCGAGTATGAAAGCCGATGTTGCTAAATACGTAGGAGAATGTTTGACGCGTTCTAAGGTCAAAGCTGAGCATCAGAAACCATCAGGTCTACTTCAACAACCCGAAATCCCGAAATGGAAATGGGAAAACATTACCATGGATTTCATCACTAAATTGCCAAGGACTGCAAGTGGTTTTGATACTATTTGGGTAATAGTTGATCGTCTCACCAAATCAACACACTTCCTGCCAATAAGAGAAGATGACAAGATGGAGAAGTTAGCACGACTGTATTTGAAGGAAGTCATCTCCAGACATGGAATACCAATCTCTATTATCTCTGATAGGGATGGCAGATTTATTTCAAGATTCTGGCAGACATTACAGCAAGCATTAGGAACTCGTCTAGACATGAGTACTGCCTATCATCCAGAAACTGATGGGCAGAGCGAAAGGATGATACAAACACTTGAAGACATGCTACGAGCATGTGTTATTGATTTGGGAAACAGTTGGGATCGACATCTACCGTTAGCAGAATTTTCCTACAACAACAGCTACCATTCAAGCATTGAGATGGCGCCGTTTGAAGCACTTTATGGTAGAAAGTGCAGGTCTCTGATTTTTTGGAGTGAAGTAGGGGATAGACAGATTACGAGTCCGGAGATTATACAAGAAACTACCGAGAAGATCATCCAAATTCAACAACGGTTGAAAACCGCCCAAAGTCGACAAAAGAGCTACGCTGACATTAAAAGAAAAGATATAGAATTTGAAATTGGAGAGATGGTCATGCTTAAAGTTGCACCTTGGAAAGGCGTTGTTCGATTTGGTAAACGAGGGAAATTAAATCCAAGGTATATTGGACCATTCAAGATTATTGATCGTGTCGGACCAGTAGCTTACCGACTTGAGTTACCTCAACAACTCGCGGCTGTACATAACACTTTCCACGTCTCGAATTTGAAGAAATATTTTGCTAAAGAAGATCTCACTATTCCGTTAGATGAAATCCAAATCAACAAAAAACTTCAATTCATCGAAGAACCCGTCGAAATAATGGATCGTGAGGTTAAAAGACTTAAGCAAAACAAGATACCAATTGTTAAGGTTCGATGGAATGCTCGTAGAGGACCCGAGTTCACCTGGGAGCGTGAAGATCAGATGAAGAAGAAATACCCGCATCTATTTCCAGAAGATTCGTCAACACCTTCAACAGCTTAAAATTTCGGGACGAAATTTATTTAACGGGTAGGTACTGTAGTGACCCGAACTTTTCCATGTTTATATATATTAATTGAGATTGATATTTACATGATTAAATGTTTCCAACATGTTAAGCAATCAAACTTGTTAAAACTTGATTAATTGAAATATGTTTCATATAGACAATTGACCACCCAAGTTGACCGGTGATTCACGAACGTTAAAACTTGTAAAAACTATATGATGACATATATATGGATATATATATAGTTAACATGATACTATGATAAGTAAACATATCATTAAGTATATTAACAATGAACTACATATGTAAAAACAAGACTACTAACTTAATGATTTTTAAACGAGACATATATGTAACGATTATCGTTGTAAAGACATTTAATGTATATATATCATATTAAGAGATATTCATACATGATAATATCATGATAATATAATAATTTAAAATCTCATTTGATATTATAAACATTGGGTTAACAACATTTAACAAGATCGTTAACCTAAAGGTTTCAAAACAACACTTACATGTAACGACTAACGATGACTTAACGACTCAGTTAAAATGTATATACATGTAGTGTTTTAATATGTATTTATACACTTTTGAAAGACTTCAATACACTTATCAAAATACTTCTACTTAACAAAAATGCTTACAATTACATCCTCGTTCAGTTTCATCAACAATTCTACTCGTATGCACCCGTATTCGTACTCGTACAATACACAGCTTTTAGATGTATGTACTATTAGTATATACACTCCAATGATCAGCTCTTAGTAGCCCATGTGAGTCACCTAACACATGTGGGAACCATCATTTGGCAACTAGCATGAAATATCTCATAAAATTACAAAAACATGAGTAATCATTCATGACTTATTTACATGAAAACAAAATTACATATCCTTTATATCTAATCCATACACCAACGACCAAAAACACCTACAAACACTTTCATTCTTCAATTTTCTTCACCTAATTGATCTCTCTCAAGTTCTATCTTCAAGTTCTAAGTGTTCTTCATAAATTCTACAAGTTCTAGTTACATAAAATCAAGAATACTTTCAAGTTTGCTAGCTCACTTCCAATCTTGTAAGGTGATCATCCAACCTCAAGAAATCTTTGTTTCTTACAGTAGGTTATCATTCTAATACAAGGTAATAATAATTTTCAAACTTTGGTTCAATTTCTATAACTATAACAATCTTATTTCAAGTGATGATCTTACTTGAACTTGTTTTCGTGTCATGATTCTGCTTCAAGAACTTCGAGCCATCCAAGGATCCGTTGAAGCTAGATCCATTTTTCTCTTTTCCAGTAGGTTTATCCAAGGAACTTAAGGTAGTAATGATGTTCATAACATCATTCGATTCATACATATAAAGCTATCTTATTCGAAGGTTTAAACTTGTAATCACTAGAACATAGTTTAGTTAATTCTAAACTTGTTCGCAAACAAAAGTTAATCCTTCTAACTTGACTTTTAAAATCAACTAAACACATGTTCTATATCTATATGATATGCTAACTTAATGATTTAAAACCTGGAAACACGAAAAACACCGTAAAACCGGATTTACGCCGTCGTAGTAACACTGCGGGCTGTTTTGGGTTAGTTAATTAAAAACTATGATAAACTTTGATTTAAAAGTTGTTATTCTGAGAAAATGATTTTTATTATGAACATGAAACTATATCCAAAAATTATGGTTAAACTCAAAGTGGAAGTATGTTTTCTAAAATGGTCATCTAGACGTCGTTCTTTCGACTGAAATGACTACCTTTACAAAAACGACTTGTAACTTATTTTTCCGACTATAAACCTATACTTTTTCTGTGTATATTCATAAAATAGAGTTCAATATGAAACCATAGCAATTTGATTCACTCAAAAAGGATTTAAAATGAAGAAGTTATTGGTAAAACAAGATTGGATAATTTTTCTCATTTTAGCTACGTGAAAATTGGTAACAAAACTATTCCAACCATAACTTAATCAACTTGTATTGTATATTATGTAATCTTGAGATACCATAGACACATATACAATGTTTCGACCTATCATGTCGACACATCTATATATATTTCGGAACAACCATAGACACTCTATATGTGAATGTTGGAGTTAGCTATACAGGGTTGAGGTTGATTCCAAAATATATATAGTTTGAGTTGTGATCAATACTGAGATACGTTGTGATGACCCGAAAATTTTCGACCAAATTTAAACTTAATCTTATATGATTTCGATACGATAAGCAAAGTCTGTTAAACTGAATCTCAAAATTCTTGAACTATTCAATTATCTTTCGTTTATTCACGATGATGCACGAATAATTATATGTAAATAGATACATATACTATAACTTGAAAACGTAACTAAGTGTTGGGTATATGATACTGTGCATTAATCTTATTTGATTGATTACCTGATTGATATATTTAACTACGGAGTTAAAAGATTATGTCAAACGATTCAAGTAAAAGACATTTACTGAGTCTCTTAAGGATTATGATATCATTACGGGTCTCTATTGAGAGGTCCACGTTGATTTGAGAAATCATTCATTTTTAACGGTATTCGGAACAAATGTTAAAGTGTTTGTTTAAATAACGTAACTTGGACACATACAATAATAAGGAATATTAACTGTTGGAATTAGATATATGAATAACCTGTGTTATGTATTTTAAAAACGTGTTTATTAAATATTGAATATATATATTTAAATATAATATTAACTTGGTCATAAAACAATCTGTTATTATATATATAATAACAAATAATGAGACGATGATTTATAGAAGTAAATGACCAAAATACTCGAAAGTTTAAGATATACTTTGAGTGGTATAGTTTAGGAATAATTTAAGTCTATATTTTGACAAAGGTACGAGTCGCGAAACGTAATGTACAAGTTTTCTCAACGTACGAAGAGACACTCGAAAAACCGGAACCGGGACATAAGTCGAGTGATGACGTACGACTTATCGGAACAAAAATTACAAGTCAACTATGCATGTGAATTTAATATAATATATAATTAATTATTTAAATTAAATATATTATATATATTATATTATATTATGTCGACAAACAAAATTACAAAAAATATGTGAGCTGGATCTGACGGCCATGCGATCGCATGGCAAATAGGCATAAAACCCATGCAATAGCATGGGCATCAGAATCAGGCCACACCTATAAAAGCTCAAGCATTTTGGTCTCTGTCTTACACACATACATATCATACTCCATATTTATATTATTATTATTATTATTATTATTATTATTATTATTATTATTATTATTATTATTATTATTATTATTATTATTATTAAGATTAATATTATTATTAATCTTATTATTATTAATATTATTAATTAGTATTATACATAAAATACTACGACGAGGTTATGAGTGTGTCACTTTCAAAATGGTTTTAAGAGCGGGATAGAGCTAAGGAAATTATGGGTTATTGCCAAGGAGGTTATGGGTAATGTTCGGGGATATATTTATGAATCAAACCTAGTGTTTATCATCTCGTTACGTCTACGTACTTTCCTACAATATTGAATCTCAATATTAATACGTAAGTACTTATATTTTATCTATTATATATTAATAGTGTATCCATGTCTAGTACTCGAGTATATATATTTATAAATGCTTATATGCTAAATTTCGTCGTTAAACAGTTTATAATGAATCACGAATTAAATCCATATATTACTGGTAAAAGGTATATGATATACATGTTTTTGGAAAGCTGGCGAAAAATCGATAACTTTTCATTTAGACACCGAATAGTTTCGATGAACGGATTAAAAGATATGATCAACTGAATTATGATTGACGTTAATTGAAATTGCTTTTGAATCTACAATTAAGATTTAAACAACTTGTTTACGAGATTGATAAAGTGAATTTTTAAATATTGCTAACCGAGTAAATGAATCTTTATATAAGGCACGTCTCATTTTGTTAAACTATTGTCAAAATTGACTTTTTGAAACGACTTTGGATAACTTTTGTATGTCGATCTCGAGCATTAGGATTGTGATACACTATGACCTGACCTAGCTTGATAGACATTTATTGACCAACATATGTTCTCTAGGTTGAGATCTACGATTCTTTGATATACCGAGTTTCGGTCACATTACGATGAACAACTGTATGTGCTGCTAAGGTGAGTTTCATATGATCCCTTTTACTCAATATATTTTTGGGCTGAGAATACATGCGACTGTTTATAAATACTGAAAATACTAGATTTATATGCGTGAGTTTCATTGCTCCCTTTTTAATTGCTTTTGCAATATATATTTTTGGGCTGAGAATACATGCAATTTATTTTAAACGCAATGGATACAAGTACATACTTAATTCTACACTGAGTTTGAACCGAAAATCCCTTAGCTTTGGTAACTAGTAGCTGCCAGTACATAGGATATGGACTGGTGGGCGCGAATAACAGTATATGGATCCATAGGGCTTGATATCCCCGTCCGAGCTAGAGCACTAGCCTTTTAACGGACGTATGCTATTTGAGAAGCGTACACGTTGGTTTACGTGTATTATTAAGATGATTATACAAAGGGTACAAATTATATATACGTTAAGTTTAGTTACCAGGGTGCTCAATTTCGTAGAATATTTTGATAAACGTTTCTGGATGAAACAACTGAAATCTTGTTATCCACTTTTATATGCAGATTATGCGAAACACTAAAACTATGAACTCACCAACCTTTGTGTTGACACTTGTTAGCATGTTTATTCTCAGGTTCCCTAGAAGTCTTCCGCTGTTTGCTTATATGATAGACAAGCTATGTGCATGGAGTCTTACATGGCATATTTTTCAAGAAAACGTTGCATTCACCAATTCATCACCATGTACCTTATTTAGACTGCATTGTCAACGGAAGTACTGTTGTAAACTATTATATAAGGTGATTGTTTATATGTAGAAATCATCAGATGTCGAAAACCTTTGATTTAATATTCATTTATGGTGTGCCTTTTCAAAAGAATGCAATGTTTATAAAACGTATCATATAGAGGTCAAATACCTCGCAATGAAATCAATGAATGACGTATTCGGCCAAATGGATTTGGAGCGATCGTCACAGTTAGTATCAGAGCGTTAGTCTTAGCGAACCAGGTCTTGCATGAGTGTGTCTAACTGATAGTTGTTAGGATGCACTAGTAAATCTGGACTTCGACCGTGTCTGCATGTCAAAAGTTTTGCTTATCATTTCTTGTCAGAAATTACCTGCTTATCATTCCTAGTCTAGACACGTTTTACTGCATTGATTGCATGAATAGTGTATAGACAAAATTCATATCTTAGCGTATCTGTTACTGTAAACTTTTCCTGACATCTTCCGAAAATTTCTCCGTGATTTATAGAATTTAGTATTATATATACATATGTAAATTATGTATTGAAGAGTACCAATCTAAATTCTATAATCTATTTCATATCAAAAATCATCTCTCTAATTATACAAGATGGATCCCGTATCTAGTTCAAATTCCTTAAACTCTGACAGCTATTCCGATATTGATATTCACCTGAATTCCGAAGACAGTGTAACCGGAATGGATCAACCAATTAGCCATCATCTATTCTGGATGAATTGGGGATGGGTTCGAGGTCTACTTAATTATTGGAGACAAGAAGAAGGCGATCCCTTCCATCCACCACATTGCCCTCTTGGCGAAGAACCTGAAGCACTTACTGGTGAACCTGTTCGTAATACCATTTTCTCTCTCATCTCCAGAATATCTCGTCATGATCATATACTCTCTCAAATTCTGGATCTTATTCATCCGCTTGTCCGAACCGCCAATCATCCCGGTGTAGTAGAGGAAGTCAACGAGCTTCGCGCTCGGGTAGTGGCTTTGGAGAATATGGTGCAAAGGTTACAAGCACTAGCAGCATCACCGGCATCAATAGTACCACCGACAACAACACCAACAGTACCATTACCACCACCAACAACACCCGTATCGCAAACCTCAACTTCACAATCTGTTCCACGAGCATCAACGTCATACGCACCGTAGTTACCAAGAAATACCAGCAACAATAACCGATGAAGTATTAACTCATTTCCCCTGAAGAAATTTTATGTATATTTAATATATATGAATTTTGAAATCAAAATAAATCTTTTCGTACCAAGTTATTACGTGTGAATCTTAACTGGTAGGTACTACTCGGTTAATTCATATTACTAATATGCTATGATGTACATCCTTCGTTAATGACTTAACCATCGTTAACTACAATCTCTGTTTCCAACTCAATGAATTCCATTTCATAATAAACTAAGTATATTATTCAATTATATGGTTGATTTTATACTTTCATCTTCGATGTATTCGAAACTTTCTAGAAAACATCATTCGTATCTTGCGAAGTTAGCAAGAGTTCCATGAGCACCAACATGATTCACTGAGAAAATATCAATAAACTGAGTATTGATTACATTAGTGAAATACTCCGTAAAGATTATTAAATCTTTAATGTTTTAGAGATTATCCATTTCTAATTCAAGTCAAAAATCAAATGAGCTTAATATGATATTAAATCATCAAATCTGTATTACATCTGAAGAAAATATACATACATATATTTTCATAAAGACGGTAATAAAAATTCTTTTGTACAAAATATTACTTGTGAAATCTTTAACGGGTAGGTAATTCCCGGGAAATATATAAGTTCACAACTAATATGTTATACTGTACATTCTTCAACTTTGATTCAAAAATTGTTAAGTATGCTCACAGCGATATACAATCGTTTCCATACAAATTCAATTACATATTCTGATATTGACGGATCAGAATCCAAGTCAAGATTTAACGGGTGACATCATTCTTAGATCTCTACATCTTTCAAAGCTATACTTTGACTTCAAAAATGTACAAGATTCTTTAGCATTGTTATTTTTGAAAATAACCTTGCAATTTCTTTTCAAAGTATCCAGTATTATCAACTGTTCAACCAGTCAACGACGACCTTTCAGACTTGTAACTTTGGCATATACGTTTTTGTTATCGGGAAATCTTTCATGTTCCACCACATTAGCAGTAAATTTACCAACGACTTCATTGATCTTTGACATTCTGAAAAATCCTTATACTCATTGAAACCGTATCATGTACTCATCCACATCTTGTAACAATAATTGCCATACCAACCACCGGGAATTATCAATCATTATTTTGAATCTCGCAACATTTTCTACGACAACAGTTATATATAGATAACATCTATCTTCTAGACTTACATACTTCGAATGTGAAGTTTCTGAAAAACATCCCAAATTATGAACTAGTTCCCTGAAATTGGAAAAATGCTGATGAAGCAGCAAAAACTGTAAACGACCTTAACAGTCAAAAGTTTGATGATAAAGAATAGTATGGTGGTAAAGCTGAGAAAAAGAGAAGGTTTGGAACTGAAAAATGGATTGAGTAAAGTATGAAAGAGGCTGTGGATAAATCACAAAGACTGAACCTGCCTTCAAAGAATCCAAATTATTCAGTATCTGCTGAAGCCATTAACGAATACCTTGCTTCCGAATCTAAACCCTTGCGGACAATATTCTTCATCATCCTCTGATATTAGAAATTCTAAGATATCATCGTATCTTTCATTATAAATATCCTCCATATTTCTGGAGATAATTTCATAATCATTCTTATCGAAAATCAATTTTCTCTTTACGATATCTGTGTTACACCATAAAAGAAACTATTTTAGTTTCTAAATTCTGAAACTTTCAAGTTTAAAGTATAAATGTTTTGAAGTAATGTTGGGAATTGAAGCATGAGTTAATATAATATAATGACACTTGATCAACGTGATTATATTACAGTAAGTCATGCTGAGTTTCTAATGGAACGTGATAAAGGTTCACAGATCATACCCTCATCATGAACCATGTTACATAACTCTTTCATTCTATTTAACCTCTAAACATATTAAGAAAATATTTTTCTTGATGATTCGGTCTTTTTCGAGGTATTCTGGTAATTTGACAAGTCAGATTGTGCCATTAACATTTCTTTCTTAGAACATTAATTATGTTCATTTCAAAATCCATATCTACGAATTTTGAACCATTATTCGCTTGACTTAAAGTCGGGAAGAGAAAACGAAAGCATGAAGCTCCGAAATATAATGGAAAATATAAAGCCCGAAAACAACCCCGAAATTACAAACCGTGTATATCAATGCGTATAGCAATATAAAGACACGGGAGAATGAAAAACAATATAACCCCAAGGTAATAGTAGAAGAAAATAACCTCCTCTGGTGGCAGATGAAAAAGAAGAATGAATGATATGATAGCCAAGAAAATATCAAGAATCAGAACTGGATGAAGCATTTTCACAAATCTTTTGTAAGTATGAAATAAGAAAGAAGATTATAGGAGTGGTGAAAATAAATGAAACGGAAGAGGTTAATTTATAGCAAAATATCAGACATAGCAATCGAGGCAGATTACGCATTTAATCAAAGGAAATCCCAATTTCCTTAAATTCCGAAGAATCAAATCTTATTTAGATAATGAAGATTTTCTATTCCTTAAATTACGAAAATCAATCGTTAATATGTCAAGAGTTAAGACGAATCTATATTCTTCATTTCACTCTTTTACGATAACTTCCCTCATACGCTTCGAGTAATTGGATTGTGTTATCCATATTATTCAACGGTGATAAAACTCTAATTATCAACTCATATACGTCATGAAAAACTTTTTATTGTTAGCCATGACGACCTCACTCAAATTTCGGGACGAAATTTCTTTAACGGGTAGGTACTGTGATGACCCGAAAATTTTCGACCAAATTTAAACTTAATCTTATATGATTTCGATACGATAAGCAAAGTCTGTTAAACTGAATCTCAAAATTCTTGAACTATTCAATTATCTTTCGTTTATTCACGATGATGCACGAATAATTATATGTAAATAGATACATATACTATAACTTGAAAACGTAACTAAGTGTTGGGTATATGATACTGTGCATTAATCTTATTTGATTGATTACCTGATTGATATATTTAACTATGGAGTTAAAAGATTATGCCAAACGATTCAAGTAAAAGACATTTACTGAGTCTCTTAAGGATTATGATATCATTACGGGTCTCTATTGAGAGGTCCACGTTGATTTGAGAAATCATTCATTTTTAACGGTATTCGGAACAAATGTTAAAGTGTTTGTTTAAATAACGTAACTTGGACACATACAATAATAAGGAATATTAACTGTTGGAATTAGATATATGAATAACCTGTGTTATGTATTTTAAAAACGTGTTTATTAAATATTGAATATATATATTTAAATATAATATTAACTTGGTCATAAAACAATCTGTTATTATATATATAATAACAAATAATGAGACGATGATTTATAGAAGTAAATGACCAAAATACTCGAAAGTTTAAGATATACTTTGAGTGGTATAGTTTAGGAATAATTTAAGTCTATATTTTGACAAAGGTACGAGTCGCGAAACGTAATGTACAAGTTTTCTCAACGTACGAAGAGACACTCGAAAAACCGGAACCGGGACATAAGTCGAGTGATGACGTACGACTTATCGGAACAAAAATTACAAGTCAACTATGCATGTGAATTTAATATAATATATAATTAATTATTTAAATTAAATATATTATATATATTATATTATATTATGTCGACAAACAAAATTACAAAAAATATGTGAGCTGGATCTGACGGCCATGCGATCGCATGGCAAATAGGCATAAAACCCATGCAATCGCATGGGCATCAGAATCAGGCCACACCTATAAAAGCTCAAGCATTTTGGTCTCTGTCTTACACACATACATATCATACTCCATATTTATATTATTATTATTATTATTATTATTATTATTATTATTATTATTATTATTATTATTATTATTATTAAGATTAATATTATTATTAATCTTATTATTATTAATATTATTAATTAGTATTATACATAAAATACTACGACGAGGTTATGAGTGTGTCACTTTCAAAATGGTTTTAAGAGCGGGATAGAGCTAAGGAAATTATGGGTTATTGCCAAGGAGGTTATGGGTAATGTTCGGGGATATATTTATGAATCAAACCTAGTGTTTATCATCTCGTTACATCTACGTACTTTCCTACAATATTGAATCTCAATATTAATACGTAAGTACTTATATTTTATCTATTATATATTAATAGTGTATCCATGTCTAGTACTCGAGTATATATATTTATAAATGCTTATATGCTAAATTTCGTCGTTAAACAGTTTATAATGAATCACGAATTAAATCCATATATTACTGGTAAAAGGTATATGATATACATGTTTTTGGAAAGCTGGCGAAAAATCGATAACTTTTCATTTAGACACCGAATAGTTTCGATGAACGGATTAAAAGATATGATCAACTGAATTATGATTGACGTTAATTGAAATTGCTTTTGAATCTACAATTAAGATTTAAACAACTTGTTTACGAGATTGATAAAGTGAATTTTTAAATATTGCTAACCGAGTAAATGAATCTTTATATAAGGCACGTCTCATTTTGTTAAACTATTGTCAAAATTGACTTTTTGAAACGACTTTGGATAACTTTTGTATGTCGATCTCGAGCATTAGGATTGTGATACACTATGACCTGACCTAGCTTGATAGACATTTATTGACCAACATATGTTCTCTAGGTTGAGATCTACGATTCTTTGATATACCGAGTTTCGGTCACATTACGATGAACAACTGTATGTGCTGCTAAGGTGAGTTTCATATGATCCCTTTTACTCAATATATTTTTGGGCTGAGAATACATGCGACTGTTTATAAATACTGAAAATACTAGATTTATATGCGTGAGTTTCATTGCTCCCTTTTTAATTGCTTTTGCAATATATATTTTTGGGCTGAGAATACATGCAATTTATTTTAAACGCAATGGATACAAGTACATACTTAATTCTACACTGAGTTTGAACCGAAAATCCCTTAGCTTTGGTAACTAGTAGCTGCCAGTACATAGGATATGGACTGGTGGGCGCGAATAACAGTATATGGATCCATAGGGCTTGATATCCCCGTCCGAGCTAGAGCACTAGCCTTTTAACGGACGTATGCTATTTGAGAAGCGTACACGTTGGTTTACGTGTATTATTAAGATGATTATACAAAGGGTACAAATTATATATACGTTAAGTTTAGTTACCAGGGTGCTCAATTTCGTAGAATATTTTGATAAACGTTTCTGGATGAAACAACTGAAATCTTGTTATCCACTTTTATATGCAGATTATGCGAAACACTAAAACTATGAACTCACCAACCTTTGTGTTGACACTTGTTAGCATGTTTATTCTCAGGTTCCCTAGAAGTCTTCCGCTGTTTGCTTATATGATAGACAAGCTATGTGCATGGAGTCTTACATGGCATATTTTTCAAGAAAACGTTGCATTCACCAATTCATCACCATGTACCTTATTTAGACTGCATTGTCAACGGAAGTACTGTTGTAAACTATTATATAAGGTGATTGTTTATATGTAGAAATCATCAGATGTCGAAAACCTTTGATTTAATATTCATTTATGGTGTGCCTTTTCAAAAGAATGCAATGTTTATAAAACGTATCATATAGAGGTCAAATACCTCGCAATGAAATCAATGAATGACGTATTCGGCCAAATGGATTTGGAGCGATCGTCACATACGTATACACTGGGTCGTGGATTGATTCAAGATAATATTTATCTATTTATTTCTGTACATCTAACTGTGGACAACTAGTTGTAGGTTACTAACGAGGACAGCTCACTTAATAAACTTAAAACATCAAAATATATTAAAAGTGTTGTAAATATATTTTGAACATACTTTGATATATATGTATAAATTGTTATAGGTTCGTGAATCAACCAGTGGCCAAGTCTTACTTCCCGACGAAGTAAAAATCTGTGAAAGTGAGTTATAGTCCCACTTTTAAAATCTAATATTTTTGGGATGAGAATACATGCAGGTTTTATAAATGATTTACAAAATAGACACAAGTACGTGAAACTACATTCTATGGTTGAATTATCGAAATCCAATATGCCCCTTTTTATTAAGTCTGGTAATCTAAGAATTAGGGAACAAACACCCTAATTGACGCGAATCCTAAAGATAGATCTATTGGGCCTAACAAACCCCATCCAAAGTACCGGATGCTTTAGTACTTCGAAATTTATATCATATCCGAAGGGTGTCCCGGAATGATGGAGATATTCTTATATATGCATCTTGTTAATGTCGGTTACCAGGTGTTCACCATATGAATGATTTTTATCTCTATGTATGGGATGTGTATTGAAATATGAAATCTTGTGGTCTATTATTATGATTTGATATATATAGGTTAAACCTATAACTCACCAACATTTTTGTTGATGTTTTAAGCATGTTTATTCTCAGGTGATTATTAAGAGCTTCCGCTATCGCATACTTAAATAAGGACGAGATTTGGAGTCCATGCTTGTATGATATTGTGTAAAAACTGCATTCAAGAAACTTATTTTGTTGTAACATATTTGTATTGTAAACCATTATGTAATGGTCATGTGTAAACAGGATATTTTAGATTATCATTATTTGATAATCTACGTAAAGCTTTTTAAAACCTTTATCTATGAAATAAAGGTTATGGTTTGTTTTAAAAATGAATGCAGTCTTTGAAAAACGTCTCATATAGAGGTCAAAACCTCGCAACAAAATCAATTAATATGGAACGTTTTTAATCAATAAGAACGGGACATTTCAAGATGTACAGAAATAAATCGATATATATATTATCTTGAATCAATCCACGACACAGTGTATACACGTCTCAGGCTAGATCATGACTCAAAGTATATATATTTTTGGAATCAACCTCAACCCTGTATAGCTAACTCCAACATTACTGCATATAGAGTGTCTATGGTTGTTCCAAATAATATATATACATGGGTCGATATGATATGTCAAAACATTTGCATACATGTCTATGGTATCCCAAGATTACATAATATATTAGAATACATGTATAATACAATATAATTTAGCTAGGATATGATTTGTATAGATTTGTTAAACATTTCCCGTAGCTAAAAAGATCAAAAATATCCATTTTTGTTTTACCCATAACTTCTTCATTTTAAATCCGTTTTGAGTGAATCAAATTGCTATGGTTTCATATTGAATTCTAATTTAAGAATCCAAACAGAAAAAGTATAGGTTTATAGTTGGAAATTTAAGTTACATGTCAATTACTAAAGAGGTAGTCATTTCCGTCGAAAGAACGACATCTTGATGACCATTTTGAAAAATATACTTTCACTTTGAGTTTAACCAAGATTTTTGGATATAGTTTCATGTTCATATGAAAAATCATTTTTTCAGAATAACAACTTTTAAATCAAAGTTTATCATAGTTTTTAATTATCCAAACCAAAACAGCCCCCAGTTTCACTACGACGGCGTATATCCGATTTTATGGTGTTCATCGTGTTTCTAGGCTTTAAATCATTAAGTTAGCATATCATATAGATAAAGAACATGTGTTTAGTTGATTTTAAAAGTCAAGTTAGAAGGATTAACTTTTGTTTGTGAACAAGTTTAGAATTAACTAAACTATGTTCTAGTGATTACAAGTTTAAACCTTCGAATAAGATAGCTTTATATGTATGAATCGAATGATGTTATGAACATCATTACTACCTCAAGTTTTCTGGATAAAACTACTGGAAATGAGAAAAATGGATCTAGCTTCAAAGGATCCTTGGATGGCTTGAAAGTTCTTGAAGCAGAATCATGACACGAAAACAGTTCAAGTAAGATTTTCACTCGAAATAAGATTGTTATAGTTGTAGAAATTGAATCAAAGTTTGAATATGAATATTACCTTGAATTAGAAAGATAACCTACTATAAATAACAAAGGTTCCTTGATCTTAGATGATTACTTGGAATGGATTAGAAAGCTTGGAAGTAGACTTGCAAACTTGGAAGTATTCTTAATTTTTATGAAACTATACTTATGGAATTTATGAAGAACACTTAGAACTTGAAGATGGAACTTGAGAGAGATCAATTAGATGAAGAAAATTGAAGAATGAAAGTGTTTGTAGGTGTTTTTGGTCATTGGTATATGGATTAGATATAAGGGATATGTAATTTTGTTTTCATGTAAATAAGTCATGAATGATTACTCATATTTTTGTAATTTTATGAGATATTTCATGCTAGTTGCCAAATGATGGTTCCCACATATGTTAGGTGACTCACATGGGCTGCTAAGAGCTGATCATTAGAGTGTATATACCAATAGTACATACATCTAAAAGCTGTATATTGTACGAGTACGAATACGGGTGCATACGAGTAGAATTGTTGATGGAACTGAACGAGGATGTAATTGTAAGCATTTTTGTTAAGTAGAAGTATTTTGATAAGTGTCTTGAAGTCCACAACATGTATATACATTCTAATGGAGTCGTTAAGTCTTCGTTAGTCGTTACATGTAAGTGTTGTTTTGAAACCTTTAAGTTAACGATCTCAATTAATGTTGTTAACCCAATGTTTATTATATCAAATAAGATGTTAAATTATTATATTATCATGATATTATGATGTATGAATATCTCTTAATATGATATATACATTAAAATATCGTTACAACGATAATCGTTACATCTAAGTCTCGTTTCGTAATTCTTGAGTTAGTAGTCTTGTTTTTACATATGTAGTTCATTGTTAACACACTTAATGATATATTAAAATATCATTTTATCATGTTAAATATAGTGTATCAATATCTTAATATGATACATATATATTTAGTAGACGTTATCATAACGATAATCGTTATATATATCATTTCGAGTTTCTTAACTTAGTAATCTCATTTCTTATGTATATCACACATTGTTAATATACTTAGTGAGATACTTACTCATCATAATCTTATGTCAACCATATATATATGTCTATATATACCACAACATGTAGTTTTTACAATTTTGTAACGTTCGTGAATCGCCGGTCAACTTGGGTGATCAATTGTCTATATGAAACTTATTTCATTTAATCAAGTCTTAACAAGTTTGATTGCTTAACACGTTAGAAACATTTAGTCATGTAAATATAAATCTCAATTAATATATATAAACATGGAAAAGTTCGGGTCACTACATCATGAGGGACTGTAAGCCACATCGTTACTACCATTGTTCATACCGCTGCATAGAAATCACTGATGTACAAAGTGTGAAGAATAAAGAAGTGATTCTAGTATTTTTATTTCAAGACTATATTGCTTGAGGACAAACAACGCTCAAGTGTGGGAATATTTGATAATGCTAAAAACGAACATATATTTTATAGCATTATCCCTCAAGAAAGACAAGCTTTTAGTTGAAATTGTTCTATTTACAAGCAATATTCGTTTAAATAATAAAAGATGAAGACAAAAGACAGATTCGATGAATTGAAGACGCAAACGACCAAAAAGCTCAAAAGTACAAAGTACAATCAAAGTGGTTCAAATTATTGATGAGAAACGTCTCAAAATTACAAGAGTACAAGTCGCAAAACGCAAAATACAAGATATTAAATTGTACGCAAGGACGTTCGAAAATCCAGAACTAGGACCAAAGTCAACTCTCAACGCTCGACGCAACGGACTAAAAATTATGAGTCAACTATGCACAAGAATATAATATAATATTTAAATAATTATATAAATTATTTATATATTATATATATTTAAAAATAACGTCGACAAGCTTGAAAACAAAATTATGTGAGCTGGTACCTACCTCCATGTGATTGCATGGCCTGTAGGCATATTATCCATGCGATCGCATGGGCCACTTTTTGTGGCCACATGACTATAAATTTCGCAGTTGGTGATCGAATATATATCTTTTCCATCTATCTCTCTATCTCACTCGTATATATATATATATATATATATATATATATATATATATATATATATATATATATATATATATATATGTATATATTATATTTTAATTTTAATTTTAAATTCTAATAATAACAGTATGTTAGCGAATGTTGGAAGGGTGTAAGTCGAAATTCTGTCCGTGTAATGCTACGCTATTTTTAATCATTGTAAGTTATGTTCAACCTTTTTAAATTAATGTCTCGTAGCTAAGTTATTATTATGCTTATTTAATGACGAAGTAATCATGATGTTGGGCTAAATATTAAAATTGGGTAATTGGGCTTTGTACCATAATTGGGGTTTGGACAAAAGAACGACACTTGTGGAAATTAGACTATGGGCTATTAATGGGCTTTATATTAACTAAATGATACCTCGTTAATTAAATATATAGACTTATAATTTGACGTATTTATATATAACCACATACACTTGACTGGGCACGGTGGGCGGGATATCTATAAATACCAATAATTGTTCATTTTACCGGACACGGAACTGGATTAATAGTAAATAGACTTGTTGAAACAAGGGTGGATTACATTCAAGGGTAATTGGTGTAATTGTTAACAAAGTATTAAAACCTTGGTTTACACGCAGTCGATAACCTGGTGTATTCATTAAACAAAGTATTAAGACCTTGTTATAATTCGAATCCCCAATTAGTTGGAATATTTTACTTCGGGAATAAGAATAATTTGACGAAGACTTCCGCACTTTATGATTATGACTGATGGACTATTATGGACAAATCCGTATGGACATATCAAATAATCCAGGATAAAGGACAATTAACCCATGGGAATAAACTAAAAACAACACGTCGAACATCATGATTACGGAAGTTTAAATAAGCATAATTCCTTTATTTCATATTTAATTTCTTTTATTTCGTATTTAATTTCACTTGTAATTATCGTACTTTTTATTTATCGCATTTTTATTTATCGCAATTTCATTATCGTTATTTACTTTACGCTTTAAATTAAGTTATTTTTATTTTTAATATTTTACATTAGGTTTTAACTGCGACTAAAGTTTTAAAAATCGACAAACTGGTCATTAAACGGTAAAACCCCCTTTTATAATAATAATACTACTTATATATATTTTTGTATTTTTACAATTATAAGTTAAAAATATAGCGTTAAACTTGGCGAGTTCCCTGTGGACGAACCGGACTTACTAAAAACTACACTACTGTACGATTAGGTACACTGCCTGTAAGTGTTGTAGCAAGGTTTAGGTATATCCACTCTATAAATAAATAAATCACTTGTGTAAAATTGTATCGTATGTAATAGTATTTTGTATCAAAAATATAACTATTTTGTATACACCTCTACGCACATCAAGTTGTGCTACATATCTTAGACTTGCACTTGTGTTATGATGGTCAAAACTTGGTTAAGATAGTGCAAACACATCAAAGATTTGTACACTTGAAGCTATATGCATCAAGGATGAGAACCGTGATGAGCATCAAGCACCAAGAACCCACCGGAACACTTAACCTACTGTTTTTCGGGTCTAATCAGACCATCTGTGAAATGTCCCGTTCTTATTGATTAAAAACGTTCCATATTAATTGATTTCGTTGCGAGGTTTTGACCTCTATATGAGACGTTTTTCAAAGACTGCATTCATTTTAAAACAAACCATAACCTTTATTTCATCAATAAAGGTTTAAAAAGCTTTACGTAGATTATTAAATAATGATAATCTAAAATATCCTGTTTACACACGACCATTACATAATGGTTTACAATACAAATATGTTACAACAAAATAAGTTTCTTGAATGCAGTTTTTACACAATATCATACAAGCATAGACTCCAAATCTCGTCCTTATTTAAGTATGCGACAGCGGAAGCTCTTAATAATCACCTGAGAATAAACATGCTTAAAACGTCAACAAAAATGTTGGTGAGTTATAGGTTTAACCTATATATATCAAATCATAATAATAGACCACAAGATTTCATATTTCAATACACATCCCATACATAGAGATAAAAATCATTCAAATGGTGAACACCTGGTAACCGACATTAACAAGATGCATATATAAGAATATCCCCATCATTCTGGGACACCCTTCGGATATGATATAAATTTCGAAGTACTAAAGCATTCGGTACTTTGGATGGGGTTTGTTAGGCCCAATAGATCTATCTTTAGGATTCACGTCAATTAGGGTGTCTGTTCCCTAATTCTTAGATTACCAGACTTAATAAAAAGGGGCATATTCGATTTCGATAATTCAACCATAGAATGTAGTTTCACGTACTTGTGTCTATTTTGTAAATCATTTATAAAACCTGCATGTATTCTCATCCCAAAAATATTAGATTTTAAAAGTGGGACTATAACTCACTTTCACAGATTTTTACTTCGTCGGGAAGTAAGACTTGGCCACTGGTTGATTCACGAACCTATAACAATATATACATATATATCAAAGTATGTTCAAAATATATTTACAACACTTTTAATATATTTTGATGTTTTAAGTTTATTAAGTCAGCTGTCCTCGTTAGTAACCTACAACTAGTTGTCCACAGTTAGATGTACAGAAATAAATCGATAAATATTATCTTGAATCAATCCACGACCCAGTGTATACGTATCTCAGTATTGATCACAACTCAAACTATATATATTTTGGAATCAACCTCAACCCTGTATAGCTAACTCCAACATTTACATATAGAGTGTCTATGGTTGTTCCGAAATATATATAGATGTGTCGATATGATAGGTCGAAACATTGTATACGTGTCTATGGTATCTCAAGATTACATAATATAAAATACAAGTTGATTAAGTTATGGTTGGAATAGATTTGTTACCAATTTTCACGTAGCTAAAATGAGAAAAATTATCCAATCTTGTTTTACCCATAACTTCTTCATTTTAAATCCGTTTTGAGTGAATCAAATTGCTATGGTTTCATATTGAACTCTATTTTATGAATCTAAACAGAAAAAGTATAGGTTTATAGTCAGAAAAATAAGTTACAAGTCGTTTTTGTAAAGGTAGTCATTTCAGTCGAAAGAACGACGTCTAGATGACCATTTTAGAAAACATACTTCCACTTTGAGTTTAACCATAATTTTTGGATATAGTTTCATGTTCATAATAACAATCATTTTCTCAGAATAACAACTTTTAAATCAAAGTTTATCATAGTTTTTAATTAACTAACCCAAAACAGCCCGCGGTGTTACTACGACGGCGTAAATCCGGTTTTACGGTGTTTTTCGTGTTTCCAGGTTTTAAATCATTAAGTTAGCATATCATATAGATATAGAACATGTGTTTAGTTGATTTTAAAAGTCAAGTTAGAAGGATTAACTTTTGTTTGCGAACAAGTTTAGAATTAACTAAACTATGTTCTAGTGATTACAAGTTTAAACCTTCGAATAAGATAGCTTTATATGTATGAATCGAATGATGTTATGAACATCATTACTACCTTAAGTTCCTTGGATAAACCTACTGGAAAATATAAAAATGGATCTAGCTTCAACGGATCCTTGGATGGCTCGAAGTTCTAGAAGCAGAATCATGACACGAAAACAAGTTCAAGTAAGATCATCACTTGAAATAAGATTGTTATAGTTATAGAAATTGAACCAAAGTTTGAATATTATTATTACCTTGTATTAGAATGATAACCTACTGTAAGAAACAAAGATTTCTTGAGGTTGGATGATCACCTTACAAAATTGGAAGTGAGCTAGCAAACTTGAAAGTATTCTTGATTTTATGTAACTAGAACTTGTAGAATATATGAAGAACACTTAGAACTTGAAGATAGAACTTGAGAGAGATCAATTAGATGAAGAAAATTGAAGAATGAAAGTGTTTGTAGGTGTTTTTGGTCGTTGGTGTATGGATTAGATATAAAGGATATGTAATTTTGTTTTCATGTAAATAAGTCATGAATGATTACTCATATTTTTGTAATTTTATGAGATATTTCATGCTAGTTGCCAAATGATGGTTCCCACATGTGTTAGGTGACTCACATGGGCTGCTAAGAGCTGATCATTGGAGTGTATATACCAATAGTACATACATCTAAAAGCTGTGTATTGTACGAGTACGAATACGGGTGCATACGAGTAGAATTGTTGATGAAACTGAACGAGGATGTAATTGTAAGCATTTTTGTTAAGTAGAAATATTTTGATAAGTGTATTGAAGTCTTTCAAAAGTGTATAAATACATATTAAAACACTACATGTATATACATTTTAACTGAGTCGTTAAGTCATCGTTAGTCGTTACATGTAAGTGTTGTTTTGAAACCTTTAGGTTAACGATCTTGTTAAATGTTGTTAACCCAATGTTTATAATATCAAATGAGATTTTAAATTATTATATTATCGTGATATTATCATGTATGAATATCTCTTAATATGATATATATACATTAAATGTCTTTACAACGATAATCGTTACATATATGTGTCGTTTAAAAATCATTAAGTTAGTAGTCTTGTTTTTACATATGTAGTTCATTGTTAATATACCTAATGATATGTTTACTTATCATAGTATCATGTTAACTATATATATATCCATATATATGTCATCATATAGTTTTTACAAGTTTTAACGTTCGTGAATCACCGGTCAACTTGGGTGGTCAATTGTCTATATGAAACATATTTCAATTAATCAAGTCTTAACAAGTTTGATTGCTTAACATGTTTGAAACACTTAATCATGTAAATAACAATTTCATTTAATATATATATAAACATGGAAAAGTTCGGGTCACTACAGTACCTACCCGTTAAATAAATTTCGTCCCGAAATTTTAAGCAGTTGGAGGTGTTGACGTATCTTCTGGAAATAAATGCGAGTATTTCTTCTTTAACTGATCTTTACGCTCCCAGGTGAACTCAGGTCCTCTACGAGCATTCCATCGAACCTTAACAATCGGTATCTTGTTTTGTTTAAGTCTCTTAACCTCGCGATCCATTATTTCGACGGGTTCTTCAATGAATTGAAGTTTTTCATTGATTTGGATTTCGTCCAACGGAATAGTGAGATCTTCTTTAGAAAAACATTTCTTCAAATTTGAGACGTGGAAAGTGTTATGTACAGCCGCGAGTTGTTGAGGTAGCTCCAGTTGGTAAGCTACTGGTCCGACACGATCTATAATCTTGAATGGTCCAATGTACCTTGGATTTAGTTTCCCCCGTTTACCAAATCGAACAACGCCTTTCCAAGGTGAAACCTTAAGCATGACCATTTCTCCAATTTCAAACTCTATATCTTTTCTTTTACTGTCCGCGTAGCTCTTTTGTCAACTCTGGGCGGTTTTCAATCTTTGTTGAATTTGGATGATTTTCTCGGTAGTTTCTTGTATTATCTCCGGACCCGTAATCTGTCTATCCCCCACTTCACTCCAAAAAATCGGAGACCTGCACTTTCTACCATAAAGTGCTTCAAACGGCGCCATCTCAATGCTTGAATGGTAGCTGTTGTTGTAGGAAAATTCTGCTAACGGTAGATGTCGATCCCAACTGTTTCCGAAATCAATAACACATGCTCGTAGCATGTCTTCAAGCGTCTGTATCGTCCTTTCACTCTGCCCATCAGTTTGTAGATGATAGGCAGTACTCATGTCTAGACGAGTTTCTAATGCTTGCTGTAATGTCTGCCAGAATCTTGAAATAAATCTGCCATCCCTATCAGAGATAATAGAGATTGGTATTCCATGTCTCGAGACGACTTCCTTCAAATACAGTCGTGCTAACTTCTCCATCTTGTCATCTTCTCTTATTGGAAGGAAATGTGCTGATTTGGTTAGACGATTAACTATTACCCAAATAGTATCAAAACCACTTGCAGTCCTTGGCAATTTAGTGATGAAATCCATGGTAATGTTTTTCCATTTCCATTTCAGGATTTCGGGTTTTTGAAGTAGACCTGATGGTTTCTAATGCTCAGCTTTGACCTTAGAACACGTCAAACATTCTCCTACGTATTTAGCAACATCGGCTTTCATACCTGGCCACCAAAAATGTTTCTTGAGATCCTTGTACATCTTCCCCGTTCCAGGATGTATTGAGTATCTGGTTTTATGAGCTTCTCTAAGTACCATTTCTCTCATATATCCAAATTTTGGTACCCAAATTCTTTCAGCCCTATACCGGGTTCCGTCTTCCCGAATATTAAGATGCTTCTCCGATCCTTTGGGTATTTCATTCTTTAAATTTCTCTCTTTTAAAACTCCTTGTTACGCCTCCTTTATTTGAGTAGTAAGGTTAGTGTGAATCATTATATTCATAGATTTTACTCGAATGGGTTCTCTGTCCTTTCTGCTCAAGGCGTCAGCTACCACATTTGCCTTCCCCGGGTGGTAACGAATCTCAAAGTCGTAATCATTCAACAATTCAATCCACCTACGCTGCCTCATATTCAGTTGTTTCTGATTAAATATGTGTTGAAGACTTTTGTGGTCGGTATATATAATACTTTTGACCCCATATAAGTAGTGCCTCCAAGTCTTTAATGCAAAAACAACCGCGCCTAATTCCAAATCATGCGTCGTATAATTTTGCTCGTGAATCTTCAATTGTCTAGACGCATAAGCAATCACCTTCGTCCGTTGCATTAATACACAACCGAGACCTTGCTTTGATGCGTCACAATAAATCACAAAATCATCATTCCCTTCAGGCAATGACAATATAGGTGCCGTAGTTAGCTTTTTCTTCAATAATTGAAATGCCTTCTCTTGTTCATCCTTCCATTCAAATTTCTTCCCTTTATGCGTTAATGCAGTCAAGGGTTTTGCTATTTTGGAGAAATCTTGGATGAATCTTCTATAGTAACCAGCCAATCCTAAAAATTGACGTATATGCTTCGGAGTTTTTGGGGTTTCCCACTTTTCAACGGTTTCGATCTTTGCCGGGTTCACATGGATACCTTCTTTGTTCACTATGTGACCGAGGAATTGAACTTCTTCCAACCAAAATGCACACTTTGAAAACTTAGCGTACAGTTTTTCTTTCCTCAATACTTCTAGCACTTTTCTCAAATGTTCTTCGTGCTCTTGATCATTCTTTGAGTAAATAAGTATGTCATCGATGAAAACAATGACAAACTTGTCAAGATATGGCCCACACACTCTGTTCAAAAGGTCCATGAACACAGTTGGTGCGTTAGTCAATCCAAACGGCATAACCATAAACTCGTAATGACCATAACGCTTCCTAAAAGCAGTTTTTGGAATATCATCCTCCTTTATTCGCATTTGATGATATCCAGAACGTAAATCGATCTTCGAATAAACCGACGAGCCTTGTAGTTGATCAAATAAGTCGTCAATTCTCGGCAGTGGATAACGGTTTTTGATGGTAAGTTTGTTCAACTCTCTGTAGTCAATACACAACCTAAATGTACCATCCTTCTTCTTGACAAACAAAATAGGAGCTCCCCATGGTGATGTGCTTGGTCGAATGAAACCACGTTCTAATAGTTCTTGCAGTTGGCTTTGCAGGTCTTTCATCTCGCTGGGTGCGAGTCTATAAGGAGCACGAGCTATTGGTGCAGCTCCTGGTAAAAGATCTATTTGAAATTCAATAGATCGATGTGGAGGTAGTCCCAGTAATTCTTTCGGAAATACATCGGGAAATTCTTTTGCAACGGGAACATCATTGATGCTCTTTTCTTCAGTTTGTACTTTCTCGACGTGTGCTAGAACAGCATAGCAACCTTTTCTTATTAGTTTTTGTGCCTTCAAATTACTAATAAGATGTAGCTTCATGTTGCCCTTTTCTCCGTACACCATTAAGGGTTCTCCTTCTTCTCGTACAATGCGAATTGCATTTTTATAACATACGATCTCTGCTTTCACCTTCTTCAGCCAGTCCATGCCAACTATTACATCAAAACTCCCTAACTCTACTGGTATCAAATCAATCTTAAATATTTTGCTACCCAGTTTAATTTCTCGATTTCGGCATATATTATCTGCTGAAATTAATTTACCGTTTGCTAACTCGAGTAAAAATTTACTATCCAACGGCGTCAATGGACAACTTAATTTAGCACAAAAATCTCTACTCATAGAGCTTCTATCCGCACCCGAATCAAATAAAACGTAAGCAGATTTATTGTCAATAAGAAACGTACCCGTAACAAGCTTCGGGTCATCCTGTGCCTCAACCGCATTAATATTGAAAACTCTTCTGCGGCCTTGTCCATTCGTGTTCTCCTGGTTCGGGCAATTTCTAATAATGTGGCCCGGTTTTCCACATTTATAACAAACTACATTGGCATAACTTGCTCCGACACTACTTGCTCCGCCATTACTCGTTCCGACACCATTTGTTCCTTTCGTTCTGTTAACCCCTGGTCCGTAGACCTCACACTTCGCCGCGCTATGACCATTTCTTTTACACTTGTTGCAAAATTTGGTGCAGAACCCCGAGTGATACTTTTCACACCTTTGGCATAGCTGCTTCTGATTGTTGTTGTTGTTGCGGTTGTTATTGTTCTTGGGATGATTGTTATAGTTGATGTTGTTGTTGTTGTTGTTGGGCCGTTTGTTGTAGTTGCGATTGATGTTGCGATTGTTGGGATAATTGTTGCGATTATTATTGTAATTGCTGTTGTTGTTGTATTGGTGATTCTTATCACTGTTTTCCTCCCACTTTCTTTTGACTTGCTTCACATTGGCCTCTTCAGCCGTCTGTTCTTTAATTCTTTCCTCAATCTGGTTCACTAGTTTGTGAGCCATTCTACATGCCTGTTGTATTGAGGCGGGCTCGTGTGAACTTATATTTTCTTGGATTCTTTCCAGTAATCCTTTCACAAACGCGTCGATCTTCTCTTCCTCATCTTCGAACGCTCCCGGACACAATAGGCACAATTCTGTGAATCGTCTTTCGTACGTGGTAATATCAAATCCCTGGGTTCATAACCCTCTAAGTTCTGTCTTGAGCTTATTGACCTCGGTTCTGGGACGGTACTTCTCGTTCATCAAGTGCTTGAATGCTGACCATGGTAGTGTGTACGCATCATCTTGTCCCACTTGCTCTAGATAGGTATTCCACCATGTTAACACAGAACCTGTGAAGGTATGCGTAGCGTACTTCACTTTGACCACTTCAGTACACTTACTTATGGCAAACACCGATTTGACCTTCTCGGCCCACCGTTTCAATCCGATCGGTCCTTCGGTTCCATCAAATTCCAAAGGTTTGCAGGCAGTGAATTCTTTGTAGGTGCATCCTACACGATTTCCTGTACTGTTAGAACCAAGGTTATTGTTGGTATGTAGCGCAGCCTGTACTGCGGCTATGTTTGAAGCTAGAAAAGTACGGAATTCCTCTTCATTCATATTCACGGTGTGTCGAGTAGTCGGTGCCATTTCCTTCAGAATAGTCAAATGGAACAAGTTAATCATACAGAATATTAAGAGTAGTTAATAGTATTTCGTAGCATAATATGAACTCATTTATAAAAGCTTTTTCTTCATATTAGCGTTTTATAAGTTTAAATTCGGGTAGTACCTACCCGTTAAGTTCATACTTAGTAGCTAATATACAATTCAACTACTACAATTCTATATGAAAAACTGATTATAATAATATTTCGCGTTCAAACTTTTATACAATATTTTACAAACTTACAATACCGCTTATTTTACATAAAGCATGAAATATAGCACACAATAACTTTGATACAAGATAGTTGTGAAGATAATTCTAGCTAGTATACAAGTCGTTCAGCAAAGGCAATAAAGACACGTAATTCATACGTCCAGAAACAAGTCATGCATTCTGGTTTTACTAGGACTACTTCCCATCCTTGGTCTTGTGGAACATAACCGTTATGGCCGTTGATAAGACAGCGTGTTGTAACGTCGTCAAAGGGACGAGGGTTACGTAATGTCCAACAGTCCCGTAACAATCTAAAAACCTCATTTCTTACCCCAATTACCGACTCCGTTACTTGTGGGAACGTTTTGTTTAATAGTTGTAGCCCGATGTTCTTGTTCTCACTTTGGTGAGAAGCGAACATTACTAACCCGTAAGCATAGCATGCTTCTTTATGTTGCATGTTAGCCGCTTTTTCTAAATCATGAAGTCCTATATTCGGATACATTGAGTCAAAATAATTTCTTAACACGTTGCGTAAAATAGCATTTGGGTTCCCCGCAATATATGCGTCAAAGTAAACACATCATAACTTATGGGTTTCCCAATGTGATATCCCCCATCTTTCAAACGAAAGTCTCTTATAAACCAAGACATTATTGGAACGTTCTTCGAATGTCTTACAAACTGATTTCGCCTTAAATAGTTGTGCCGAGGAATTCTGACCGACTCTAGACAAGATTTCATCAATCATGTCTCCGGGTAGGTCTCTTAAAATATTGGGTTGTCTATCCATTTTGTGTTTTTAAACTGTAAAATAGACAAGAGTTAGATTCATAAAAAAAATTACTTATTAATACAAGCAATTTTTACATATATCATAAAGCATAAGCACACTATATTACATATATTACACCACACGAATACAACTATCTTATTCCGACTCGCTCATTTCTTCTTCTTCGGTTTTGGTTCGTTTTGCCAAGTTTCTAGGGATATATGATGTTCCCCTAATACGAGCCGTCGTTTTCCACATTGGTTTAGAAAAACCTGGTGGTTTAGAGGTTCCCGGGTCATTGTTACAACTTAAGGGCTTCGGGGGTTGACGATACATATAAAGTTCATCGGGGTTGGAATTAGATTTCTCTATTTTTATGCCCTTTCCCTTATTATTTTCTTTTGCCTTTTTAAATTCAGTTGGGGTAATTTCTATAACATCATCGGAATTCTCGTCGGAATCCGATTCATCGGAGAATTGGTAATCCTCCCAATATTTTGCTTCCTTGGCGGAAACACCATTGACCATAATTAACCTTGGTCGGTTGGTTGAGGATTTTCTTTTACTTAACCGTTTTATTATTTCCCCCACCGGTTCTATTTCCTCATCCGGTTCCTCCTCTTCCGGTTCTGATTCTTCTTCCGGTTCTTCTTCGGGAACTTGTGAATCAGTCCAATATATATTCGACTGTTTGTTATTATTAGGTGAGTCAATGGGATTTGTGCTAGAGGTAGACATCTATCACACAATATCAAACATGTTAAGAGATTAATATATCACATAATATATACATGTTAATAATATATAGTTTCCAACAAAAATGTTAAGCAATCATTTTTAAAGAAAACACGGTCGAAGTCCAAACTCACTAATGCATCCTAACAAACTAGATAAGACACACTAATGCAAATTTTCTGGTTCTCTAAGACCAACGCTCGGATACCAACTGAAATGTCCCGTTCTTATTGATTAAAAACGTTCCATATTAATTGATTTCGTTGCGAGGTTTTGACCTCTATATGAGACGTTTTTCAAAGACTGCATTCATTTTAAAACAAACCATAACCTTTATTTCATCAATAAAGGTTTAAAAAGCTTTACGTAGATTATCAAATAATGATAATCTAAAATATCCTGTTTACACACGACCATTACATAATGGTTTACAATACAAATATGTTACAACAAAATAAGTTTCTTGAATGCAGTTTTTACACAATATCATACAAGCATGGACTCCAAATCTCGTCCTTATTTAAGTATGCGACAGCGGAAGCTCTTAATAATCACCTGAGAATAAACATGCTTAAAACGTCAACAAAAATGTTGGTGAGTTATAGGTTTAACCTATATATATCAAATCATAATAATAGACCACATGATTTCATATTTCAATACACATCCCATACATAGAGATAAAAATCATTCATATGGTGAACACCTGGTAACTGACATTAACAAGATGCATATATAAGAATATCCCCATCATTCCGGGACACCCTTCGGATATGATATAAATTTCGAAGTACTAAAGCATCTGGTACTTTGGATGGGGTTTGTTAGGCCCAATAGATCTATCTTTAGGATTCGCGTCAATTAGGGTGTCTGTTCCCTAATTCTTAGATTACCAGACTTAATAAAAAGGGGCATATTCGATTTCGATAATTCAACCATAGAATGTAGTTTCACGTACTTGTGTCTATTTTGTAAATCATTTATAAAACCTGCATGTATTCTCATCCCAAAAATATTAGATTTTAAAAGTGGGACTATAACTCACTTTCACATATTTTTACTTCGTCGGGAAGTAAGACTTGGCCACTGGTTGATTCACGAACCTATAACAATATATACATATATATCAAAGTATGTTCAAAATATATTTACAACACTTTTAATATATTTTGATGTTTTAAGTTTATTAAGTCAGCTGTCCTCGTTAGTAACCTACAACTAGTTGTCCACAGTTAGATGTACAGAAATAAATCGATAAATATTATCTTGAATCAATCCACGACCCAGTGTATACGTATCTCGGTATTGATCACAACTCAAACTATATATATTTTGGAATCAACCTCAACCCTGTATAGCTAACTCCAACATTCACATATAGAGTGTCTATGGTTGTTCCGAAATATATATAGATGTGTCGAAATGATAGGTCGAAACATTGTATACGTGTCTATGGTATCTCAAGATTACATAATATACAATACAAGTTGATTAAGTTATGGTTGGAATAGATTTGTTACCAATTTTCACGTAGCTAAAATGAGAAAAATTATCCAATCTTGTTTTACCCATAACTTCTTCATTTTAAATCCGTTTTGAGTGAATCAAATTGCTATGGTTTCATATTGAACTCTATTTTATGAATCTAAACAGAAAAAGTATAGGTTTATAGTCGGAAAAATAAGTTACAAGTTATTTTTGTAAAGGTAGTCATTTCAGTCGAAAAAACGACGTCTAGATGACCATTTTAGAAAACATACTTCCACTTTGAGTTTAACCATAATTTTTGGATATAGTTTCATGTTCATAATAACAATAATTTTCTCAGAATAATAACTTTTAAATCAAAGTTTATCATAGTTTTTAAATAACTAACCCAAAACAGCCCGCGGTGTTACTACGACGGCGTAAATCCGGTTTTACGGTGTTTTTCGTGTTTCCAGGTTTTAAATCATTAAGTTAGCATATCATATAGATATAGAACATGTGTTTAGTTGATTTTAAAAGTCAAGTTAGAGGGATTAACTTTTGTTTGCGAACAAGTTTAGAATTAACTAAACTATGTTCTAGTGATTACAAGTTTAAACCTTCGAATAAGATAGCTTTATATGTATGAATCGAATGATGTTATGAACATCATTACTACCTTAAGTTCCTTGGATAAACCTACTGGAAAATATAAAAATGGATCTAGCTTCAACGGATCCTTGGATGGCTCGAAGTTCTAGAAGCAGAATCATGACACGAAAACAAGTTCAAGTAAGATCATCACTTGAAATAAGATTGTTATAGTTATAGAAATTGAACCAAAGTTTGAATATGATTATTACCTTGTATTAGAATGATAACCTACTATAAGAAACAAAGATTTCTTGAGGTTGGATGATCACCTTACAAAATTGGAAGTGAGCTAGCAAACTTGAAAGTATTCTTGATTTTATGTAACTAGAACTTGTAGAATATATGAAGAACACTTAGAACTTGAAGATAGAACTTGAGAGAGATCAATTAGATGAAGAAAATTGAAGAATGAAAGTGTTTGTAGGTGTTTTTGGTCGTTGGTGTATGGATTAGATATAAAGGATATGTAATTTTGTTTTCATGTAAATAAGTCATGAATGATTACTCATATTTTTGTAATTTTATGAGATATTTCATGCTAGTTGCCAAATGATGGTTCCCACATGTGTTAGGTGACTCACATGGGCTGCTAAGAGCTGATCATTGGAGTGTATATACCAATAGTACATACATCTAAAAGCTGTGTATTGTACGAGTACGAATACGGGTGCATACGAGTAGAATTGTTGATGAAACTGAACGAGGATGTAATTGTAAGCATTTTTGTTAAGTAGAAATATTTTGATAAGTGTATTGAAGTCTTTCAAAAGTGTATAAATACATATTAAAACACTACATGTATATACATTTTAACTGAGTCGTTACGTCATCGTTAGTCGTTACATGTAAGTGTTGTTTTGAAACCTTTAGGTTAACGATCTTGTTAAATGTTGTTAACCCAATGTTTATAATATCAAATGAGATTTTAAATTATTATATTATCGTGATATTATCATGTATGAATATCTCTTAATATGATATATATACATTAAATGTCTTTACAACGATAATCGTTACATATATGTGTCGTTTAAAAATCATTAAGTTAGTAGTCTTGTTTTTACATATGTAGTTCATTGTTAATATACTTAATGATATGTTTACTTATCATAGTATCATGTTAACTATATATATATCCATATATATGTCATCATATAGTTTTTACAAGTTTTAACGTTCGTGAATCACCGGTCAACTTGGGTGGTCAATTGTCTATATGAAACATATTTCAATTAATCAAGTCTTAACAAGTTTGATTTCTTAACATGTTGGAAACACTTAATCATGTAAATAACAATTTCATTTAATATATATATATAAACATGGAAAAGTTCGGGTCACTACAATCTGGGCTACTGTAAAGTTTATTTTCAGTTAGCTCTGTTCGATTAGATAATTTTTCGTTTAAGACTCGTCTTAATCCAAGTTACGGTTTAAGATCTATGGCCCTCCGAACGTCACTATGTCCTTTTAACGTTGTGCTGAAAATTCTGACCTACTCGCACTTAAACCGTCGCCACGGTCAAACGAGGACGAGTTTGGTTCTGGAATTTTTACAACAACTAAAGGACTCATACACGGAGCCATGGCCACTGGTCTCACCTCATTTCAGTAGGTATAGAGGCCGTGGTGACTGATCGAAATCAGCCTTTATTTTAAACTCTTTTCTTAAATGAAACTTACTTTACACTATTTGTTTGATGATGAATGATGATGATACTTAAGACCTAATTTACATACTTATAAACCTATTGGGACGATTTACTGACTTAGTAACTTTTGACTTAGGTTGAGGACTTTCCGGACCTACATACTTGCTTACTTTTCCCGAATCAACTTTACTACTACTTTACCACTGTGAGTTATAGCATCCCTTTTTACTTTAACTATTTTGCGAACTGAGAATACATGCGCATTTTACATTTTACATACTAGGCACGAGTACTTAAAATTTATATATGTGTGGGTTATACAACGGCATAAACATTCCCTTTAGCTCGGTAACGTTTAGTCATTGG
Organism: Rutidosis leptorrhynchoides; assembly: GCF_046630445.1. Taxonomy (NCBI): domain Eukaryota; kingdom Viridiplantae; phylum Streptophyta; class Magnoliopsida; order Asterales; family Asteraceae; genus Rutidosis; species Rutidosis leptorrhynchoides. The sequence goes on along the minus strand of NC_092334.1, from coordinate 497,113,427 downwards.
TTTTTGAACCGGTGAACGCGAATCATAGATATGGATCCATAGGGTTTGACATCCCGACTCGGGCTAGTCGCGCTAGCATTTAACGGGTGTTTAATACTTCGTAAACATACGCACTCGTCAAGTGTACTTTCAGGGGGTTATAAACGTTAAGTTAGTTACCAAGTGCCCACGGTTAAACATATACTTTCCATACTGTTTTAAAACGCTCTTTGTAGCACTGAAATCTCGTGGCCTACCTTACGTTACTGTTATACTTAAACTATAGCTCACCAACCTTTGTATTGATGTTTTTAAGCATGTTTTTCTCAGGTGCTTAAGGTTGCTTGCTTCCGCTGTTGTACTAGTCATGCCTTGTAGACTCCGCTGCGCTTACTAGAGTTGTCACCACATGAAACGTTTATTTGCATTCAAACTTTATTACTTTTGAAATGATGATTGTAACGACCTAAGGGTCACGTACTATTAACTTTGCTTCTATTCATAGAAGCATACTTTTGGTTGTAAAACATTCGACGTTGTTTATGACGTCGCCTTTTGTCATGAATGCAAACTTGTTTTGAAAACGCATATAGTGTTTGACCTTGTAATGATCCTGTTATTGATGGTCCGTACATGTTGATTTAGTACGGGGCGTCTCATTTGGTATCAGAGCATTGGTTGTAGGGAATTAGGTTGCATTAGTGAGTCTGGACCCGACCGAGTAGGATTCACTAATAGGACTAATCTACAACTTGCTAGTTTACTTATTTCTGCGGGACTTACTGCATGCTGCTGCTTACTTTTACTACTATATGCCATATACTGCTACATGTTTACTCTACTGCATGCTACTATATGCTTCGATTGCATGATACTTGTCGTTATTGCCATGCTACTTACTGCTATACATGATTTAGACTGTCGTAGTTAATTTGCCTAATACGTGCTTGCTTTATGACTTACAGACATGGAAAAAGTTATTTTTTCTTGTTCAGATGTTGGATATTCCACCTGCTATCATTTTGGAGAGCAGTTCAGACTCGTCGGCCACCTCACCTACCGTTGTTGCTGACTCGATCCCGTCATCTACACCTTCCAGTGACTCCGGCGCTTCGTCCTCCGGAGCTAGTAGTCACGCACCAGGCCCAGTGATTTCCTCAGACGGAGCCGAGGACCCCCCGGAGATTCCAGCTCCACTTGCCCCAGGACCTCCGGAGCCACAGCACCATCCCGGTGGTGCTGTGATTCTCGCGGATCTTGGGGAATGTCCGTTTTGTAACGAGCATAACCATTGGTGCCGACGCACTCCTGATGGACGTCTCGTACCGATTAGGCCCGCCAGATACCGACATATGTTGGCCGCCCGAGGAGAGCCACCCGTGCCGCCACCCCCAGTCGATCTAGATGACCCATCATCCGCCGATTCTTCCTCCGACGACTCATCCTCTAACGACTCTAGTGACGAGGATTCAGATGAGGACCCTGATGATGCACCTGTACAGCCACCCTCCACCCCATTGAAGAAGCGGTACCGTTTCGATGGTACCATCATTCCAGGGATTAATGGAGGTCGACCATTCGTTGACGCTCATGGTCGGCGTCGTAAGGTTACCGCCCGAAAGCGGCTTGTGCCATACCCTGCTGATCCTTTTGTGCGTAAGCCTTACCGCTTTGCAGCCTCTACTTCTGGAGCCGGACCTTCTGCACCACCGGCACCACCTGCACCACCAGCACCGCCTGCCCCACCATCTCCCTCTGTTGAGGAATTGATGAGGGAGGTGGAGATCCTCCGTGCTCGGGTAACTGAGCTCGAGGACCAGATGTCCCACGTATTGGACATCCTACACCCACCATCACCGTAGGACTTTTGTAGTAGATCTCATTATGTAATCTAGTTGTAGTTTCATGTTTCACTTATGTATTGTGCGAACCTATGCGGATATATGCAACTTATTCTTAATGAATGGAACTTTGTGTTGTTTAATTCTTGCACAGTGTTCTATTTACGTTACTGTATGATGATTCTGTGGTATTTGTACCTAGATGCGTTACTTAATAAATATGTGATGTGTTGATTCCATGTTGGTTACCATATACTGTATTATTATTTATTGAATACTGGATTTTGACTTGAGTCAAAATTTTTGTTTAGAACATCAATGGCCAACAGACGATCAACACCCACCGCAGCCCAAATCGAGGAGATGATCAATGAACGAGTCACCGCAGCTTTAGCGGAAATGAACCCCCAAGCTCCACCGCCACCGGTTATCCAGCCCATTCGTAATGGGTGCACATACAAAGAGTTTCAAAGCTGCAAACCCCAAAACTTTAGTGGAACGGAGGGGCCAGTTGGTCTCACTAGGTGGTTTGAGAAATTAGAATCCGTGTTTCGAGTTAGTAACTACTCAGAGGCGAACAAAACCAAGTTTGCTTCATGTACGCTGTCTGACGGCGCACTAACATGGTGGAACATGTTGGCTCAAGCAAAGGGTATTGATGAGGCGTTTGCTACCCCATGGGAGGAATTCAAAGGGGCCCTGATTGAGGAATATTTCCCTAGGACAGAGATCCAGAAAATGGAGATGGAGTTTATGCAGTTGAAGGTTGTGGGGAACGATCTCGATGGTTAGAATCGTAGGTATTTGGAACTAGCCCTGATGTGTCCTACCATGGTTACCCCGGAGTTTAAGCGTATGGAAAGGTATTTATGGGGACTTCCTAAGTCCATTAAGGGAAATGTCACCTCGTCTAAGCCACCCAATGTCCCGGAAGCAATGCGCATGGCGCATACCTTAATGAACCAAATCATCATCGATGAACCGGAAAAGGCAAAATCCGAAGCGGGTAGTAGTGATAAGCGTAAGTAGGATAACAACAAGGGGAGGGCCTATGATCAAACCCCCGCTAAGAGGCACAACAACGGTGGGAATCCCAACCCAGACACAAGCTCAAACCCGAACTACAAGGGTACCCTACCGCAATGCAAGAGGTGCTACAAGCACCATACCGGGTATTGTAATGTGGTTTGTGAAAAGTGCCAACGGACTGGGCATATCGGTAAAGACTGCAAGGTCACCACCCTGAATGTGAAGGCGAACCCCAATGGACCGAAAAAGTGCTACGAATGCAGACAGACGGGCCACTTCAGAAATGCGTGTCCCAACAAAAGAAAGGACGGCGGACCACTGCGTGGCAGAGCTTTCAACGTTAATGCAAGGGACGTCCGTGAGAACCCCGACTTGGTGACAGGTATATTCACTATCAACAATCTATTAGCTTCTGTCTTATTTGATACTGGTGCCGATAGGAGTAATGTATGTAGACACTTTTGCGATAAGATAAATTGGTCATTAGTTCCTTTAAAGGAGAGTATGCTTGTAGAGGTAGCCAATGAAAAACTTGAGAAAGTTGACCACATTAGCTGAGGAGCTATTATCAACATAGCTGGTGTGGATTTCGAGATTGACTTGATACCCATTAAGTTGGGAAGCTTTGATGTTATTGTCGGTATGGACTGGTTGATCAAGATAAGGGCCGACATTATCTGTGGAGATAAAGCTCTTGGTATACCACACGGAGAGGGCGAGCCACTGGTTATTTACGAAGAAAGATGTACCTTGAAACTGAACCTCATTAGTTGCGTGAAAGCGCAAAAGATCATGAAGAAAGGACGTCTTGCTGTTTTGGCACATGTGAAAACATTAGAAACCTAGGTGAAGAGTGTGAACGATGTACGAATAGTGAACGAGTTTTTCGATGTCTTCCCGGAAGAATTGCCTGGATTACCGCCACCGAGAGCAGTGGAGTTTCAGATCGATTTAGTACCAGGAGCTGCACCTGTAGCTCGCGCACCTTATCAACTCGCACCTTCCGAGATGCAAGAATTGCAGAGCCAATTGCAAGAACTGCTAGACCGTGGATTTATTCAACCAAGTTTCTCGCATTGGGGCGCACCTGTTTTTTTTGTGAAGAAGAAGGACGGATCATTCCGCATGTGTATCGACTACCGTGAACTTAACAAATTGACGATCAAGAATCGGTATCCACTTCCCTGAATTGACGATCTTTTTGATCAACTACAAGGATCAAGCGTTTACTCTAAGATCGATTTGCGATCCGGTTATCACCAGTTGAGGGTGAAGGAGAGTGATGTAATGAAAACTGCATTCAGAACTTGCTATGGTCATTATGAGTTTCTCGTAATGCCATTCGGATTAACCAACGCACCTGCCGTGTTCATGGACCTCATGAATCGTGTCTGCAAACCATACTTGGACAAGTTCGTTATCGTCTTCATAGATGATATCCTCATCTACTCTAAGAGCGAAGAAGAACATGAACAACATCTTCGATTAGTGCTTGAACTCCTGAGACAAGAGAAACTTTATGCCAAATTCTCCAAGTGTGAATTTTGGTTGAAGGAAGTCCAATTTCTGGGTCATGTTGTGAGCGACCAGGGTATCAAAGTTGATCCCACCAAGATTGAAGCTATCAGCAAGTGGGAAACCCCCACTACTCCAACTCACATTCGCCAATTTTTAGGTCTCACCGGTTACTACCGAAGATTTATTGAAGGATTTTCTCTGATTGCGCGTCCTCTGACCACACTGACTCACAAAGGGAAGAAGTTCATTTGGGAACCCGCACACGAATCAGCATTTCAAAGTTTGAAAAAGAAGTTAACCACCGCACCTATCTTATCACTTCCTGAAGGCAGTGACGATTTCGTCGTTTATTGTGATGCTTCGAAAAGTGGTTTTGGTTGTGTACTGATGTAATGCACAAAGGTTATCGCTTACGCCTGCCGTCAACTGAAGATTCACGAGCAGAACTACACTACGCATGATCTTGAACTTGGAGCCGTTGTCTTTGCGCTCAAATTGTGGAGACACTATTTGTATGGAACTAAAAGCACTATTTTCATCGATCATAAAAGTCTCCAGCACATCTTCGATCAGAAACAACTGAACATGAGACAGTGACGATGGATTGAGACGCTGAACGACTATGATTGTGAACTCTGTTATCATCCTGGTAAGGCAAATGTTGTAGCCGATGCCTTGAGCCAAAAGGAGATGATGACACCTCTTCGTGTTCGGGTACTGAACATCACCATCCATTCAAATCTCAACAGCCAGATCCGAGTAACCCAAGATGAGGCTCTCAAGGAGGAGAATATATCTCATGAACATTTGAACATACTTGTCTCTCGATTAGAGATTAAGGAGACTGGGCTCCGATGTTATGCCGGAAGAATTTGGGTACCTCGTTATGAAGATCTACGGAACCTTATACTAGATGAAGCCCACAAGTCGAGATATTCGATTCATCCCGGAGCGGGCAAAATGTACCACGATCTTAAGGAGCAGTATTGGTGGCCAAATTTTAAGAAGGACGTTGTAACTTATGTTGGTAAGTGTTTGACTTGCTCGAAAGTTAAGGACGAGCATCAGAGGCCCTCTGGATTACTCCAACAACTGGAAATCCCGCAATGGAAGTGGGAAAGGATAATGATGGACTTCATTACTAAGCTACCAAAGACGGTGGGCGGATACGATACCATCTGGGTTATCGTTGACCGTCTTACCAAATCTGCACACTTCTTAGCGATGAAGGAAACAGATACGATGGAGAGACTTGCTCAACTATACATCAAAGAGGTTGTATCTCGTCATGGTGTACCTTTATCGATCATCTCAGATCGCGATCCCCGTTTTGCTTCCAGATTTTGGCGTTCTTTGCTAGAAGCCTTGGGAACTCGTCTCGACATGAGTATAGCTTATCACCCACAGATCGATGGACAAAGCGAACGACCAATTCAGACTTTGGAGGACATGTTGCGTGCATGTGTTATTGATTTCAGAAAGACCTGGGAAAGGCATTTGCCACTCGCCGAATTTTCTTACAACAACAGTTATCACTCGAGCATTAATGCCGCACCTTTTGAAACGTTGTATGGCCGCAAGTGCTAATCTCCTATTTGTTGGGCCGAAGTAGGTGAAAAGCAAATCACTGGACCCGAGGTAGTCCATGAAACAACGGAGAAGATTGCTTAGATTCAAGAAAGACTTACGACGGCCCGTGATCGTCAAAACAGTTATGCCGACCTAAAACGTAAAGACTTTGAGTTCAACGTGGGTGACCGTGTAATGGTGAAGGTTGCACCTTGGAAAGGTGTGATCCGTTTTGGAAAACGTGGAAAGTTAAACCCACGATACATTGGTCCTTTTGAAATCTTGGAGCGTGTTGGACCAGTTGCTTACCGTTTGGATCTCCCAACTCAATTGAGCTCAGTTCATCCTACCTTCCACGTATCAAATTTGAAGAAGTGTCTTGCTGCACCAGAACTTGTCATACCACTGGAAGAACTTACAATTGATGAAAAACTCCACTTCATGGAAGAACCTGTTGAAATTATGGACCGTGAGGTCAAAACTTTGAAACGCAACAAGATTCCGATCGTCCGAGTACGATGGAATGCCAAACGAGGACCTGAGTTTACCTGGGAGCGAGAGGATCAAATGATGCATAAGTATCCTCACCTTTTCCAGACTCCTCCATCTACCTCAGCTTAAAATTTCGGGACGAAATTTTCTTTAACAGGTAGGTAATGTAACAACCCGGAATTTTCTAACGTTTATTATTAATATTTATTATTAATACTTGTGCTTTAATAAATGTATTTATATACATTTAATTGTTATCGTATTTGAATCTCCATGGCCCGACTTGTCTTTGTGACGTGCGTACTTTTCACGAATAATATTTTTGAATATTATTTACATTCAATGATTATTTATTATTAATCATTTTTAATTAACTAGTGTTAGTGGTTAATTACTTGGGCCTTTTATTTATTTGTTGGTTACTTGGGCTTGGACTTTTATTTCATGGACTAGTAAGCCCACCCTACACATTTAATGGACTTACAAGCCCATGTTTTAAGTTAGTATTACATTAAGTTTAACTAGGATTTATTAAGCTAATGGGGAGACAAGAATGTTTTCAAGCATGCAAGGTTACTTCCCCATGAACTTGGCCTTATACACTTTCCTAGCATACTACAATAACCAACACATGAAAGCAAGTTTTGACCCTTCCCTTTGTGTCCAAAACCGTAAACTTGTATAGAGGGAGGGAGAGTTCATTTTTCACTTCACTTTGTTACTTATTACTTGTATTTTCCATTCCATTTCACACACATACACACACACACAAAACACTTACATTTTTCTCTCATTTCTCTCTCAAAAACTAAAGTAACAAGATTATTTTCTCTTCTTTTTCCTTCTAAAAATAAAAAATATATCATCCATGCATCATCATCTTTAACTTGAATTGTTACTTGAATATTGTTTGTTGTTTGTTGTTAGAGATCAAACTTGTTAGTTTGCATCTCCATGAATCTTGTTTCTTCACTCTTTTGTTGATGAAGAACCAAGAACAAGAACTCAAACTTGTTAGTTTGTAGTTCTACATTTAAGTGTTTTCAAGACTAAAAGTTCATAAGTTTTATAATCTTCCTTATGTTTATGTTTTGTAGACTTGAATTCTTAAGATCTAAACTTTAGTTTGAATCTTCTCAAGTATGAAACAAATATAAACATAATACTTGTAGATCTAGTTTATTTCTTCATTTCATTTATTTAAAGTTGTAATATTGTTAATTTGGTCAAGTATTACTAGTTAATCTTGATCTCATATTTCTTGAAACTACTTTGTAAGTTCAAGAACATGTAAGTAAACTTTTTGATTATAACTTTGTACACTTATGTTAGATCTAGACTATTAGGTCTAGGATCTTCAAGATCTAACTAAAAACTATGTTCTATAACTTAAGATCTTGATTATATAAGTTTACTTTCAAGTTTGTAGCTTAATATTACATGTATAACTTTTGTATGTGTTGGATCTAAGATTTTGATGTAACTTTGGTTCATCAAACTACTTACAACCCTTAATTGAGTTGTGCTACATATCTTAGACTTGCACTTGTGTTATGATGGTCAAAACTTGGTTAGGATAGTGCAAACACATCAAAGAGTTGTACACTTGAAGCTATATGCATCAAGGATGAGAACCGTGATGAGCATCAAGCACTAAGAACCCACCGGAACACTTAACCTACTGTTTTTCGAGTCTGATCAGACCACCTGGGCTACTGTAAATTTGATTTTCAGTTATCTCTGCTCGAGTAGATAATTTTTTGTTTAAGACTCGTCTTAATCCGAGTTACGGTTTAAGATCTATGGCCCTCCGAACGTCACTATGTCCTTTTAACGTTGTGCTGAAAATTCTGACCTACTCGCACTTAAACCGTCGCCACGGTCAAACGAAGACGAGTTTGGTTCTGGAATTTTTACAGAAACTAAAGGACTCATATACAGAGCCATGGCCACTGGTCTCACCTTATTTCAGTAGGTATAGAGGCCGTGGTGACTGATCGAAGTCAGCCTTTATTTTAAACTCTTTTCTTGAATGAAACTTACTTTACACTTTTTGTTTGATGATGAATGATGATGATACTTAAGACCTAATTTACATACTTATAAACCTATTGGGACGATTTACTAACTTAGTAACTTTTGACTTAGGTTGAGGACTTTCCGGACCTACATACTTGCTTACTTTTCCGGAATCAACTTTACTACTACTTTACCACTGTTAGTTATAGCATCCCTTTTTACTTTAACTATTTTGGGAACTGAGAATACATGCGCATTTTACGTTTTACATAATAGGCACGAGTACTTAAACTTTATATATGTGTGGTTTATACAACGGAATAAACATTCTCTTTAGCTCGGTAACGTTTAGTCATTGGTTTTTGAACCGGTGAACGCGAATCTTAGATATGGATCCATAAGGTTTGACATCCCCACTCGGTCTAGTCGCGCTAGCATTTAACAGGTGTTTAATACTTCGTAAACATACGCACTCGCCAAGTGTACTTTCAGGGGGTTATAAACGTTAAGTTAGTTACCAAGTGCCCACGGTTAAACATATACTTTCCATACTGTTTTGAAACGCTCTTTGTAGCACTGAAATCTCGTGGCCTACCTTACGTTACTGTTATACTTAAACTATAGCTCACCAACCTTTGTGTTGACATTTTTAAGCATGTTTTTCTCAGGTGCTTAAGGTTGCTTGCTTCCGCTGTTATACTAGTCATGCCTTGTAGACTCCGCTGCGCTTACTAGAGTTTTCACCGCATGAAACGTTTATTTGCATTCAAATTTATTACTTTTGAAACGATGATTTGTAACGACCTAAGGGTCACGTACTATTAACTTTGCTTCTATTCATAGAAGCATACTTTTGGTTGTAAAACATTCGACGTTGGTTATGACGTCGCCTTTTATCATGAATGCAAACTTGTTTTGAAAACGCATATAGTGTTTGACCTTGTAATGATCCTGTTGTTGATGGTCCGTACATGTTGATTTAGTACGGGGCGTCTCATTCCATCTGCCAAATAATAACCCTTATCAAACGTACACCCGTTAACCGTAAACGTACAAGGTGGAGCTTCACCGGCTAATAACTCGGTAAACAAATCAGATTGATTAAGTACGTTGATATCATTATTTGAACCCGCAGGTCCAAAATAAGCATGCTAAAACCACCCATCGTACTAGGCTACCGATTCAAGCATAATTGACAAGTAACCATGATCACCTCGTGTATAATGACCCTTCCACCGTTGTGGACAATTTCTCCATCTCCAATGCATACAATCGAGACTTCCTAACATCCCCGAAAAACCATGTATTTGAGCATGTTTAGTGGTGAAACGTTGCACATCTTGTGCAGTTGATTTTCTCAAATATTCAGTAGCGTACAAATGAAAAACACATTTGCAATAATTGTTTAAACAATCGTATGTGATTTGTTCACCCATATGCAAATATTCATCAAAAAGATCGGCCGAAGTAGCATAAGCTAGTTGACGTATGGCAGATGTTACTTTTTGAATAATATTAAAACCAAGTAATCCGGCGGCATCGCGTTTTTGATGAAAGTAAGTAAAATATTCAGGAATCGGAGTTTGAGAAAAATTCAATATACCTTGACATATACGAAGAAATAAAGGTTTGCTCATTCGATACCTTCTACGAAAATAATCATCCGGAAACGTGGGATTGTCGGAAAAATAATCATTATATAAAGTTCTTTCGCGGCCTTCGCGATCTCTATGTAAAAATCGTCGTGGTGCTCTAGGCACGGGGACAACTTCTTCATCATCGCTTAACTCATCCAATGCATCAAGTAATTCGAGTGCGCGAGTATCACTAGCATTTGTTGTATTTGTGATCGTTAATAAAACGCCTAGTTCGGAATCGTAATTTGGGTTATCTGGATTCAATTTTTTTTTTTTTTTTTTTTGTAAATAAAAAAAATTGATAAAATGATATTGTAGGTTGGGAGAATGAAAAAGAAGTTTGTGTTAAAAATGAATTTGAATGTGTATATATAGAGTGAAAAAAAAAAGTATCCGTTGCATATAGCCGTTGGTATTTAATTTTTATTTTTTTCTAAACGGTCAAAAATACCCAAAATGTCCGTCCATGAAAATGATTCAATCATACGAAATGGAGCACGGTGGGGTGGGCGGACTCCTGGGCGGTGTTGTGCCATCAGCGCCCACCTGGGCGGCGACCTGGGCGGAGGTGGAGACACCACCGTTGGGAGAGCTCTTATAATATTCGATTTCTCTTGTTTTATTAATACAATGAAGTAGGTGGAAGGATACCGACAAAAGTTTGAAAGAGGGTATCCAGGCAAGAATGGTCATAGTGTCGAACTGTCGATGCCACTTTTTTAATTTATTTTATATGTAATACGTATATTTATATGTATTTTTTCTGAAACAATATAGTTACATCTTATTTTATATTCAAATATAATAAACAATGAATATCACAGTGATTACAGTTAAAAACTGCAACCAATTAACTGTAGAAACTGCCTTTTTAATACTCTGGACTTTTTTTCTTTCAAAAATAAACTCTCTTGACGATGATTACTGAATACTACTACAGTACTTATTAAACGATATCTTCATAAATATAAATAATGTGATAGTAACTAAAAATTTCAACTAATTATTTCAAGTTCAAAGATATAATACATAAAATCATCTTGTCATAGAAACATTAATTTCTCGGCTCTTTGTTCTCCAAAATACTAAAATGGCATCATTGCTAAGAAATATATACTCGTTTGATTGTTAGGTGTCCAAAAAATTAACTTAAAACCTTCGCCCTTGAGTCTAAATAAATTCTGAATTATAAAGTAAAGTAATTGTTAAATAACTTTAAATTGATAATTTCCCGTAAATTAAAAACTTTAAACATTCTTAATGTTATGTTTTGAATTTTTTTTAACGATAACATCTTTAACCGTCATTAAAATACATAAATATATTGTATTTTTGAATACTGTCATCTGGAGGTTGACAGATAGAATATTCATTTATCCACCATTAGCACATCAATCGAGTCAATCAATCTGTTAATATTAGGGAAGTAATATGTACACAACTTAAAATTGTTATGTACACAACCATCATGCTTTACAGTGTTGTACTGTATAATACTGTAAAGCATGATGGTTGTGTACATATCACCCTTAATATTAGGGTTCACATAAAAGACAATATTAATAGCTATGTGCATATATATGCAAATTAAAGACACTCATAAGAAGTGTTGTTAAAAAAATCGTATTTGTTTTCTACATGTAGTGGTGTAGATCATATAAAATGTACTAAAAACACTTCAAAAGTACATGATTGACTATTGTAAAATAAAGATTTAAAAATACAGCCGGACGTTGAAATTTCTATATTACAAATTGACTGACTAACTGTATTGCTTTTTATGGAGTATTTCATTTCTTTTCATCTCTAAAAATATCTTTCCCTCTCTAAAAATTTTCCAAATTCATCTTCCATTCAAAAATGTATAATCAACAATTTCAAAATCAATCAATGAATCCTTGTTTATATCCAGAACACGAACATCTCAACTGTCCACGATGCAATTCCTCCAACACTAAATTCTGTTACTACAACAATTACAATTTGTCACAACCTCGTTACTATTGTAGAAACTGCCGTCGTTACTGGACTAAAGGCGGCACTCTCCGTAAAGTCCCCGTCGGCGGTGCGATTCGTAAAAAACGATCGTCGTCATCTTCCGATGATAATAAGCATCCGGCGACTAATACTTCACCGGCGACGACTTCACCGCCAGCTCAGATGAAAGCAGAAACGTCGCAGATTATAAGGTTTTGTAACGATCAGAGATTGAGTTTGATAGATGGATCTGAAGACGGTGGTTTGAGTTAAGCTTCAGTGGCTGTGAATGGTGGTGGACGGAATAATAATATAATAATAATAATAATAATAATAATAATAATAATAATAGTAAAAATAATACAGGGTTGACTAATTTTTCTATTTATACATCAGGTTCCAACTTTAATTAGTTGTAGTAGAATTTTTAGTTCAAATATAATTTTATGAGAGATAATGTAAATGTTTTAATTTGTTGACTTGTATTTAATTAATTATAGTTGCGGGTGATCTTTAAAATGGTAATTAACTCTAGAACCGTTCATAATCAATTACTCCGTAACGGTTAACTTCTAGAGTATTCTAGTAAATCCGTTTTTTTTTGTTGTTATTTTTTCCACTTACTTTTTTCCTCTTCTTTTTGGGTACCTTTATTTTTTAAATGTTTAATTAAACGATGTTATCAGCTTTTTTAAAAAACTTTAAATTAATCAAAAGTTATTTTTTTTTGAAGGCAAGTAAATTTTTTATTATTAAAAAGAACCAAATACACGAGATAAAAACTAGCAAGGAGCTAGACAAAACACGAAACAACACGTAATCACAAAATTAGGACACACACACTCGAAAACTATATAGGACACACAATCACGAGGACATTATAGATAACACGACACGACAACTGAGAAAACTAAGTTTCCGAGTCCGATGATGTATCCGAGTCCGATGACGCGCAAGAAGTTATTTTTTATAATTTTTGTTCACTTCCTTTTTTCCTTCTTTATTCATTCCTTTATTTTTTAAACATTTTATTACTAGACCATTTATATTTTTTTTAAACATTCACGTTAACCAATCAAAAACACTTCGTAACGAAACACCGGCTTTTTATCCTTATCCTAAAGCAAAACTCGTCGATAAATATAACACGTGTAACATTTAAATTGATTCAGCGGCTCATTACCGTGGTGGTAACGTGAACCCCTATATATGAATGTTAGCTATCTTCAAAAGTGTTGTTTTCAATAACTAAATGCGTAGAAATTAGCATTTTCTTCCACTATATTAAATTCTTATAGGTGTAGCCTATAAGATTTAATTTAAGTTTAAATACAAGTAAACATAGTTATTTGTGAATAATTATTCATATAATATAATCGAACTAGTTGTTTGGGTTTCTATTGTAAGCTGTAACCCTTTTGTTATTTTGTGTGCTTTTTTTTCTGAAGAAATCATCCAACTCGATAGCTGGCGTTGGCGTCTACTGCTGGGTTTAGGTTTCAATCCGATTCCTCTTCCTAATCCCATGTTCAAACCAAACAACTACTCGAATCCTTTCTTTTCCTACCTTCAAAAATCTTGTATTCGAAATGAAACTTTTATGTTCTTTGTTTACAAAATGTGATGCATGAATCCTGTTTCTAGTTTATTAAAACCTACTATCTAGGGATGCAAAACAAATATGTACGACAGGCTAGAATAGTAACATTGTCTTGAGACTAGGGAGAAACCTCTAGAAATCTGAAAAATCATGTTTGTATATTTTTTTTCACTAAACAAGTACAAACCAAACACAATTAAGAAATCGAATATCAGGGTAGTTCTTCACTCCAAGTTCTAAATTAACGTAAACTGAATCGGGTGTCTGACAATAATATTACATGACGATAAACAAAACAACATTACATGGCAATGGTGCGAGCCTTGTACATGCAAATATAAGCCATATGCCAATCGCCTGTAACAACGAAAAAATGCATCAAGAATTAAATTCCTTTTAAGAAAATTAGAATAAGACATAGGTGCCAAAATCGACTCAGTAACTTATGTATGGGCCAATTTCATTTGTGTAATTTCTCTAAATTGGTCAAACTAGTAAAAAAACAATGAGCAACGTTAAAATGGGTTGATTGTAACCCGGAGTGTATTGTTGATTGACAGAAATTATCAAAATCCATAAAAAGTTGGAAGCCCGACTTGCCTCATTTTTTAACGTACAAAAAGTAGCTAATAATACACACGCAAAAAGGGCATATTTATGAGCAAATGATCCATACCTCCTCCAGAAAGTTTTGTTATATCTTCTTCCCTTTGCGGGATAGGATTATCGTCATCAAACTGGATCCATTTACCTATATCAATATCAATAGTTAGCTTGTTCTTTTAGTGTTAAAAGTTAAATATTTAATGAGCATAAAAGCAAGGTAATAGAAGTAAGTTCTGGTAAAACAAGATATAATAATTAATACACATGACGGACTGACCATTTTCTTGCTTGACCCAGGCAACGTAATGACCTGAATCTGCACTTCTGCCTTTATGAGTCAGCACAGCGACCAAATCATACACTCCGGTTAGCTGTTCATTCTTATCAGAGGCACCACCTAAAACGTATAATAATCAACTGCTTAATTGAAGTTATCTCTAATCAAGTAATGGGTCAACGTAAATCAAGAAACACAGCTAGCAAGTGTAATGGGATAACTACTAGTGCACTTGACCCCTTAAAATCTTTTTTATTTGCAAGTAAGATTTTTTATTGCAATTATATAGTTTCTGTATAAATTCACGTGTTTCCGATCAATGAAGCTCAGAACTATTTTGGCCAGCACTAAAAAGCCCATCATTGTCACCAAAAACCCCATTCGATGAACCCGTTACCGACCATCCCATCCAGACTTGAGCATTGTACCACCTCAGTGGTATTGTTGTTGTATGCCAAACACAATAAGATGTCAAAAGCTGATATCTACTAGATATAGTTACTAAAAACTCAGATTAAATAAAAAGCAGAGTATGAAAATTCATATAAGGTTAACCTTCTGCAGATGTAGCTTTAGATGATTCGCCACTTCCATTTGATGGCCCCTGCAAGAATAAAAAAAAAACGATATGTTTTCTAAGCATAACCATGTGAAATTTAGTACAATTACATAGATTGTAACCAAACGTACCTCTGCATCAGACATCTTAACATCACTATCTGCTGAAGCAGAGTTCTTTTCTTTGAGTTTCAACCCAGCCTTTTTACCATCCTCGTCTCTTAATTTCTATAACGACAAAAACTTAAATTCCAAATGAAAATTATGAAAACCGTTTTAGGTGATGCTTAATATAAATAATTTGTAAACACTTTTCTGCTTGAAATAAGCTGGTGTCAACGTGCTTATTTTTTAACATCTAGTACCCTTAAGAAATAAAGGGATAAACAGTATTCAGAAGAGTGTCTTTCTGCTTATATCTGTAAAATTAAGCAATAAGCAGATAAGCACTTAAGATAGGCAATCCCAACCCCATAGTTTGATCTTAGTCTAACTGCTTGACAAATCGGAATAAAAATAAGAATTAATATAACAAAATAAATACTCCATAACTAATAACCAGACAACAGCAGGAAGAAACATAACAATCAATAATAGACTAATAGGTAATAACCAAATTGACATTAGAAGCCTCATTAACAACCATCAGTAAAAAGTTCACTTTATAACTTTAAGTTCAGTTCATAGTGTAAATAAAAATTACCAACCTGACGAGGAGCTTCCAGCTTTTTGCGAAGATCATCTGAACAAAGATCAAAGATATCCAACTCCAGTGGATAATCCACTTTCTGAAATATTTAATAATGCAAATAGGCAACACAAATTTAATTTTTGAAAAAAAAACTAGTTGTTGAACCCTCGCTTCGCGTCGGGGGTTCGGTTTTCAATGTACTTTATTGCGTTTAGTTTGTAAAATTATTTCGTGGCTAAAGAATGATGTCGTTGAAGCACAACTCGAGTCGAACTAAAAGGTATAACCCGTGAAAGATTTAAATGTTATTTTAAATTAACAATATATGTCCATCTCCGCGTTTAGCTATGTAATTATCGACTTTTAAAAATTTAACGCAAAATCAACGTGTATGAAAAGTACCCCAATTTTTTAGCGTTTTTTAAAAAGCGTCCTTTTTGCGTATAGTTAGTGACATTGTGTTCCTAAAATTATTTCGAGTTCAACGATGGTGTCGGAAAAATTTAACTCGTTGCGAGCGAGAAGATATGACCCATTGAATATTTGGGTGGAGTTTATTTAAGATTTTTTATGAAAATGGTTATTTGACACTTTACCCCAAGGGGGGGTCGATTTGAATATTTGAAAAAAGTGTGGGGGTCTTTGTTGGTGTAGTTTTGTTGGTGTAGTGAAATTTAATTAGATTTAAAAAAAAAAAAAGTGAAATGACGAAAATGCCCCTAGTTACTATCCACCATTTTTGTCTATTAAATAATATAGTAATAGTAATTAACAAATGATTTATCAAATTGAACATTCTTAGTAGCCGAAAAGACAGGGAAAAACTGCAATTTTAATTAGTGAGAGAACATGTTTGTTACCCTCAAAATCTTGGCTTTCTGATTTGACTCCCTCTTCCAGAAAAACCGGACAAACTGTATAGTCAGGTACCTTGCATATAAAGATATAGTTATTTTAGACCAGTAAGAAACGTATAATCATATATGTTGAATTTTAAGTTCCAACCAATAACTAATATGCTAAAATAGTAGGCTTTACGGTGGCAATCCATTAATGCTAGAATCCTTCAAGTAAACTGCACTGCGTCCTAAAGAAGGAGAAGCCTTTTCTAGCTCTCCTTTCAGTCCCTGATAGAAATAAATCATTATTTAATGAAGTCATCAATCAAGACAGCTATATTTATATTACATTATATAACAAATACTTCTTTTAATTATTACTACTAATGTCATATTAAAGAAAATTAGACAAAATTTACAGCTCACGCTAAAGAATATACTTTTTCCCCTCAGAAATATACACAACAAGACCTTTCATGTTAAAACCTAACATGAGAGATAAATATTAAATAAGGGTAAATATGACCTGACACGTGTATAACTTTAAAGAACTTACATGCTTCAGTCCCTCGTGCAAATGATTCACCTCATGTGATATGTGGCATTTAAGAGAATATACTGATTCTGTCTCTAAACTTTCTTCACCACTTTCCGCACAATGCACCCTAAACAGACAACATACAGTCAAATAAAACCATAACTAAAATGAACCCAAATGTAGTCAGCCATAACCATACGATAAGCAAACTGTATATGAACATAACATTTCGTATAGAACAAAAAATTATTGCATATCTCTTCCCAAAGAGTAAGAAGTGCATCCGCCTATCCATCCATATGGTTAATAAATCTGATAATAATTTTTCAGCAAGAACTAATATATCAATTCTAAAAATTGGTTCCGCACACAACCAAAATATTCATATAGAGTATAACCAACAAGTACCTGCTGACAAGGTCAATGCCAAAAAGTTTCTTCACTGTATCAACATTTACACTGCGCATATGAGGATAATGGTTATCAATTTAAAAGAGTATAAACATAAGTCAAATAGCTTTTTCATGTAACTCACCGATCTGTAGTTAATTGACCAAGAAATATTATATTTGTTCAAAAAAAAGTTTGATGAATCATTTTTTAAAGAGTTCTCTTACTAATAAGTAAAAATCATTAAATTGTACACAGCCGTATATCAGTAGAGTGTATGATTGTTACCTATGCCTGAAATGCAACCATGACTAACATTTTTATTGAGTTCAATGAAAATCAAAATACCTAGAATTGGGTGATCTAAGGGCCTGTGAGAGAGTATACAGAATTTGTGTCCAGCATTCTTCAGCATCCTGACAGTCATCAAAAGCATTAAAAATCGAAACTTACAAATATACAAAATTTGAGAACTTTATATAACTTAAGAAACCTGTTGCATAAACGATCCATTATGCAGCTGCCCAAATTGAGGGTACTTTTTCCGTAATACCTATGATGATAAACAATTGTCATAGATAGCTATATCTTCTATACATTTATTGATAGAAAATATAGATTCAGCAAAACGCAACTATAAGTAAGCAATAAAATCCCCTCAACAATTTCATGAGGTGTGTGTGTTTTAAAGTCTGAACTTTCAAGGGATAATATTTAAAGAAACTGAATAATCCAAAAAATCAACTAATAAAGTAACAACCGGTATAATAAGTGATTCATGTTTTTTCAACAAAACATAAAAACAAGTGTGTGCTGAGCAAGGTCTTGCAAACAGTATCTGCTTCACTACAGTTGCTGACAAACACTACTGGTAACTATAATAGCTAATGTGTTAGTTACTCTCCTTATACCACAACTGTTAGCAACAATTTCATATGGACAGAGTTGTATAATGTAAGTTTGAAAAGAAAGAATTACCATCCAAAACTGCATTGGTGCCACTGGCTTAACATTCTTGTCGAGCTCACTAAACAAGTCTCGAGTTGCAACAGTCAAGAGATGAGAAGACTGATCCAAATCAGTGCTTCTACCAGACTGTGGATACCTGAGTGACAAAAGTTAAAAAAAAAGTATGATTAACGTTTATCGCTTTCTTCACAAAGTCGATAAATATCTTTCAAAAGGAAATTCATACAAAAATTAGCCAAGTGATAATAGTCTTCTATATTTACAGTATAAAAGCAGAGACAAGACCAAATTCAATATGGAAAAAACAAATTTCAGTAAGTACAGAAAATAATGTAGTAGAAAAATGACATTTGGAGGCTAAACACTTTCGAAAAAGTTTATTACTTATTCGCAGGGAAAAATAACTAACTCGATCAATGCAGATTTTAGCTCTGGAACTGAATGCAGGCATTGCATGGTGGAATTCATGTAGCAAGTATTTCCCAGATTAAATAATCCAGCAGAATGACCCTACAAAAGATAGTAAAAAATAGGTCACTTTTTTCCAAATTATAATACATATGCCAAGTATTCATCATAAAAACATTACATAGAAATTAAAATCAAAAGCTTATATGCATTCGCACAGGGTTTAAAGAAACCAGGTGCTTTATAGTGTTGAAATAAACTAATTATATGATATATGATCCTCCTTCTGACTTGAATCAAGCTTGGATTAAAGTATTAAACACACAAGAAGTACAAAACTAGAGATAAGTACATGGCATATCAGTCAAATTGGTCAACTTATATATGTAAATTTTTAAATAGATAAGGTATAAAAAAAATACGTTGTCTAGTGAAATGAATAAGCCAAGCACAAAGACTGTATGTGCATCAAAAAAGTCAGAAACGTTACCACGGCAACTACTTGTTCTTCTTCAGGAAGGTCTTCCATAAAAACGGGCCCCTTCTCTGGAGCCTTTACAATCTCGTCAGCAGTTCCCATCATCATTATCTTTTGACCCTGTTATACATAATAAAATACAGTAACGTTTACCGCCAATTCAAGGGTGATACAAAATTAACTGTCAAATGTAAGAAAAAAGAGCAATCACCTCTTTCACCCCCAAATTCGACCAATCAGAATCATCCTGGTTAACAGAACAAAATACAAAGATTACGGCACCGTAACCGTTAGATCTAAAAACACCGCATAGAAAAAATTATACTGGGAAAAAATGACGTTACTGCACTCAAAAACACAGGATTACCTTTAATAATCCACCTTTCATCATTATCTTTTGTCTTTCAGGTGGTACCCCCGTGAGATCATACAGCTGACATTTGAAAACATATGGAGGCTGGGTTGTATCTATCTCCACTCCCGAGTATAGCTCTTTTTGCCATTTTACGCTCACTGTGATAAAGATATGTATATAAAAGCGTCAATAACAACACCCTTATACCACCCATGCATCCACTAATATAAAATGGTGCCCTAAAAAGGTATCATCTAAGTGTACTTGATAGCATGGTTCTCTTTCATAATTATAATAAAAGGCTATCATAGCTACCAGCAAGGCTTCTAATATCTAATAGTAGGATTATAGGAAGCTAACCCGATATAAACTATAGCAGTTGTTACATGAGAACACTGACATCCAAAACCCGATGACTAGACAAGCCCACACAAACCCAAATCTATTGACATAGATACCACTAACTCAATGGTACTACTATTGTGCGTATCACACGCAAGCATAATCGCATAATAATCAACAGTACATCAAGGATAGATAAAACTACAGAGGTTTGACAATTTTGTTTAGAATGAATCCGGTAAAGAAATTAAACACAGCATCAAATCAAATCAAATCAGCTACAGCAGGTACAAATTCAATATATCAAGTCGCTAAAGAACAATAAAATATGTTTAAGATAAAATGACAATTATCACTGTGTACATATAACATACTGTTGATTGATTAGTGAATGAATGAATGATGTATAAATTAATTAATCGAATATTGAATCGGAAATTGATAAATCTACCTGTCGGCATAATTAGGTCAAGGTTTTTGAGTGTTGAAGCGATGGAGCGGGAACGGAAGAGATGCGTATGTTGGCGGTGTTTGCTTGGAGGAAAGGGCAACGATTACCGAAAGACCAATTTAGAATTTAGAAAAAAAATCTCATCTCCAATAAGAGAATCCAGAGAATGTAAAATGATTTCTACTGAGCAGCTGTGTATTTGTCAATTGGGTCTGTTTGAAGACCTAAACATAAATGGATGAGCCCATAATAAAATTAATGAGCCCATGAAAAATGATTCGGTTCATTTCAATTTAATTTAGGGATTATAGCCAAAATGCCCATTCCCATGTAGTTTCTTGCGCTGGAGCCAAAAAAAAAAATGTCAGATTGCCCTCGCAAGACGCAAGGAGGCTTGCGAGTTGCCCTCGCAAGGCGCAAGTTTGCGTCCTTGGGTCTTGCGACCTTATCTGATCAGAAATACGATTTTGTGGATAAGATTTCGTCAGATATCCTAGATTTTTACGGATAATATTATGTCCCTATATATAGATTGACCCTGAGACTTTGAAATCACAGTCTCATAAATATTTCAAAATTTTTCAATGCAGAGCTTATACTGTAACGACCCGCACTTTTCCGATCGTTCTATACTTATGAGATTAATATTTACATAAATTAAACCTTACCAACATGATAAGCAATCCAAATTGTTGAGACTTATGTTTTTGAAAAGAGTTTTACGCAACGGTTGACCGTCTAGTTTGACCGATGATATCACGAACTATACAATATATGATAATTATACATACATATTTAACATGATCTAAGGATGTTTTAATATCTCATTTTGTATTAATAACAAAAAGTCATAAGTATATTTTGAAACTACTAACTTAAGTTTTCAAAACAATAACCTACGTAACGTTATTTGACATAAATACTGATGATTTATAATGTTTATACATATATCGTATAAGTAATGTATTTAATCATTTTTAAAGGGCTTTTATACATAAAACAATATAAGTATATTTACAAAAGATAGTTATATTTGAATTCTCGTTCCGTTTCCTCAATAATCCTATACGTATATCTAGGGTACTATACACAGCTTCTAGAAGTATTTACTATTGGTATATACCAATAGAAATCTTCAATTATTGGAATAATATATCATTCATGACATAATAAATTTTAACTTATCTTAGATATTTTCACTAAAAACCAAATTTTCAAGCCTATAAATAAGCACCATTTCTAACTCATTTTTACACATTCATTTTCCAAATTTTACTTCCAATTTTCACACACACTTGCAAGAACTCTCTCAACTTTTATTTTACTACTTCTTTCCAGCAACTTTACATTTTAAACTTGAGGTAAAAACTCTACTTTAACTCTTTTTCAATTCATATATTTATAGCTATATATATAAGAGTTTATAAACTAGAACATAGTTTGAATGATTTCAAACTTGTTCGCAAACTAAATAGATCCTTCTAACTTAACTTTTAAAATACTTCAAGACCTGTAACATATCTTAATTATATGCTAACTTAACAAGGTATAACTTGGTTTTTCAAAGAACACCTTAAAAACTGAATTTACGACGTCGGAGTGCAACCGGGGGCTGTTTTGGGTTGGATAATTAAAAACCATCTTAAACTTTGAATTGGAGGTTTATTTTCTGAAAAAATGATTTTTACTATGAATATGATAACACATAAAAATTTCATGATTTAACTCAAAGTATAAGTATTTTTAGAAAAATAATCAGTTGAGGTTGTTTACATGATGGAAAATGATTAACTTCATAAGTTTCACTAAAGTTTGACCTATGCCGTGTGATTTTGAATACAAACTAAGGTATTTACAGTTCATAGTCTTAAAGAGGGACTCGATCCAAGGAGATGGCAAGTTGAATCAACGAAAACGGAGTTGTAACGAAGAAACTATGACCGAAACAAAATCGGATATCCAAGACTAGTTTAGCCACGAAAATAATTGGGAAAAAAATTAAATAAATCACATCTTTTTAAAATAACATGATATTTTATATATATGTACTTATAATTCAATTTTATATGGTTCAGGATCACCCGTAAACAACACGAGAAGATTAATCATAAGATCCCATGATTGTACGCAACACGTCATTTGACAACACCGGTACTTTATGTACGCAACACGTCATTTGACAACACCGGTACCATGGGTCAAGATTAATCTCGACCAATACATATACGATGGGGTTTTATTTATTTCGTTGGGGGTTTTATTTATTTCATTGCGGGTATACTAAACATCTAAAAATGAACCATTAAAATTGAATTACTAACAACGAACTGCTAACTACGGACTAAGGAATTATTCAAAGTATTAAAAGTATAACAAGTATATATATGTGACGTTTGTTTAAAAAGAAAAGGTATTGATATATTATATATGGATAGGTTCGTGATATCAACCGGAGACCAAGTCAAATTATATATATATCTTCAAGACGAAAGTGAGTATATAGTCCCACTTTTAAACTCTATATATTTCGGGATGAGAATACATGTATTTTATGTTTTACGTTATGGACACAAGTAACTGAAAAATATATTCTACGTTGAGTTGTACCACTGGCATACTTCCCTGTAGCTTGGTAACTAATATTTACAGCGGTATTGTAAACGCGAATCCTGTTGATAGATCTATCGGGCCTGACAACCCCAACCGGACTGGACGACCAGTATTCAACGGTTGCACAGTACTTCGTTTCGTGACTACACTTGGTACGGTGTAGTAAGATTTCATAATAAAGGGAATATGCGATGTGATTAAATGTTAAGTATGGTTACCAAGTGCTCAACCACTTAGAATATTTTTATTAAACTGTTTATATATGAAATCTTGTGGTCTATATATATATTGCTGCCGGCACTAAACCTATATCTCACCAACTTTATGTTGACCTTTTAAAACATGTCTATTCTCAGGTGATTACTAAAGCTTCCGCTGCATTATGTTGAATTTGAGCAGGATCTTGCGTACGCATATTTGTGTCAAAAATAAAACTGCATACCCAAGGATTTGTGTTGTAAAATATGCTCGAAATCGTGTTGTTATCATTATATGTAAAGTTTGTAAGTCGAAGATTATCGCTAAACGATAATCATCTTTTTATTGTCTAAAGCTTGTAACAAAAATAATGGTTATGGTTTGTAATGTATAATATATGCAGTTTCTCTTTTAAAAATGTCGCATATAGAGGTCAATACCTCGCAATGAAATCATACGTTATCTAACACGTTCTTATGGTTAAGGACGGGTTATGACATGTGGTATCAGAGCGGTGGTCTTAGCGAACCAGGTTTGCATTAGTGTGTCTAACTGATAAGTCGTTAGGATACATTAGTAAGTCTGGACTTTGACCGGGTCTGATTTCAAAAACCATTGCTTATCACTGTTGGTTAAAATTTATATGTAAATATTATGTGGTACTAATGAGTTAGTTGTGGTGTGATAGATGTCGGGCTCAAAACTTATTATCACATTCAGCGACTCCGAATCAGAATCTTCAGATGGTGTTCCAGTCATTAACCTATCCGATGACGAAAATAATATCTTTGGGGAAGACTCACAAATTCCGGATGAACCAACTATAGAAAATCTGAAAAGTGAACCCGAGGAGGAAAGTGAACCCGAGGAAATTACGAAAGACAAGTTCGAACAAGGAAAGAAACGAAAAGCTAATAAATTAGAAAATTCAAATCCCGAGTTTAGGGAGGATGATGTGGCACCAACTCCACTAAACACTACCACCCCTATTCCCGCTATTCCTATTCGTGCTGTCCCGGCATCTAGTTCTTCAGCCCCACCGCCAAAATATAGGCAGACAGCTAGGATAAGCGTTAGGCCATTCCTTGAACCTAAACGTCCTAGAAAATAGACCAAACGATGCGCTGCCGTATTAAACCATGGGATCATATAATGTTTTGTATAATATTATTAGTGTGGTTTGCTTAATGTTCGATGTAAGATAAGCATATGTAAAATAGTGAAGTGTGAAATGCAATAATTTTCCATGGTTAAGTATTATTTAGATGGTAGTAATTGATTCTGTACTAAGCTATTAAGTATGGACATTAACGGGTAGGTACTACCCTAGATATAATTATAAAACGCTAATAAGAAGAAAAGGCTTTTATAATAATACCTGGTTCATATTATTAATAAGCTATAATGTACTGTAAATATACACTACATCTATAATATTCCATGTGAATAATTATTTTCTTTTCATTCTTATAGAAGAATATGGCGCGATTGAACCGAATGACGGAACAAGAAATCCAGGAACTCATCAATCAGCGAGTGAATGACAGAATGTTATGGGTCGAGGCTGCAAGAGGTGCTGCAGTTAACCCAAATCCTCGTGTGGGGTGCACTTACAAAACTTTTCAAGTTTGCAAGCCCTCATCATTTAGTGGAACAGAAGGACCGATCGGTTTAACCCGGTGGATAGAAAAGATGGAAACTGTGTTCAAAATCAGTGGTTGTGTTGAAAAGGACATGACCAAATACGCATCGTGCACTTTACAAGATAGTGCACTCACGTGGTGGAAAAATTATGTGAAGGCTGTAGGAGGAGATGTAGCTTATGATACTCCGTGGGAAGAATTCAAAACAATGTTAATCAATGAATATTGTCCAAGGAACGAGGTTAGGAAGTTGGAAGATGAGTTACGAAGTCTGAAGGTTATTGGTACTGAAATCACCAACTACAATCAGCGATTCATGGAATTAGTTTTGCTATGTCCTGAATTGGTTCCAACCGAAGAACGGAAGATTGAAATGTACAAAGATGGTTTGCCCAAAAAGGTCAAGGCAAATGTTACAGCATCGAAACCTAAGACAATTCATGAAGCTATAACCATGGCAAACGAGCTAATGGATCAGGTCATCATGGATAAGAAAGTATCCAATACTGATGTGAAGGTATCAGGTAACAAAAGAAAGTGGAATGGAAATTATGATCGAGGTAACCAACAACAATCTTTTAAGAAACAAGAAACCATACAAGGTGCAGGTGGTGGTTCAAGCTTTGGTTACAAAGGACAAAATCCTTTATGCAACCGATGCCACAAACATCACTCTGGCTACTGTAATGTGGTATGCAACAAATGTAATCGAAAGGGTCATCTTGCTGAAGATTGTAGGGCTCTCGTTACAAATACAAATGGTACCAAGACTCCTGCCACCAATGCAAATAGAACTGCTTTGGCTACCATTACTTGTTATGGGTGTGGAAAACAAGGTCACTATAAGAGCCAGTGTCCGAATCCAGAGAAGAATAATGGATCTGCACGTGGAAGAGCATTTGTTATTAATGCTAGAGAGGCGTGTGAAGACCCGGAGCTTGTTACGGGTACGTTTACCATTAATAACTTATCCGCATCTATTATATTTGATACTGGTGCCGATAGAAGTTACGTGAGTAGAGGCTTTTACACTAAATTGAATTGTTCATCATTACCTCTAGATGCTAAGTACATGATTGAGTTAGCTAATGGTAAACTAATTAAAGCCGATAAAATTTGCCGTGATTGTAAAATAAATTTAGCCGGAGAAACATTTAAAATTGACTTAATACCCGTAGAATTAGGAAGTTTTGATGTAATAGTCGGCATGGACTGGATGTCCAAAGTAGGAGCTGAAGTTGTGTGTGCCAAGAAGGCAATTCGCATTCCTCGTAAGGATAAAACGCCAGTAATGATTTATGGAGAGAAGGGTAACTCAAAGCTAAAACTCATTAGTTATTTGAAAGCTCAAAAGTGCTTGAAGAAAGGGTTCTATGCTATCTTAGCACATGTTAATAAAGTCGAAACAAAGGAAAAAGTGAAGAGCATCAATGACGTGCCTGTGGCAAGAGATTTTCCTGAAGTCTTTCCGGAAAAGTTGCCGGGATTACCTCCATTTAGATCTGTAGAATTTCAAATAGATTTAGTACCAGGAGCTGCACCAGTGGCTCGTGCTCCATATAGACTTGCACCGTCCGAGTTAAAAGAACTTCAGAGTCAGTTAAAAGAATTACTGGATCATGGATTCATACGACCAAGTACTTCACCGTGGGGAGCTCCGATTCTATTTGTTAAAAAGAAAGATGGATCTTTTAGGATGTGTATAGATTATCGTGAATTAAATAAGTTAACTATCAAGAATCGGTATCCACTACCGAGAATTGACGACTTATTTGATCAACTCCAAGGATCATGTGTGTACTCAAAAATTGACTTAAGGTCGGGCTATCATCAATTACGTGTCAAAGAAGAGGACATTCCGAAAACTGCTTTTCGGACACGTTATGGTCATTACGAATTTTTGGTCATGCCGTTTGGGTTGACAAATGCGCCAGCTGTATTCATGGACCTCATGAATCGAGTTTGTAGTCCATATTTAGATAAGTTTGTTATCGTTTTCATTGATGATATTCTTATCTATTCCAAGAGTGAGCAAGAGCATGAGCAGCATTTAAGGTTGATATTAGAGTTGTTGAGAAAAGAACAGCTATATGCTAAATTTTCTAAATGTGCTTTCTGGTTGAAAGAAGTGCAATTTCTTGGCCACGTTGTTAGTAGCAAAGGAATTCAGGTTGATCCAGCAAAAACTGAAGCCATTGAAAAATGGGAGACTCCTAAGACACCAACGCAGATACGTCAATTTTTGGGTTTAGCCGGTTATTATAGAAGGTTTATTCAAGATTTTTCCCGAATAGCTAAGCCGTTGACAGCGTTAACGCAAAAAGGGAAGAAATATGAATGGACTTCTGAGCAGGAGAGTGCATTTCAATTACTAAAGAAGAAGTTAACTACGGCGCCTATTTTATCGTTACCAGAAGGGAACGATGATTTTGAAATATATTGTGACGCTTCGCGACAAGGTTTTGGTTGCGTTCTTATGCAACGAAAGAAAGTTATTGCATACGCATCCCGACAATTGAAGATTCACGAGCGGAATTATACGACGCATGATCTAGAACTGGGAGCAGTCGTGTTTGCATTGAAGATATGGAGACACTACTTGTATGGGGTTAAATGCACTGTGTTTACTGATCATAAAAGCCTTCAACATATTTTCGATCAAAAACAGCTGAACATGAGGCAACGTAGGTGGGTCGAGTTAATAAACGACTATGATTGTGAAATTCGTTATCATCCCAGGAAAGCGAATGTGGTGGCTGACGCACTAAGCAGAAAGGAACGAGAACCAATTCGAGTACGAGCGATGAACATAAAAATTCGCATGAATCTCAACTCACAAATCAAAGAAGTTCAACGAGAAGCACTTACTAAAGAAAATATAGGAAATGAAATAATGAAGAAGTATGAGAAGCAACTCGTTATGCGGGAAGATGGAATTTGATATTTTTCAAATCGTATTTGGGTACCGAAGTTGGGTGGATTAAGGAAGTTGATATTAAATGAGGCACATAAGACAAGATACTCGATACATCCTGGAGTTGGAAAGATGTACCAAGATCTTAAGACACATTATTGGTGGCCTAATTTAAGGACAGACGTTGCAACATATGTTGGGGAATGTTTAACTTGTTCCAAAGTCAAAGCTGAACACCAGAAGCCGTCAGGGTTACTTCAACAACCAGAAATCCCAGAATGGAAATGGGATGGTATTACCATGGATTTCATCACGAAGTTACCAAAGACTGCCTGGGGATACGACACCATTTGGGTGATTGTTGATCGTCTCACCAAGTCTGCACACTTCTTGCCTATAAAGGAAACGGATAGAATGGAGAAACTATTACGATTGTATATAAAGGAAGTTGTTTCAAGGCATGGAATACCTATTTCCATTATATCCGATCGTGATAGTAGATTTACATCAAAGTTCTGGCAATCACTACAGGAGGCCCTAGGAACTCGTTTGGATATGAGTACCGCGTATCATCCGCAAACCGACGGGCAGAGTGAAAGAACGATTCAGATTCTTGAAGACATGCTCAGGGCATGTGTGATCGATTTTGGAAACGGATGGGATAAATATCTACCATTAGCAGAATTCTCGTATAATAATAGTTATCATGCGAGCATTAAAGCTGCGCCATTCGAAGCATTGTACGGAAGGAAGTGTAGATCTCCTATTTGTTGGAATGAAGTAGGAGATCGACAATTAACTGGTCCCGAGATCATACACGAAACGACTGAGAAGATAGTACAAATCAAGGAGAGATTGAAAACAGCCCGTAGTCGCCAAAAGAGCTACGCCGATGTTCGAAGGAAACCATTAGAGTTTCAGATCGGTGACATGGTTATGTTAAAGGTGTCACCGTGGAAAGGTGTAATACGCTTCGGAAAAAGGGGTAAACTGAACCCAAGATATGTAGGCCCGTTCAAGATTATCGAACGCATTGGACCGGTAGCTTATCGACTCGAGTTACCACAACAACTCACCGGAGTACATAATACCTTTCACGTCTCAAACCTTAAGAAGTGTCTTGCAAAGGAAGACCTCACCATTCCTCTTGAAGAAATCCATGTCGATGAGAAACTACAATTCATCGAAGAACCAATCGAAATCATGGATCGTGAAGTTAAACAGCTCAAGCAGAGCAACATACCAATCGTTAAGGTTCGTTGGAATGCTCAAAGAGGTCCTGAGTTTACTTGGGAACGAGAGGATCAGATGAAACAAAAGTATCCACACTTGTTTCTCGATGACGCAAAATAGGTACAATTTTAAAATTTCGGGACGAAATTTATTTAACGGGTAGGTACTGTAACGACCCGCACTTTTCCGATCGTTCTATACTTATGAGATTAATATTTACATAAATTAAACCTTACCAACATGATAAGCAATCCAAATTGTTGAGACTTATGTTTTTGAAAAGAGTTTTACGCAACGGTTGACCGTCTAGTTTGACCGATGATATCACGAACTATACAATATATGATAATTATACATACATATTTAACATGATCTAAGGATGTTTTAATATCTCATTTTGTATTAATAACAAAAAGTCATAAGTATATTTTGAAACTACTAACTTAAGTTTTCAAAACAATAACCTACGTAACGTTATTTGACATAAATACTGATGATTTATAATGTTTATACATATATCGTATAAGTAATGTATTTAATCATTTTTAAAGGGCTTTTATACATAAAACAATATAAGTATATTTACAAAAGATAGTTATATTTGAATTCTCGTTCCGTTTCCTCAATAATCCTATACGTATATCTAGGGTACTATACACAGCTTCTAGAAGTATTTACTATTGGTATATACCAATAGAAATCTTCAATTATTGGAATAATATATCATTCATGACATAATAAATTTTAACTTATCTTAGATATTTTCACTAAAAACCAAATTTTCAAGCCTATAAATAAGCACCATTTCTAACTCATTTTTACACATTCATTTTCCAAATTTTACTTCCAATTTTCACACACACTTGCAAGAACTCTCTCAACTTTTATTTTACTACTTCTTTCCAGCAACTTTACATTTTAAACTTGAGGTAAAAACTCTACTTTAACTCTTTTTCAATTCATATATTTATAGCTATATATATAAGAGTTTATAAACTAGAACATAGTTTGAATGATTTCAAACTTGTTCGCAAACTAAATAGATCCTTCTAACTTAACTTTTAAAATACTTCAAGACCTGTAACATATCTTAATTATATGCTAACTTAACAAGGTATAACTTGGTTTTTCAAAGAACACCTTAAAAACTGAATTTACGACGTCGGAGTGCAACCGGGGGCTGTTTTGGGTTGGATAATTAAAAACCATCTTAAACTTTGAATTGGAGGTTTATTTTCTGAAAAAATGATTTTTACTATGAATATGATAACACATAAAAATTTCATGATTTAACTCAAAGTATAAGTATTTTTAGAAAAATAATCAGTTGAGGTTGTTTACATGATGAAAAATGATTAACTTCATAAGTTTCACTAAAGTTTGACCTATGCCGTGTGATTTTGAATACAAACTAAGGTATTTACAGTTCATAGTCTTAAAGAGGGACTCGATCCAAGGAGATGGCAAGTTGAATCAACGAAAACGGAGTTGTAACGAAGAAACTATGACCGAAACAAAATCGGATATCCAAGACTAGTTTAGCCACGAAAATAATTGGGAAAAAAATTAAATAAATCACATCTTTTTAAAATAACATGATATTTTATATATATGTACTTATAATTCAATTTTATATGGTTCAGGATCACCCGTAAACAACACGAGAAGATTAATCATAAGATCCCATGATTGTACGCAACACGTCATTTGACAACACCGGTACTTTATGTACGCAACACGTCATTTGACAACACCGGTACCATGGGTCAAGATTAATCTCGACCAATACATATACGATGGGGTTTTATTTATTTCGTTGGGGGTTTTATTTATTTCATTGCGGGTATACTAAACATCTAAAAATGAACCATTAAAATTGAATTACTAACAACGAACTGCTAACTACGGACTAAGGAATTATTCAAAGTATTAAAAGTATAACAAGTATATATATGTGACGTTTGTTTAAAAAGAAAAGGTATTGATATATTATATATGGATAGGTTCGTGATATCAACCGGAGACCAAGTCAAATTATATATATATCTTCAAGACGAAAGTGAGTATATAGTCCCACTTTTAAACTCTATATATTTCGGGATGAGAATACATGTATTTTATGTTTTACGTTATGGACACAAGTAACTGAAAAATATATTCTACGTTGAGTTGTACCACTGGCATACTTCCCTGTAGCTTGGTAACTAATATTTACAGCGGTATTGTAAACGCGAATCCTGTTGATAGATCTATCGGGCCTGACAACCCCAACCGGACTGGACGACCAGTATTCAACGGTTGCACAGTACTTCGTTTCGTGACTACACTTGGTACGGTGTAGTAAGATTTCATAATAAAGGGAATATGCGACGTGATTAAATGTTAAGTATGGTTACCAAGTGCTCAACCACTTAGAATATTTTTATTAAACTGTTTATATATGAAATCTTGTGGTCTATATATATATTGCTGCCGGCACTAAACCTATATCTCACCAACTTTATGTTGACCTTTTAAAACATGTCTATTCTCAGGTGATTACTAAAGCTTCCGCTGCATTATGTTGAATTTGAGCAGGATCTTGCGTACGCATATTTGTGTCAAAAATAAAACTGCATACCCAAGGATTTGTGTTGTAAAATATGCTCGAAATCGTGTTGTTATCATTATATGTAAAGTTTGTAAGTCGAAGATTATCGCTAAACGATAATCATCTTTTTATTGTCTAAAGCTTGTAACAAAAATAATGGTTATGGTTTGTAATGTATAATATATGCAGTTTCTCTTTTAAAAATGTCGCATATAGAGGTCAATACCTCGCAATGAAATCATACGTTATCTAACACGTTCTTATGGTTAAGGACGGGTTATGACATATACCCACGTTAAGGTACTATTTTAACCACTTTTTCACTAATTTTGTCATTATGAATTGTGTTAATGATGATAAATTTGTTGTTAATATATGTTGTGGGGATTCTTTTGAGTACATTAACGACATACCCATATATATGCCACGAGATTGTTTTAGAATTCGGTTAAGACTCCCAATTGCGCCCGTAAAACCAATGAATCGGGGAATATTGTTAAAAAATGTTCTTAAAAAGATTCAATTCCCACCGAATGCAGCTGTTTCAATGAGATACGTTTTTAATAATCAAGTTTTTGATATTACTGATGATGATGAAGACTTTCTAGAGTTTTTACAATATGCAATTGTAAATGCTCCTATTGATATTTATATTGTCGATAGAGTAATAATGCATCAGCCACAACGGATTCCAGAAACAAAATTCTCGACAAACCAGCCACTACTACAACAAAACCAAGAAACACCCACACCAAAAAAACCAAAATCACCAAAACCACCAAAACCACCAAAACACCAACCACAACAATTATTACTACAAAATGATACCGAAGAAAACCTTGCAAGCAACAATTTGGAAGCGGAAGAACCTGAATTGCCACTTCCTAACACAGAAGAGTTTGATTTGCATAACTATGGTCTTGAAAACGTATGTAAAATTAAAGAATTAGACCACCCGTTTGAGGTACCTGTTGTCGAAGATAGTGATTCAGATGGAGGAAAAGACGGAGACGCAGAATTCCAATATGAAGAAGAAAAGCAAGATCCGTTCTGGAATATGCCAACTCTTTTGAGTCAGCATGAGGAAGAGCGCGAACAGACGACTGAAATACCAACCACGTATAGGGTGTCAGATTTAATTAAAGTCCGTCAAACTTTCTTGAACAAAGAAGAGTTTATAAACACCCTATTTACAAAATGTCTTGAAGAAAACTTCCAAATAAAGCCTGTAAAGTCAGACAAATCTCGATACACCGCTAAATGTGTGTTGCCAAACTGTGAGTGGAAATGTAGTGCTTACAGAATACGATTCACTGAAAACTTTATGGTAAAGAAACTGCATGACGTACACACATGCTCACGCACACTAATTATGGGAAATAATAAACATGCAACCAAAAAGGTGTTGGGTAGTATGCTTGTGGATTCATTCAAATCTGCAAACTGGGAATATAAAGCAAACGATATACGTGCGGATATAGGCAGCCGATTTGGTGTCAGCATATCTTACAATCAAGCATGGAGGGCCAAATGTCATACATTACAGATGCTTCGTGAGAGTAGTGAAGAGTCGTACCAAATGCTTCCAATTTACCTACATAACATTAAGATTCACAACCCCGGAAGCGTAACGAATTTGATCACAGATAAAGAAAATAGATTTCTGATGTGTTATTATTCCCTTGACGTAGTTGTAAGTATCACTATTACCATTTAATATGTATATTTTAAATTTTGAGTTCCTTGCGTATCGATTAAAAAATTAAAAACATATTTGTTTTAACATTGTTCATTCCTGCAGATTCAATCATTTGTTCAACATTATCGCCCGATAATCATCGTCGATGGAACGCATTTGAAGGCAGGATATTTGGGTACAAATTTAGTTGCTGTTGCGATGGATGGCAATAATGAAATTTTGCCATTGGCTTATGGAATTGCTGGCGGTGAGACAAACGAGTCTTTGGATTGGTTTTTGGGCAACCTACGAGACCATTTGATGACTTGGGGAATGGGTGATCGTATGTCAGAGCTTACTTTTATTTCGGATCGAGGTTTGCCAATAGCACATGGTGTTTCAACCGTGTTCCCCGAAGCGTTTCACTGTTTCTGCGCTCGTCATTTGTTTGCAAGCATTAAAAGTAAATCGAACAAATTCAAATATTTTGAATGGCATTATTGGAAAATGGTCAAAGCTTATCGTGCGTCGGATTTTGAGGATCATCTTGATGTATTTCGAAGAAGATTGAAAGCGTCTTACAAAATTTTAAGTGATGTCGGGTTCCACAAATGGTCTAGAAGTAGAGCGGAACATGTTAGGTATTCATACCTTACTAGCAACAGTGTAGAGTCTGTTAATGCACTATCCGTACATGCTCGAAAACTACCTGTTTGTGAAATGTCCCGTTCTTATTGATTAAAAACGTTCCATATTAATTGATTTCGTTGCGAGGTTTTGACCTCTATATGAGACGTTTTTCAAAGACTGCATTCATTTTTAAAACAAACCATAACCTTTATTTTATAAATGAAGGTTTAAAAAGCTTTACGTAGATTATCAAATAATGATAATCTAAAATATCCTGTTTACACACGACCATTACATAATGGTTTACAATACAAATATGTTACATCGAAATCAGTTTCTTGAATGCAGTTTTTACACAATATCATACAAATATGGACTCCAAATCTTGTCCTTATTTTACTATGCAACAGCGGAAGCTCTTAATATTCACCTGAGAATAAACATGCTTTAAACGTCAATAAAAATGTTGGTGAGTTATAGGTTTAACCTATATATATCAAATCGTAACAATAGACCACAAGATTTCATATTTCAATACACATCCCATACATAGAGATAAAAATCATTCATATTGTGACAACCCGAAAATTTCCAACCAAATTTAAACTTTAATCTTTATATATTTCCGACACGATAAGCAATATTTGTTAAGTTAAATTGCAAGAATTTTAAACTACGTTCATACATTCATTCAACCTCGACCATGTTCCAACGATTCACGAACCATTAAACGAATATGATTATATATGTATATGTGTATATATATTATAACTTGAAACGTAAACAAAATATTAGATTAAATACTTTATATGATTGTATCTGTTTCAAAATATTTATCAATGGAATTAGAAGACAAGATCAAATGATTGAATTATCAGATATATTGAATTATGATTACAAGTCTCTGTTGAAAGGCCCACGTTGATTTGAGAAATCTTTCCGTTTTAACAATATTCGGAAAATGGTAAAGTGATTTATAAATAAGAATAAATTGTCAATCATTGAGAACTAGACAAAGGATAGTGGAAGATTGAATCTCATAAAGACTCGATTGATCTATTTAGTTTCAAACGTACAAAAACGTTTTCAGTTTAAAAAGAACTTTATTATTAAAACGTATATAACTTTTATAAATATCTAGAACCACTTTTGACAACTCATTACTTAACTAGTTTGATAAAGATAACGATATTTATATTTTATTTTATTAAATATATATAACGATTTAAATTAATATTATATATATTTATACGCGTATTATACGTACATAGTTTTATACTTTTACTATACTTAAACTTTACCTTTACTTTATTTCTACTTTACTTTAACTTTAATAATTCACTTTAATAATTCATACTTTAATAATTCACTTTAATAATTCATACTTTAATAATTCACTTTAATAATTCATACTTTAATAATTTACTTTAATAATTCATACTTTAATAATTCACTTTAATAATTCAAAAATCTATTATAAATAGAATTCAATAGGTTTCATTATTTCATAGAAACTTGAAAATATTTTTCTCTAAACTCTCTCAATCGATTTACGTATATATATTTACTCCGTATTATTTCAAGATATTATTAGTATACATAAAATATTACGACGGAGTGCTGTCCGAGTGATTTCGAAATTGTTTTTCGAGTAGGATAGGATTAAGGAAATTATGAGTTATAGCTATGGAGGTGATTGAGTATGGTTCATGGGTATGCTCGTGAGGTCAATATAGTGTTTATCATTTCCGTTGCATCTACGTACCTTTCCTGCAATATTGAATCTCAATATTGATACGTGAGTACTCATAATTTAACTTTTACATACTAATAGTGTATCCCTGACTAGTGCTCGAGTATTTAGGATTATGCATGCTTGTACTTTTGATATTGCCCTTAGACAGGTTAGGTTGAATATTGAATTAGTTACACTTGCGGTTGAGATAAGGTATAAGATATGCATGTCCTTGGAAAGCTAGCGAAAAATTAAGGACTTTTCCTTTAGATATCGAATGATTTCGATGAACGGATTAGAAGTTATAATCAATTGAATTTTCTATATTTTTATTAAAAATGATTATTATCGTCGTTTTTATCGTCGTTCTAGTTTTATCTTATTATTATCATTATTATCTTTATCAATAAAATGGATTTATCATTAAAAATTGTTATTTTTTTTATTATTACTATCGTTATTATTGTTAAAGTTATAATTAGTATTATTATTATTATTATCCAATTATTATTATTATTATTATTATTATTATTATTATTATTATTATTATTATTATTAGTATTATTATTATTATTATTATTATCATTATTAATATATATATCATTATTTAAAGATGGATATTGTCATTGTTATTATTATTATTACTATATTATCATTAAGATAATTATTAGTATTATCGATAAAAATGTTATAGTAACTATCATTATTAATATTAGTGTAATTAAAACAAATATTTGTAACACCTAATTATTTTGATTACTATTATTATCATTATTATGAACACGATATAAAAGACGATTAAAAGCGATTAAACGAAACGATTAGGAAATAATGGGTAAGAGTATCATGATGAAATTAAAATATTATAAGATATTGATTTAGATAAAATTATCGTTCTTATTATTTTTATCATTACTATTATTATTAAAATTATCGTTAGTATTAAAACTATCATTTTAACAAAAATTATCATTTTAATATAAATGTCATTGTTACTATAAAATATCATTATTATTATTATTATTATTTTAAATAGAATTATTATTTTAAAGATAATATTAAAAATTATCGTAAATATTAAAGTTATCATAATTAGAATTATCGTTTTATCATAATGTTATCTTAGTAATTATAAATATTGATATTTTTATAATAATTATTATTATTACAAAATAATACAACTTTTACTTACTATCATTATAGATATTATTTTATCAAATAAATATGTGATACAAACATATTTTACTACGTGTAATAACTTACTTTAATAATACCTATCATATTATCTTTATGATATTAAATGAACCCTATAAATTTTATTACTTAATATATATAAAAGTATATTTTATTATATAAATATAATATAAAATTTTATTTATTAATAAATAAATTATATTATTTACTCTAATAAATCTTTTAAAAATATTTAAAAATATAAAACGACGATATTTAAACTATATATTAATCATGTATAAATTTTTGGAAATTATTTTGAGTCAAATTTACTTTTGTTGACTTTTGCATATTAGTCTCGAGCATTAGGATTGTGGTACACTATGACTTGACCTAATTTGTTAGACAAATATTGACCAACACATAAATATATATAATTAATTTAGGTTCGTGAATCCGAGGCCAACCTTGCACTTGTTCAATGACGTTGTATGCATTTTTACTATGAAATACAGTATGGTGAGTTTCATTTGCCTTTTTACCCTTTATATTTTTGGGCTGAGAATACATGCGCAACTTTTATAAATGTTTTACGAAATAGACACAAGTACGTGAAACTACATTCTATGGTTGAATTATCGAAATCGAATATGCCCCTTTTTATTAAGTCTGGTAATCTAAGAATTAGGGAACAGACACCCTAATTGACGCGAATCCTAAAGATAGATCTATTGGGCCTAACAAACCCCATCCAAAGTACCGGATGCTTTAGTACTTCGAAATTTATATCATGTCCGAAGGAGGATCCCGGAATGATAGGGGATATTCTTATATGTATCTAGTTAATGTCGGTTACCAGGTGTTCACCATATGAATGATTATTTTTGTCTCTATGCATGGGACGTATATTTATGAGAACTGGAAATGAAATTCTTGTGGTCTATTAAAATGATGGAAATAAATGATTATGATAAACTAATGAACTCACCAACCTTTTGGTTGACACTTTAAAGCATGTTTATTCTCAGGTGTTAAAGAAATCTTCCGCTGTGCATTTGCTCATTTTAAAGATATTACTTGGAGTCTTTCATAGCATATTTCGAAGAACGTTGCATTCGAGTCATTGAGTTCATCAAAGATTATTATTAAATCAATTTATAGTTGGATAGTGGATATTATGAAATGGTATGCATGCCTGTCAATTTTTGATGTAAAGAAAGATTGTCTTTTAAAAACGAATGCAATGTTTGTAAAATGTATGTAATCAACTATTGTGAATCGTTTATAATGTATATGAACGGGTCCTTTCAGTTGGTACCAGAGCGGTGGTCTTAGCGAACCAGGTCTGCATTAGTGTGTCTAACTGATAGTCGTTAGGATGCATTAGTGAGTTTGGACTTCGACAGTGTCTGCATTTCAAAAGTTTTGCTCATCATTCTTGTCGGAAATTACCTGCTTATCATTCTTAGTCTAGACACATCTTATTGCATTGATTGCATGAATAGTGTATAGACAAAATTCATATCTTACCGTATCTGCTAATTCATATATTAGCGTATCTGTTACTGTAAACTTTGCCTGACATATTCTGTAAATTCCTCCGTAATCTACGAAACCGTTTGCTCTATATAATTAGAATACCACCCGATAGCCGGAAAATCATTTCATATCGAAAAATTCTTTATTCAATCGTACGAAATGGAATTCGTCATTAGTTCAAGTCCCTCGGATTTCGAAATGGAATCCCACTCAAGTTCCGAAAGCAGTGTGACCGGAATGGATCAACCAATTAGTCATCATCTATTCTGGATGAATTGGGGATGGTTTCGTAGCCTCCTTAATCATTGGAGACAAGAAGAAGGTGATCCCTTTCATCCACCACATTGCCCTCTTGGCGAAGAACCTGAAGCACTTACCGGCGAACCTATCCGAAACACCATTTTCTCTCTTATTTCTAGAGTATCTCGTCACGATTACATACTACACCAAATTCTAGATTTTATTTATCCGCTCGTCCAAACCGACAATCACCCCGGTGTAATAGAAGAAGTCAACGAGCTTCGCGCTCGGATAGTGGCTTTGGAGAATATGGTGCAAAGGTTACAAACACCAGCAGCAGCACCAACAGCATAAACAGTACCCCCATCAGCAACACCAATAGTACCATCACCACCACCACCACCAACAACAACATCCACATCCCACACCGCAACATCACAATATGTATCTCAAACATCAACGTCATACGCCCTGTAAATATCCAGGAATATCAACAACAACAAACGATGAAGTATTAATTCATAAACTTCATTGAAGAGATATCTCTGCGGCAGTTATGTAATCTCCAAAATCTTAGAGATTATTTAATTCTGACCGTAAATCGGATGAGTGAACGGAGATGGTAGAGTAGAAACTTTGATCGAAAATGGTGTACGATTTACAAGCTAGAATTGTTTTACCAACAACATCAACAGGACCGTAGCATCATCAACACAGTCAGTCCCATCAGTATCGTCAGAATCAACAGCACCTGTAACATCACAAACTCTGTCAGTTCAAGAATCATTGTGGACATTATTACGAATCAACAACAAATATATTGTATCAACGAGTTATGAAGTATTAACTCATTTCCAATCGAAAGATTTATATGTATAAATTTTTAAACCATAATAAATCTTCTCGTACTAAGCTATTATATGTGAATCTTAACTACTCAGTTAATTCATATTACAAATATGCAATGATGTACGTCCTTCGTCCGCAATTTAACCATCGTTAATTACAATCTCTGTCTCAATTCAATAAAAAAATCCAATTTATAATAAATCAAGTGTATTATTCGAATATATGTTTGATTTTACGCTTTCATCATCGATGTACTCGAAACTTTTCAAATAACATCATTCGTACCTTGCGAAGTTCACAAGAATTTCACGAAAACCAACAAATAACAAAGTAATGATTCATAATTTCAATATTATTGAAGAAATACTTATGCAATTTATAAAGTTTTATGGATTACTCAATTCTAGTTCCAACCATAAAACAAATGAGTTTAATTTAATATTAACTCATTAAATCTATATTACATCTAAAGAAAATATACACATATATTTTCATAAAGACTGTAATAAACTTCTTTTGTACAAAATATTAATTGTGAAATTTTTTTTAACGGGTAGGTAATACCCGAGAGATATATAAATTCACAATTAATATATTACATTTTTCGAAACTGATTCAGCAATCATCAGCTATACTCCCTACTTTCACAACAATATCCATTCTTTCGTATAAATCAAAACAACCATACTCATTCAAAATTTAATTACATATTCTGATTTTGAAATCTCAAAATTCAACTTGAGATATGACCAAAATCATCACTCTTAGATCCTTACATCTTTCACAAGCTATATTTTGACTTCAAAACTGTGTTAGAACATCAAATGTATGTTAACGATTACAATCTGTGTTCAAACCCTTCGAAATTTCTGAAGACACTTCAACTAAGGAACAATCGAGATGATGATCCAACCACATGTTACCCACAGTTATACACCTGAAAAACTCTCAAAACCCAAGTCATAGTTCGACACGTATCCGTGTTAGACCCTTTGGCATTTACTAGCTAAAATAACTTTTCAATTCCGTTTCAAAATAGACAGTTTTGTCACAGCTCCAGCAAGTCATCTTCGACTTCTCAATCAAAAAAAGTCTTATTATAACCTCGATAGATACGTTGCCCTTTCGCCAACGTTACCGGGGAATCGTTTATATTCACCACATTAGCAATAAACTTACCAACAACTTCATTGATCTTTGACTTTCAAAAAAAAAAAAATCATTATAATTATCGAAACCCTATCATATACTCATTCGTACCTTATAACAAGAATTGCCATACCAATTATTGAGAATCAGCAATCAGTATTTTGAAACCTCGAAGCAT
This sequence comes from Rutidosis leptorrhynchoides, assembly GCF_046630445.1. Lineage (NCBI taxonomy): Eukaryota > Viridiplantae > Streptophyta > Magnoliopsida > Asterales > Asteraceae > Rutidosis > Rutidosis leptorrhynchoides. Next base: position 497,072,505 of record NC_092334.1, on the reverse strand, counting down.
GTCTACATCAACAATTACATATACACACAACGTCTACCTCCAAGACTTACATTCTTTGAATGAGAAATTTCTAAAAAACACCCTAAACTGCGAACCAGTTCTCGAAATTTTGAAAAATGCTGATGAAGCAGCAAAAACTGTAAACGACCTTAACAGTAAAAAGTTGGATGATAAAGGATAGTATATTGGCAAAGCTCAGAAAAAGAGAAGCTTTGGAACTGGAAAACGGATTGAGCAAAGTATGAATGAGGCTGTGGACAAATCACAAAGGCTGAACCTGCCTTCAAAGAATCCAAATGATTCAGTACTTGCTGAAGTCATTAACGAATACCTTGCTCCTGACTCTAAACCCTTACGGACAATATCCTTCATCATCCTCTGATATTAGACATTCTAAGATATCATCGTATCTTTCATTATAAATATCATCCATACTTCTGAAGATATTTTTATAATTATTCTTATCTGAAATCATTTACCTCTTCGCGCTATCTGTATTATATCATAAAAGAAACTATTTTAGTTTCTAAATTCTGAAACATTCGAGTTTAAAATAGGAATATTCTTGAAGAAGTGTTGGGAGCTGAAGCATGAGTTAGTATAATATAATGACACTTGATCAACGTGATTATATTACAGTAATTCATGCTGAGTTTCTAAATGAAACATGATGATTCACAGATCATAACGTCATCATGTGCTATGTTACACGACTCTTGTATTCTCTTTGATCTCTAAATATCAAGAAAATATTTCTTGATGATTCGGCCTTTTTCGAGGTATTCTGGTAATTTGACAAGTTAAGATCATGTCATTAAAATTTCCTTCCTAGAACATTAACAATGTTCATTCCGAAATTTATATCTGCGAATTCTGGACCATTACAAGCGGTGCTTAATCGCAAGAAGAAGAAACGGTAGGACAAAGCTCCGAACTAGAAATGGGAGTATAAATCATAGCAAATAGAAGAGAGCATTAACTGTGGATGACAATGATTATAGAAGAAGCAAGGACTTTGAAATATAAGGGAAGATATAAAACCCAACAACAACCCAGAAATCACAAACCGTATATATCAATGCATATAGCAATATAAAGACACGGGAGAACTAAAAACACTATAAAACCAAGAGTATAGTAGAAGTAAATAGATTCTTCCGGCGGTAGATGAAAAAGAAGAATGACCGATATGAAAGTTATAAGTATATCGAGAATCAGAACTGGATGGAGCATATTGATGAATACTTTAAAATATGAGTTGAGGGGGAAAGAATAGAAGGTGATGAAACATGACTAGGAACTTAGAAATCAACAGATTTAACTCACACAATGGCGGAATAAGTGAATCAAACTCTCTAGTGAATAGGTTAAGTTTTTTTTGATTAATTTAGTCAAACCACAACTAAATCAAGTGTGATTAGATCAACACCTAGAGCTATTATTCACCACCTGGGTGATTTGGACTGAGAGAGAATCGGAGGAGCTCACTAGATCTGAGTGTGTGTAACAAATGAGAGGCTTAACCTAAAATGAAGAACATAAGACTTTATATACCCTGCTGTTGACTCACCTATACGATTCATTCATCACACGTACGAGTTGGCTTCATCAGTCGTACGGGTGATCACTCACTCGTGTCTTCTCATTTAGGTTGTAATTGTGACTTAGCTCAGCATCAACCGTGCGTATGAGCCTGTCAGCTGTACTAGTGAGGCTTCACTCGTACGTCTGACTAAGTCTAACATAGTTAAACATTTAAATCTCGTTCCTGTAGTTCCTGTAACCACATACAAACATGGATAGGATAATAACGAGCAATCATGGTGGCCTGTAAACTGTTGTACCTGCAATGGACGCGGGTAGATGTCTAGGAACTGCATAAAATGCATCAACATAAGGTATGAGTTGTAAGGAAATGAAGGAGGTAAATTTATAAGAAAATCTCCTACAGAACAATTAAAATGGACGATCGCATTTAAAGCGGATCCTAATTCCCTTGATTACCGGAGAGTCAAATCTTATTAAGAAGATTTTCTTCAAATCCCTTGAAATCTGGGAATCAATCATATCTACGTCAAATGATAAGATGAATCTACACTTACTCATTTCACTCTTCTATGTTAGCTTCATTCGTACTCTTCATATAAATGGATTGTTTATCCAAATTATTCGCTGATGATAAAACTCTAATTTTCAGCCCGTATGCATCATGAAAACATACTTATTATCATTCACGACCTTTCCACTCAAATTTCGGGACGAAATTTCTTTAACGGGTAGGTACTGTGACAACCCGGAAATTTCCAACCAAATTTAAACTTTAATCTTTATATGTTTCCGACACGATAAGCAATATTTGTTAAGTTAAATTGCAAGAATTTTAAACTACGTTCATACATTCATTCAACCTCGACCATGTTCCAACGATTCACGAACCATTAAACGAATATGATTATATATGTATATGTGTATATATATTATAACTTGAAACGTAAACAAAATATTAGATTAAATACTTTATATGATTGTATCTGTTTCAAAATATTTATCAATGGAATTAGAAGACAAGATCAAATGATTGAATTATCAGATATATTGAATTATGATTACAAGTCTCTGTTGAAAGGCCCACGTTGATTTGAGAAATCTTTCCGTTTTAACAATATTCGGAAAATGGTAAAGTGATTTATAAATAAGAATAAATTGTCAATCATTGAGAACTAGACAAAGGATAGTGGAAGATTGAATCTCATAAAGACTCGATTGATCTATTTAGTTTCAAACGTACAAAAACGTTTTCAGTTTAAAAAGAACTTTATTATTAAAACGTATATAACTTTTATAAATATCTAGAACCACTTTTGACAACTCATTACTTAACTAGTTTGATAAAGATAACGATATTTATATTTTATTTTATTAAATATATATAACGATTTAAATTAATATTATATATATTTATACGCGTATTATACGTACATAGTTTTATACTTTTACTATACTTAAACTTTACCTTTACTTTATTTTTACTTTACTTTAACTTTAATAATTCACTTTAATAATTCATACTTTAATAATTCACTTTAATAATTCATACTTTAATAATTCACTTTAATAATTCATACTTTAATAATTTACTTTAATAATTCATACTTTAATAATTCACTTTAATAATTCAAAAATCTATTATAAATAGAATTCAATAGGTTTCATTATTTCATAGAAACTTGAAAATATTTTTCTCTAAACTCTCTCAATCGATTTACGTATATATATTTACTCCGTATTATTTCAAGATATTATTAGTATACATAAAATATTACGACGGAGTGCTGTCCGAGTGATTTCGAAATTGTTTTTCGAGTAGGATAGGATTAAGGAAATTATGAGTTATAGCTATGGAGGTGATTGAGTATGGTTCATGGGTATTCTCGTGAGGTCAATATAGTGTTTATCATTTCCGTTGCATCTACGTACCTTTCCTGCAATATTGAATCTCAATATTGATACGTGAGTACTCATAATTTAACTTTTACATACTAATAGTGTATCCCTGACTAGTGCTCGAGTATTTAGGATTATGCATGCTTGTACTTTTGATATTGCCCTTAGACAGGTTAGGTTGAATATTGAATTAGTTACACTTGCGGTTGAGATAAGGTATAAGATATGCATGTCCTTGGAAAGCTAGCGAAAAATTAAGGACTTTTCCTTTAGATATCGAATGATTTCGATGAACGGATTAGAAGTTATAATCAATTGAATTTTCTATATTTTTATTAAAAATGATTATTATCGTCGTTCTAGTTTTATCTTATTATTATCATTATTATTATCTTTATCAATAAAATGGATTTATCATTAAAAATTGTTATTTTTTTTTATTATTACTATCGTTATTATTGTTAAAGTTATAATTAGTATTATTATTATTATTATCCAATTATTATTATTATTATTATTATTATTATTATTATTAGTAGTATTATTATTATTATTATTATCATTATTAATATATATATCATTATTTAAAGATGGATATTGTCATTGTTATTATTATTATTACTATATTATCATTAAGATAATTATTAGTATTATCGATAAAAATGTTATAGTAACTATCATTATTAATATTAGTGTAATTAAAACAAATATTTGTAACACCTAATTATTTTGATTACTATTATTATCATTATTATGAACACGATATAAAAGACGATTAAAAGCGATTAAACGAAACGATTAGGAAATAATGGGTAAGAGTATCATGATGAAATTAAAATATTATAAGATATTGATTTAGATAAAATTATCGTTCTTATTATTTTTATCATTACTATTATTATTAAAATTATCGTTAGTATTAAAACTATCATTTTAACAAAAATTATCATTTTAATATAAATGTCATTGTTACTATAAAATATCATTATTATTATTATTATTATTTTAAATAGAATTATTATTTTAAAGATAATATTAAAAATTATCGTAAATATTAAAGTTATCATAATTAGAATTATCGTTTTATCATAATGTTATCTTAGTAATTATAAATATTGATATTTTTATAATAATTATTATTATTACAAAATAATACAACTTTTACTTACTATCATTATAGATATTATTTTATCAAATAAATATGTGATACAAACATATTTTACTACGTGTAATAACTTACTTTAATAATACCTATCATATTATCTTTATGATATTAAATGAACCCTATAAATTTTATTACTTAATATATATAAAAGTATATTTTATTATATAAATATAATATAAAATTTTATTTATTAATAAATAAATTATATTATTTACTCTAATAAATCTTTTAAAAATATTTAAAAATATAAAACGACGATATTTAAACTATATATTAATCATGTATAAATTTTTGGAAATTATTTTGAGTCAAATTTACTTTTGTTGACTTTTGCATATTAGTCTCGAGCATTAGGATTGTGGTACACTATGACTTGACCTAATTTGTTAGACAAATATTGACCAACACATAAATATATATAATTAATTTAGGTTCGTGAATCCGAGGCCAACCTTGCACTTGTTCAATGACGTTGTATGCATTTTTACTATGAAATACAGTATGGTGAGTTTCATTTGCCTTTTTACCCTTTATATTTTTGGGCTGAGAATACATGCGCAACTTTTATAAATGTTTTACGAAATAGACACAAGTACGTGAAACTACATTCTATGGTTGAATTATCGAAATCGAATATGCCCCTTTTTATTAAGTCTGGTAATCTAAGAATTAGGGAACAGACACCCTAATTGACGCGAATCCTAAAGATAGATCTATTGGGCCTAACAAACCTCATCCAAAGTACCGGATGCTTTAGTACTTCGAAATTTATATCATGTCCGAAGGAGGGTCCCGGAATGATAGGGGATATTCTTATATGTATCTAGTTAATGTCGGTTACCAGGTGTTCACCATATGAATGATTATTTTTGTCTCTATGCATGGGACGTATATTTATGAGAACTGGAAATGAAATTCTTGTGGTCTATTAAAATGATGGAAATAAATGATTATGATAAACTAATGAACTCACCAACCTTTTGGTTGACACTTTAAAGCATGTTTATTCTCAGGTGTTAAAGAAATCTTCCGCTGTGCATTTGCTCATTTTAAAGATATTACTTGGAGTCTTTCATAGCATATTTCGAAGAACGTTGCATTCGAGTCATTGAGTTCATCAAAGATTATTATTAAATCAATTTATAGTTGGATAGTGGATATTATGAAATGGTATGCATGCCTGTCAATTTTTGATGTAAAGAAAGATTGTCTTTTAAAAACGAATGCAATGTTTGTAAAATGTATGTAATCAACTATTGTGAATCGTTTATAATGTATATGAACGGGTCCTTTCAGTTGGTACCAGAGCGGTGGTCTTAGCGAACCAGGTCTGCATTAGTGTGTCTAACTGATAGTCGTTAGGATGCATTAGTGAGTCTGGACTTCGACAGTGTCTGCATTTCAAAAGTTTTGCTCATCATTCTTGTCGGAAATTACCTGCTTATCATTCTTAGTCTAGACACATCTTATTGCATTGATTGCATGAATAGTGTATAGACAAAATTCATATCTTACCGTATCTGCTAATTCATATATTAGCGTATCTGCTAATTCAAGATTACATAATATACAATACAAGTTGATTAAGTTATGGTTGGAATAGATTTGTTACCAATTTTCACGTAGCTAAAATGAGAAAAATTATCCAATCTTGTTTTACCCATAACTTCTTCATTTTAAATCCGTTTTGAGTGAATCAAATTGCTATGGTTTCATATTGAACTCTATTTTATGAATATAAACAGAAAAAGTATAGGTTTATAGTCGGAAGAATAAGTTACAAGTCGTTTTTGTAAAGGTAGTCATTTAAGTCGAAAGAACGACGTCTAGATGACCATTTTAGAAAACATACTTCCACTTTGAGTTTAACCATAATTTTTGGACATAGTTTCATGTTCATAATAAAAATCATTTTCTCAGAATAACAACTTTTAAATCAAAGTTTATCATAGTTTTTAATTAACTAACCCAAAACAGCCCGCGGTGTTACTACGACGGCGTAAATCCGGTTTTACGGTGTTTTTCGTGTTTCCAGGTTTTAAATCATTAAGTTAGCATATCATATAGATATAGAACATGTGTTTAGTTAATTTTAAAAGTCAAGTTAGAAGGATTAACTTTTGTTTGCGAACAAGTTTAGAATTAACTAAACTATGTTCTAGTGATTACGAGTTTAAACCTTCGAATAAGATAGTTTTATATATATGAATCGAATGATGTTATGAACATCATTACTACCTCAAGTTTAGTAGGTAAACCTACTGGAAGTGACAAGAAATGATCTAGCTTCAAAGGATCTTGGATGGCTTGAAAGTTCTTGAAGTAGGATCATGACACAAAAACAAGTTCAAGTAAGATTTTTACTCGAATTAAGATAGTTTATAGTGATAGAAATTGAATCAAAGTTTGAATATGAATATTACCTTGAATAAGAAAGATAACCTACTGTATATAACAAAGGTTTCTTGATCTTAGATGATTACTTGGAATGGATTAGAAAGCTTGGAAGTAAATTAGTAAACTTGAAGGGATTTTTGAAGTGTTCTTGAAGTGTTCTTCCTATGATGATTATAGCTTGATTCTTGAAGTGATTTTTGATGAAGATGATGATTAACTACTGGAAAAATACGTTCATAATAGTGTGTGTGTGTGTGTGTGTGTGTTGAGAGAGAATTAGAAAGAGAATTGGAAGTGAAATGGAGTGAATGATGAGTGGTAATTGGTGAGTGGTGAGTGGGGTTAAAAGGAGTTCTAGTTAGTTGACTATCTCATGGTAGAAGTTAAAATTGATTAGTCATACATGACATAATCAAGAGTGGAATCCCATGCTAGTTCCTATTGGTATATTCCCATAGTAAGAACGTTTTGAAGCTGTGTATAATACGGGTAAGAATACGACTAGAATTCTTGATGAAAGAAAAGAATGGGAAAGTAACTGTAACCATTTTTGTTAAGTATGAGTGTTTTGATATATGTCTTGAAGTCTTCCAAAAGTATTTTAATACATCTAAATACACTACATGTATATACATTTTAACTGAGTCGTTAAGTCATCGTTAGTCGTTACATGTAAGTGTTGTTTTGAAACCTTTAAGTTAACGATCTCAATTAATCTGTTAACCCATTGTTTATTATATCTAATGAGATGTTAAATTATTATATTATCATGATATTATGATATATTAATATATCTTAATATGATATATATACATTTAAATGTCGTTACAACGATAATCGTTACATATATGTCTCGTTTCGAAATCCTTAAGTTAGTAGTCTTGTTTATATGTATATAACTCATTGTTAATATACTTATGGAGATACTTACTTATCATAATCTCATGTTAACCATATGTATATCCATATATATATCGGCATGTCATTTTTACAAGTTTTAACGTTCGTGAATCGCCGGTCAACTTGGGTGGTCAATTGTCTATATGAAACATATTTTAATTAATCAAGTCTTAACAAGTTTGATTGCTTAACATGTTGGAAACATTTAATCATGTAAATATAAATCTCAATTAATATATATAAACATGGAAAAGTTCGGGTCACTACAGTACCTACCCGTTAAATAAATTTCGTCCCGAAATTTTAAGCTGTTGAAGGTGTTGACGAATCTTCTGGAAATAGATGCGGGTATTTCTTCTTCATCTGATCTTCACGATCCCAGGTGAACTCGGGTACTCTACGAGCATTCCATCGAACCTTAACAATTGGTATCTTATTTTGCTTAAGTCTTTTAACCTCACGATCCATTATTTCGACGGGTTCTTCGATGAATTGAAGTTTTTCGTTGATTTAGATTTCATCTAACGGAATAGTGAGATCTTCTTTAGCAAAACATTTCTTCAAATTCGAGACGTGGAAAGTGTTATGTACAGCGGCGAGTTGTTGAGGTAACTCAAGTCGGTAAGCTACTGGTCCGACACGATCAATAATCTTGAATGGTCCAATATACCTTGGATTTAATTTCCCTCGTTTACCAAATCGAACAACGCCTTTCCAAGGTGCAACTTTAAGCATGACCATCTCTCCAATTTCAAATTCTATATCTTTTCTTTTAATGTCAGCGTAGCTCTTTTGTCGACTTTGGGCGGTTTTCAACCGTTGTTGAATTTGGATGATCTTCTCGGTAGTTTTTTGTATAATCTCCGGACCCGTAATCTGTCTATCCCCCACTTCACTCCAACAAATCGGAGACTTGCACTTTCTACCATAAAGTGCTTCAAACGGCGCCATCTCAATGCTTGAATGGTAGCTGTTGTTGTAGGAAAATTCTGCTAACGGTAGATGTCGATCCCAACTGTTTCCGAAATCAATAACACATGCTCGTAGCATGTCTTCAAGTGTTTGTATCGTCCTTTTGCTCTGCCCATCAGTTTGTGGATGATAGGCAGTACTCATGTCTAGACGAGTTCCTAATGCTTGCTGTAATGTCTGCCAGAATCTTGAAATAAATCTGCCATCCCTATCAGAGATAATAGAGATTGGTATTCCATGTCTGGAGACGACTTCCTTCAAATACAGTCATGCTAACTTCTCCATCTTGTCATCTTCTCTTATTGGCAGGAAGTGTGCTGATTTGGTGAGACGATCAACTATTACCCAAATAGTATCAAAATCACTTGCAGTCCTTGGCAATTTAGTGATGAAATCCATGGTAATGTTTTCCCATTTCCATTCTGGGATTTCGGGTTGTTGAAGTAGACCTGATGGTTTCTGATGCTCAGCTTTGACCTTAGAACACGTCAAACATTCTCCTACGTATTTAGCAACATCGGCTTTCATACCCGGCCACCAAAAATGTTTCTTGAGATCCTTGTACATCTTCCCCGTTCCAGGATGTATTGAGTATCTGGTTTTATGAGCTTCTCTAAGTACCATTTCTCTCATATCTCCAAATTTTGGTACCCAAATCCTTTCAGCCCTATACCGGGTTCCGTCTTCCCGAATATTAAGATGCTGCTCCGATCCTTTGGGTATTTCATCTTTTAAATTTCCTTCTTTTAAAACTCCTTGTTGCGCCTCCTTTATTTGAGTAGTAAGGTTATTATGAATCATTATATTCATAGATTTTACTCGAATGGGTTCTCTGTCCTTCCTACTCAAGGCATCGGCTACCACATTTGCCTTCCCCGGGTGGTAACGAATCTCAAAGTCGTAATCATTCAACAATTCAATCCACCTACGCTGCCTCATATTCAGTTGTTTCTGATTAAATATGTGTTGAAGACTTTTGTGGTCGGTATATATAATACTTTTGACCCCATATAAGTAGTGCCTCCAAGTCTTTAATGCAAAAACAACCGCTCCTAATTCCAAATCATGCGTCGTATAATTTTGTTCGTGAATCTTCAATTGTCTAGACGCATAAGCAATCACCTTCGTTCGTTGCATTAATACACAACCGAGACCTTGCTTTGATGCGTCACAATAAATCACAAAATCATCATTCCCTTCAGGCAATGACAATATAGGTGCCGTAGTTAGCTTTTTCTTCAATAACTGAAACGCTTTCTCTTGTTCATCATTCCATTCAAATTTCTTCCCTTTATGCGTTAATGCAGTCAAGGGTTTTGCTATTCTGGAAAAGTCTTGGATGAACCTTCTGTAGTAACCAGCTAGTCCTAAAAACTGGCGTATGTGTTTCGGAGTTTTCGGGGTTTCCCACTTTTCAACGGTTTCTATCTTTGCCGGATCCACCTTAATACCTTCTTTGTTCACTATGTGACCGAGGAATTGAACTTCTTCCAACCAAAATGCACACTTTGAAAACTTAGCGTACAATTCTTCCTTCCTCAATACTTCTAACACCTTTCTCAAATGTTCACCGTGTTCTTGGTCATTCTTTGAGTAAATAAGTATGTCATCAATGAAAACAATGACAAACTTGTCAAGGTATGGTCCACACACTCGGTTCATAAGGTCCATGAACACAGCTGGTGCATTAGTTAAACCAAACGGCATGACCATAAACTCGTAATGACCGTAACGTGTTCTGAAAGCAGTCTTTGGAATATCATCTTCTTTTACCCGCATTTGATGATACCCGGAACGTAAGTCAATCTTTGAATAAACAGACGAGCCTTGTAGTTGATCAAATAAGTCGTCAATTCTCGGCAGTAAATAACGGTTTTTGATGGTAAGTTTGTTCAACTCTCTGTAGTCAATACACAACCTAAATGTACCATCTTTCTTCTTTACAAACAAAACAGGAGCTCCCCACGGTGATGTGCTTGGTCGAATGAAACCACGCTCTAAAAGTTCTTGTAATTGGCTTTGCAGTTCTTTCATCTCGCTGGGTGCGAGTCTGTAAGGAGCACGAGCTATTGGTGCAGCTCCTGGTACAAGATCTATTTGAAATTCAACGGATCGATGTGGGGGTAATCCCGGTAATTCTTTCGAAAATACATCGGGAAATTCTTTTGCAATGGGAACATCATTGATGCTTTTTTCTTCAGTTTGTACTTTCTCAACGTGTGCTAGAACAGCATAGCAACCTTTTCTTATTAGTTTTTGTGCCTTCAAATTACTAATAAGATGTAGCTTCGTGTTGCCCTTTTCTCCGTACACCATTAAGGGTTTTTCTTTTTCTCGTATAATGCGAATTGCATTTTTGTAACAAACGATCTCTGCTTTCACTTCTTTCAACCAGTCCATACCGATTATCACATCAAAACTCCCTAACTCTACTGGTATCAAGTCAATCTTAAATGTTTCGCTAACCAGTTTAATTTCTCGATTCCGACATATATTATCTGCTGAAATTAATTTACCATTTGCTAATTCGAGTAAAAATTTACTATCCAAAGGCGTCAATGGACAACTTAATTTAGCACAAAAATCTCTACTCATATAGCTTCTATTCGCACCCGAATCAAATAAAACGTAAGCAGATTTATTGTCAATAAGAAACGTACCCGTAACAAGCTCCGGGTCTTCCTGTGCCTCTGCCGCATTAATATTGAAAACTCTTCCGCGGCCTTGTCCATTCGTGTTCTCCTGGTTCGGGCAATTTCTAATAATGTGGCCCGGTTTTCCACATTTATAACAAACTACATTGGCATAACTTGCTCCGACACTACTTGCTCCGCCATTAGTCGTTCCGACACCATTTGTTCCTTTCGTTCTAATAACCCCTGGTCCGCAGACCTCACACTTCGCCGCGCTATGACCATTTCTTTTACACTTGTTGCAAAATTTGGTGCAGAACCCCGAATGATACTTTTCACACCTTTGGCATAGCTGCTTCTGATTGTTGTTGTTGTTGCGGTTATTATTGTTGTTGGGATGATTGTTGTAGTTGCTGTTGTTGTTGTTGTTGTTGTTGGGCCGTTTGTTGTAGTTGCGATTGATGTTGCGATTGTTGGGATAATTGTTGTGATTATTGTTGTAATTGCTGTTGTTGTTGTATTGGTGATTCTTATCACCGTTTTCCTCTCACTTTCTTTTGACTTGCTTCACATTGGCCTCTTCAGCAGTCTGTTCCTTAATTCTTTCTTCAATCTGGTTCACTAGTTTGTGAGCCATTCTACATGCCTGTTGTATGGAGGTGGGCTCGTGTGAACTTATATCTTCTTGGATTCTTTCCGGTAATCCTTTCACAAACGCGTCGATCTTCTCTTCCTCATCTTCGAATGCTCCCGGACACAATAGGCATAATTCTGTGAATCGTCTTTCGTACGTGGTAATATCAAATCCTTGGGTTCGTAACCCTCTAAGTTCTGCCTTGACCTTATTGACCTCGGTTCTGGGACGGTACTTCTCGTTCATCAAGTGCTTGAATACTGACCACGGTAGTGCGTACGCATCGTCTTGTCCCACTTGCTCTAGATAGGTATTCCACCATGTTAACGCAGAACCTGTGAAGGTATGCGTAGCGTACTTTACTTTGTCCTCTTCAGTACACTTACTTATGGCAAACACCGATTCGACCTTCTCGGTCCACCGTTTCAATCCGATCGGTCCTTCGGTTCCATCAAATTCCAAAGGTTTGCAGGCAGTGAATTCTTTGTAGGTGCATCCTACACGATTTCCTGTACTGCTAGATCCAAGGTTATTGTTGGTATGTAGCGCAGCCTGTACTGCGGCTATGTTTGAAGCTAGAAAAGTACGGAATTCCTCTTCATTCATATTCACGGTGTGTCGAGTAGTCGGTGCCATTTCCTTCAAAATAGTCAAATGGAACAAGTTAATCATACAGAATATTAAGAGTAGTTAATAGTATTTCGTAGCATAATATGAACTCATTTATAAAAGCTTTTTCTTCATATTAGCGTTTTATAAATTTAAATTCGGGTAGTACCTACCCGTTAAGTTCATACTTAGTAGCTAATATACAATTCAACTACTACAATTCTATATGAAAAACTGATTATAATAATATTTCGCGTTCAAACTTTTATACAATATTTTACAAACTTACAATACCGCTTATTTTACATAAAGCATGAAATATAGCACACAATAACTTTGATACAAGATAGTTGTGAAGATAATTCTAGCTAGTACACAAGTCGTTAAGCAAAGGCAATAAAGACACGTAATTCATACGTCCAGAAACAAGTCATGCATTCTGGTTTTACTAGGACTACTTCCCATCCTTGGTCTTGTGGAACATAACCATAATGGCCGTTGATAAGACAGCGTGTTGTAACGTCGTCAAAGGGACGAGGGTTACGTAATGTCCAACAGTCCCGTAACAATCTAAAAACCTCATTTCTTACCCCAATTACCGACTCCGTCACTTGTGGGAACGTTTTGTTTAATAGTTGTAGCCCGATGTTCTTGTTCTCACTTTGGTGAGAAGCGAACATTACTAATCCGTAAGCATAACATGCTTCTTTATGTTGCATGTTAGCCGCTTTTTCTAAATCACAAAGTCCAATATTCGGATATATTGAGTCAAAATAATTTCTTAACCCATTGCGTAAAATAGCATTTGGGTTCCCCGCAATATATGCGTCAAAGTAAACACATCGTAACTTATGGATTTCCCAATGTGATATCCCCCATCTTTCGAACGAAAGCCTTTTATAAACCAAGGCATTCTTGGAACGTTCTTCGAATGTCTTACAAACTGATCTCGCCTTAAATAGTTGTGCCAAAGAATTCTGACCGACTCTAGACAAGATTTCATCAATCATGTCTCCGGGTAGGTCTCTTAAAATATTGGGTTGTCTATCCATTTTGTGTTTTTATACTGTAAAATAGACAAGAGTTAGATTCATAATAAAAAAAAAATACTTATTAATACAAGCAATTTTTACATATATCATAAAGCATAAGCACACTATATTACTTATATTACACCACACGAATACAACTATCTTATTCCGACTCGCTTGTTTCTTCTTCTTCAGTTTTGGTTCGTTTTACCAAGTTTCTAGGGATATATGATGTTCCCCTAATACGAGCCGTCGTTATCCACATTGGTTTAGAAAAACCTGGTGGTTTAGAGGTTCCCGGGTCATTGTTACAACTTAAGGACTTCGGGGGTTGACGATACATATAAAGTTCATCGGGGTTGGAATTAGATTTCTCTATTTTTATGCCCTTTCCCTTATTATTTTCTTTTGCCTTTTTAAATTCAGTTGGGGTAATTTCTATAACATCATCGGAATTCTCGTCAGAATCCGATTCATCAGAGAATTGGTAATCCTCCCAATATTTTGCTTCCTTAGCGGAAACACTATTGACCATAATTAACCTTGGTCGGTTGGTTGAGGATTTTCTTTTACTTAACCGTTTTATTATTTCCCCCACCGGTTCTATTTCTTCATCCGGTTCCGATTCTTCTTCCGGTTCTGATTCTTCTTCTGGTTCCGACTCTTCTTCCGGTTCCTCTTCAGGAACTTGTGAATCAGTCCACGAATCATTCCAATTTACATTTGACTCTTCATTATTATTAGGTGAGTCAATGGGACTTGTTCTAGAGGTAGACATCTATCACATAATATCAAACGCGTTAAGAGATTAATATATCACATAATATTCACATGTTAAAAATATATAGTTCCCAACAAAATTTGTTAAGCAATCATTTTTCAAGTAAACACGGTCGAAGTCCAGACTCACTAATGCATCCTAACAAACTCGATAAGACCCACTAATGCAAAATTCTAGTTCTCTAAGACCAACGCTCGGATACCAACTGAAATGTCCCGTTCTTATTGATTAAAAACGTTCCATATTAATTGATTTCGTTGCGAGGTTTTGACCTCTATATGAGACGTTTTTCAAAGACTGCATTCATTTTTAAAACAAACCATAACCTTTATTTTATAAATGAAGGTTTAAAAAGCTTTACGTAGATTATCAAATAATGATAATCTAAACTATCCTGTTTACACACGACCATTACATAATGGTTTACAATACAAATATGTTACATCGAAATCAGTTTCTTGAATGCAGTTTTTACACAATATCATACAAATATGGACTCCAAATCTTGTCCTTATTTTACTATGCAACAGCGGAAGCTCTTAATATTCACCTGAGAATAAACATGCTTTAAATGTCAACAAAAATGTTGGTGAGTTATAGGTTTAACCTATATATATCAAATCGTAACAATAGACCACAAGATTTCATATTTCAATACACATCCCATACATAGAGATAAAAATCATTCATATGGTGAACACCTGGTAACCGACATTAACAAGATGCATATATAAGAATATCCCCATCATTCCGGGACACCCTTCGGATATGATATAAATTTCGAAGTACTAAAGCATCCGGTACTTTGGATGGGGTTTGTTAGGCCCAATAGATCTATCTTTAGGATTCGCGTCAATTAGGTGTCTGTTCCCTAATTCTTAGATTACCAGACTTAATAAAAAGGGGCATATTCGATTTCGATAATTCAACCATAGAATGTAGTTTCACGTACTTGTGTCTATTTTGTAAATCATTTATAAAACCTGCATGTATTCTCATCCCAAAAATATTAGATTTTAAAAGTGGGACTATAACTCACTTTCACAGATTTTTACTTCGTCGAGAAGTAAGACTTGGCCACTGTTGATTCACGAACCTATAACAATATATACATGTATATTAAAATATGTTCAAAATATATTTACAACACTTTTAATATATTTTGATGTTTTAAGTTTATTAAGTCAGCTGTCCTCGTTAGTAACCTACAACTAGTTGTCCACAGTTAGATGTACAGAAATAAATCGATAAATATTATCTTGAATCAATCCACGACCCATTGTATACGTATCTCAGTATTGATCACAACTCAAACTATATATATTTTGGAATCAACCTCAACCCTGTATAGCTAACTCCAACATTCACATATAGAGTGTCTATGGTTGTTCCGAAATATATATAGATGTGTCGACATGATAGGTCGAAACATTGTATACGTGTCTATGGTATCTCAAGATTACATAATATACAATACAAGTTGATTAAGTTATGGTTGGAATAGATTTGTTACCAATTTTCACGTAGCTAAAATGAGAAAAATTATCCAATCTTGTTTTACCCATAACTTCTTCATTTTAAATCCGTTTTGAGTGAATCAAATTGCTATGGTTTCATATTGAACTCTATTTTATGAATCTAAACAGAAAAAGTATAGGTTTATAGTCGGAAGAATAAGTTACAAGTCATTTTTGTAAAGGTAGTCATTTAAGTCGAAAGAACGACGTCTAGATGACCATTTTAGAAAACATACTTCCACTTTGAGTTTAACCATAATTTTTGGATATAGTTTCATGTTCATAATAAAAATCATTTTCTCAGAATAACAACTTTTAAATCAAAGTTTATCATAGTTTTTAATTAACTAACCCAAAACAGCCCGCGGTGTTACTACGACGGCGAAAATCCGGTTTTACGGTGTTTTTCGTGTTTCCAGGTTTTAAATCATTAAGTTAGCATATCATATAGATATAGAACATGTGTTTAGTTAATTTTAAAAGTCAAGTTAGAAGGATTAACTTTTGTTTGCGAACAAGTTTAGAATTAACTAAACTATGTTCTAGTGATTACGAGTTTAAACCTTCGAATAAGATAGTTTTATATATATGAATCGAATGATGTTATGAACATCATTACTACCTCAAGTTTAGTAGGTAAACCTACTGGAAGTGACAAGAAATGATCTAGCTTCAAAGGATCTTGGATGGCTTGAAAGTTCTTGAAGTAGGATCATGACACAAAAACAAGTTCAAGTAAGATTTTTACTCGAATTAAGATAGTTTATAGTGATAGAAATTGAATCAAAGTTTGAATATGAATATTACCTTGAATAAGAAAGATAACCTACTATATATAACAAAGGTTTCTTGATCTTAGATGATTACTTGGAATGGATTAGAAAGCTTGGAAGTAAATTAGTAAACTTGAAGGGATTTTTGAAGTGTTCTTGAAGTGTTCTTCCTATGATGATTATAGCTTGATTCTTGAAGTGATTTTTGATGAAGATGATGATTAACTACTGGAAAAATACGTTCATAATAGTGTGTGTGTGTGTTGAGAGAGAATTAGAAAGAGAATTGGAAGTGAAATGGAGTGAATGATGAGTGGTAATTGGTGAGTGGTGAGTGGGGTTAAAAGGAGTTCTAGTTAGTTGACTAGCTCATGGTAGAAGTTAAAATTGATTAGTCATACATGACATAATCAAGAGTGGAATCCCATGCTAGTTCCTATTGGTATATACCCATAGTAAGTACGTTTTGAAGCTGTGTAAAATACGGGTAAGAATACGACTAGAATTCTTGATGAAAGAAAAGAATGGGAAAGTAACTGTAACCATTTTCGTTAAGTATGAGTGTTTTGATATATGTCTTGAAGTCTTCCAAAAGTATTTTAATACATCTAAATACACTACATGTATATACATTTTAACTGAGTCGTTAAGTCATCGTTAGTCGTTACATGTAAGTGTTGTTTTGAAACCTTTAAGTTAACGATCTCAATTAATCTGTTAACCCATTGTTTATTATATCTAATGAGATGTTAAATTATTATATTATCATGATATTATGATATATTAATATATCTTAATATGATATATATACATTTAAATGTCGTTACAACGATAATCGTTACATATATGTCTCGTTTCGAAATCCTTAAGTTAGTAGTCTTGTTTATATGTATATAACTCATTGTTAATATACTTATGGAGATACTTACTTAACATAATCTCATGTTAACCATATGTATATCCATATATATATCGTCATGTCATTTTTACAAGTTTTAACGTTCGTGAATCGCCGGTCAACTTGGGTGGTCAATTGTCTATATGAAACATATTTCAATTAATCAAGTCTTAACAAGTTTGATTGCTTAACATGTTGGAAACATTTAATCATGTAAATATCAATCTCAATTAATATATATAAACATGGAAAAGTTCGGGTCACTACAGTTTGCATGTTATTGGAATTTTTTCGCGCTTCGGTACAAGATTGGTATTTCAAACATCGCAACCAATCGGTTAGTCTTACTTCAACTGTTACTCCATATGCTGAACATAAACTAGCCAAGAGGACGAAAAAGTCAAGAAGATGGCAAGCAATTTCATCGACAAACAATCCAGTAGAAGTGCGCGATGGACGAAAAAATGGCCTCGTTAATCTAGCAGATAAAGTTTGTTCATGTGGGCAGTGGCAGGGATCAGGCATAACTTGCGGACATGTTATTACAGTAGCACGACTGTTTGGAGTAGCTGATGTTACTCAATTTATATCTCATTGGTTCACGACAGAAACTTATATAAGTACGTATATGGAACACATCCTTTCTTTGCCCCATCGGTCTGAATGGTCGGATCCGGGGCCCAACGTCCTACCAATTGTAAACCCTCCCATTAAGCCGAAAAGAGCTCCCGGACGCCCAAAATCAACAAAACGTCACCCGTCAATGGGTGAAGACACTGAAAAAACAGTAAGAACATGTACTTGTTGCAAAGAACCAGGTCATGGTAGGGATACGTGCAAATCTTCAGTTGATCGAACTAGTGAACCAACCACGAAAAGGGTAGTAAAAACATCGGCCTCAACTTCAAAGTCGAAGAAGGGTAAGGAGAAACTCACTGACAAAGAAGCGTTTCATGCTTATCAGTCTCAGTTTTATGCAACGTGCAATCTAGGGAGCGATAATTAGTAAACCAATCTCCAAGTTTCGGTTTATTTTCCTATTGTATGTTTTTTATGTCATATCTTCTCGTTGTAATAAATTCTAGAAGTTTATCTATGTTATGTGTAATAATAATCTATATTTTGGTTTATGTATGCTATCATTAAACCTTGAGTCCAATCATAGCAATTGCGACCTTTTGCACATACGCAAGGTCGCAAGATATCCCTTGCGACCTTTTGCACATACGCAAGGTCGCAAGTTAGACCTTGCGACCTCATTAACACAGACGCAAGGTCGCAATATAGTCCATCTTTCTTTCAAACCCTGGTCAAATCACAAGATTGTCCACTGCATCTGCTACTCTTACAGTCTATTCTTTCCCATCAGAGTCACATTTATATAGACCTACTAGTAAGTACTTGTAATCATATACAAATAACAAGTTCAAACAACACATATACATATCAACAAGGGTACAATCAAACAACCTGTGCAGCCTTTTTAGCATCCCTTGTCGCATCTTTTTCGTCTGGTGGTGGTGGTAGTGTATCAAAACGTGCACGGAAGAACGTCCTTGCCATTTTGTTCCTATATTCCTGTGCAGCCTTTTTTGGATCTCCAATGTCATCAAGCCCCTCCTGTGCAAACACCAGTCTCTCCATATGGATGCACACCCAAACACCGCAGTCACCGGTTTCACCTGCCTGCACTGGCACATTACGCCCAGATTCAATCATCAACTCCATACTCTCATTGTTTTGGTAGTAATCTTCAAGCTGTGATTCTGGCATCTTGTTATAGTAGTCAATCGCGTGCAAGTAGACGGGCAAGTTTTCACACATCATTGTGACAACATGTTGTAGCTGTTCACTAGCAAGACCGGGTAAACTGTCGTACACATAAACTTCCATTTCTTATAACTTTAATGATAGCAGCAAGAAATGTTATGGGACTCTAAAGTGTACTGGGATCAAGATCTGAAACAGAAAGAACGTTTAGTCAGAAAACAACCCATACGCAAGGACGCAAAATTTACCTTGCGTCCAAATAGCACATGAAGACCAAGCTGGATACATTTCATCACTACCATCCCGAAGAGAAATTATATAAGTGTAATTTGGTACCCTAAAGGTAGAGAACCCTTCATTCTCTTTGAAATTAGGATCTTTGGCCTTGGCCTGCTTCAACTTCTCCTCCTTTTGCTTCAACCTCTCCTCCTTCTCCTTCTGACTTAATCCCCAAAATTCTTTAAAGTTTGCAAGCTGAGTCAGGAATCCAGATGGCATAATTGTCCATCGAGAACTTGCTTTAACCACCTCATGTGGTAACTCAGGAGTGTTAAACATCTGGCTTGCTCTGGGGAGAAATCTCTGATGATATCTTAAAAGAAATGTAGTCCAGCCATCAATGTGCTACAAATTAAGAAGACAGGTTAAGATATTAACACAATAATTCATGTCATAAACAAAACATTAAGAAGATCACTCACCAAGTTCTCCAAATATCCTGCCTCTCCTAACCCCAGCAAGCGAATCCAAAACTCCAGACCAAGGTAAATGAACTGATCACTTTGAAAGATGAACATGCAACGGGTCTCTTGCTTGCTCTGTATAATTGTCGTGGGATCTTTTGCAGGGGGTGCATGCTTTCTCTGATCTCTCCATGCTCCAGTGGGTGGTGGTTTAAGACAACCTTGATCATTGATAAGTCTGTCGATCATGGCAAAGATTTCTTCTTTACTAGCCCAGTCCTTTTCCTTCCTTTTTCTCTTAAAAGTCACCTTCACATCCTTACCACTTACATTCTTTGGTCCTTCTGTTTCACCAGGGGCAACATTATCAACTACCATAGCATCAGGTTGTCCATCAACAGCTTTCTGATCAACCATTTGCTCATCCACACATTGCTCTTCTGTATCTAGGTTGATCGCATTCATGTTTTCCACCTTCTCAATGACATGTCTGGACAGCTGTGCAAAACAGGAAATCTGGTTTATAAAAACAACAGACGCAAGGACGCAATACTAACTTTGCGTCCACAAAGCGCAAGGACACAAGACAAACTTTGCGTCCACGAAGCGCAAGGACACAAGCATAACCTTGCGTCCACATCAGTGAGTCAGGAACACCAAATATTTATGCATTTTAAAAAAAAAAAAACACAACTAAAATATTATAATGCAGCAATTTACCTTCTCAATTGGTTTTCTATATCCAGGTGAAGTAAACGGGGACCTTAATGCACACGTGGGTCGTCTTTCTCTTATTCCACGTCGTATTTGCATAGGAGAAGGGTTGACAATCTCATTGTCAGAGAAAGATTTCTCATAATACGTATCGTCCTAAGAAAATAACAAATAAAAAACAAAAATTATATAAATTCATTGAGAACAAATATTCAAATGCAAAAAATAAAAATAATTAATAAATTTTAATATACCGGATACTTTTGCTCTGGAAAAGGGTTTTCTTCGTATTCCGACAATTTCCTTTTACATTCACTTAATTCATTTTCAACTTTGTCCAACCGCTCTTTAAATTCTTTTTCAGTTTTGGATACCCGCTCGGTCAACAACGCTACCACACGATGTAATTCTTGTACCTCGGTATTTTGATGTGTTGGTGTATGTGTCTGTGTCTGTGTCTGTGTCTCCTCTACAGTTTCTGGAATTATTGGGGTTTCTTCTTGCTGGATCTCCTGTTCAACTAAAGTTCCAAGAAATAACGCGTCACTATCAATCCACCATTGAAACTCCTTCTCTGTATCAGTGGGGGAGAGACCACGTATAAGTCTCTTGTTCTTGGGACAATCATCCTGCATAATCAAACACGACTTTATACACAAGATAACAAAAAATACTTGGAATTTTTCTGGTCAAACAGACGCAAGGACGCAAACAACTCTTTGTGTCTCCATAGTAGCACGTACGCAAAGACGCAAGTACAACCTTGCGACCACGCTTACCAAAGACGCAAGGACGCAGGAAGGGTCTTGCATCCTTGCCATTTCCTCTCTATTTCAACAGTCATTTACCAGTCAATGGTAATTCCAGATATTAAAGCCCACTGACCTGAATATCTAAGAGTTTAATGTAATCTGAGATTCCAAAAGTCTCCGCTGTTGTACGCTTCCAAAAAAGAGCCCTCGGTACTCCATTCTTGTCCATTTTTGTAGCAAAGGATTTAATGGTACGACGGTAAGCCTCGAGGATCCAAATCTACAAATCATTTTTGTTTAAACAATATCAATATATATATTATCTTTAAATAATAAAACTATTTGAAATCAAACATGTCGTTACCTTAAATGCCCACATAAATCCCGCCAAAGTGTACGCCTTGCCGCTCTCTAATTGGCTTTCCCGAACAACAAACCCTTCACTAACCGCTTCGTAAGTCGGTTCCCATATACGAGACCCCCATGGGTACTTATTAACACTTGAAAAATCTTCAACTAAATATAAGAACTTCTTGTTCACCACATGGGCAGATTGTTTACCCATAAAAGCTCTCTCTATAACTAATATGATTGCTAGTCGAATCACATCATCGTCCGAAACACCAACTCGACTAGTTTTTAGAAGCTTCTTTTCAATATCACCAATCAAAATGTTTGTGCTCTCTTTAATGGACGGAAATAAACGTTGTCTAATTGGAGCCGTCTCTTTTTCATAATTTTTAGGGATGTAATGTGCCATATCCGTACGGGTACCAAACAAAAACCCCGTTACTAGACAAAATTCACGGCGACCAAATCTAATAGAAAAATTACGCTTAAATCTAAACCATATGTCATCTTGCTC
Organism: Rutidosis leptorrhynchoides; assembly: GCF_046630445.1. Taxonomy (NCBI): domain Eukaryota; kingdom Viridiplantae; phylum Streptophyta; class Magnoliopsida; order Asterales; family Asteraceae; genus Rutidosis; species Rutidosis leptorrhynchoides. The sequence continues at coordinate 497,049,967 of NC_092334.1, read as the reverse complement.
CTCGGGGTACTTATCATCATCAATACCTTCCAGCCGTTCAGTTTTACGTTGGAGCATTGCATGTACAAGTCCGGGATCGTTTCCCATGTATTCAAGATCTAACCATACACCAAAACACGTTTGTTTAAATATTTTTATTTGATTTTCGGTCATTACTTTCTTCACATCACCTATAATACTTATTTTATTCTTCATCATCAGTTTACCTTCAACCCATCCCTGTAAAATTAGCAATAAGAACATCAGCATATGATACGCAAATACGCAAAATTGGTCTTACGTCCTTTGCTACCGGTACACAAGGTCGCAAGTATGGTCTTGCGACTTGATTGTGTCCGGAACGCAAGGACGCAAAACGACCATTATGCCTGGACAGTCAAATTAATTTGACCAGCAACAAATTGTTGTTTCACCAAAACACTATACAAAACAAGACATAATATACCCCATTATTTAAAAAAAAAACAAGAATACGGTTTAATAATGATGATTATCACAGAGACATTTCTTCGAACAGTTGGTGTGCACATTTTCAGATTTATATATGAACATATGAAATTGATATACACCTCCCAAATAACTAACATATATAGTGAAGGAATAACTAACCTGCGGATTTGCCATTGTTATTAGGTTGATATCTTGATTTATTTCGTAGTTAAAATGGAGCAGACGAAGACGATGGTGACGTAGTTGGTGACGTAGACGCTGGTACGTGGTGGTGGTGGTGAATACGATGGATGAACTGGTGGTAGTGCAGGTGGTGATGGTGGGTTCGATCTACTGTTTGAACGAGAGAGAAGATGATGGATCTTTGCGTATTTGCGTTTGGCTAGGTTTTTCGTAATTTGCTTCTCTGCGTCTGTGCGTATTTGCGAAGTGTGTGTGTGTCAAGTGAATGTTATTATTAGGTTTATAACCTAATAATAAAAAAACACAAGACGCAAAGACGCAAGCACGCAAGATATACAAAATTTGCGTCTTGCGTCTCGCAAGGCATGTTTTGCATCTTTGCGTGTTTTATGATTACTATTTTATGTTGCTGCTATTTGAGTTTTTTTTTATTTATTTAACTACTGTTAATGTATATATCCATCTATGTTTACAAATATTTATCTAGTGCTTAAGTGTAAGTTGTTATTGACCAAATTACTCCAGTCGTCCTTGAACTTGTACTGAAAATTAAAATGACCAATAAAACATATAGGCTAAAATTAAAATACCATTTCATTAACCAGTAGTACAAAAGGCCCTACGACCTACTTTATTACATGATCAATCAAGATTAATTAAAATGCAGCAGCATACATAATCTGAGCATTCAACACTTCTCGATCAGAAGGATGCACCAACTCGTCTTCATCAGCAAAGAAGTTGTTCAACAACATGCCATACGAAAATCCACTCCCACCAGCTGCAGCCAATCCTGCCATCCGATTAGCAACCACATATGCCAGATTAATTGGGATTTGTTCGAGCAAACACATCAAAATCAAAACTTTAGTTACAGATAGCTCCACATCAGCATCATCTCGAAACATGACATTCTTCTTGATGACATTCATCATCTGTTGATACTGGTCCTGAATATCTTCCTCCCTGATAATGACAGGACCACTGTTTGGCATGTAAAAACCAGGTTTACATAGTCCCGAAACAAACCCAGAAGCTGAGAATGAATTTTCTGTAGCTGACCTCCTCGGGGCCTTTTTCACATCCTTGCTAAGACTGAAAAACTTGAAATCTCCATCTGGAATATCCAACATCTCACCAAACTCCTCCAACGTCCAATCTTAGGAATAACCAAACATGTTCACGTGAACACATTTCAGTTTACGTGGATCAAAGACATAGTTAGCATAGAATTCCCTAACAAGTCTGGGATAGTACTCATTAACTTGACGATGTAGAAAAGCTCCAGCATCTATTCCCCGCCAGTACGCGGAAAAACCACCTAGAGCAACAACCCTAACCCCAGGAAGAATGGGACGGTCGGCTAATAGTCGTCGTCTTTCAGCAACTTGTTGTGATGACTCTCCTTGTGATGGTCGGTGTGAAGCTCTAGCTCTTCTGTCCATGGATATTAACTGAGATTAACTGTAAATAACAAACTAATTAAAAATAATCATCATACAAACAAATAATAAATACAATAATTAGTGAAGAAAAATGCTTAAATTAGTACCTTAAAGTACCTTTAATCAATGAATTGCACAAGGATGGAATTTTTATGAGACTGTGAAAGATAAGTTCCAGGGTCATACTATAAATAGGGTAAAATCTTATCCGACAAAAATCTAAGAAATCTTAATAAATCTTATCCGAAAATCCAACATCTGATCAGATAAGGTCGCAAGCTCGCAAGACGCAAGGACGCAAACTTGCGCCTTGCGAGGGCAACTCGCAAGCCTCCTTGCGTCTTGCGAGGGCAATCTGGCAATTTTTGTTTTTTTTTTGGGCTCCAGCGCAAGAAACTACATGGGAATGGGCATTTTGGCTATAATCCCTTTAATTTACTGAGTAATTAATTACTATTAAATATATTAATTATTATTTATATTCAATTTTATAACTATTTTCATGAAAAAATAAGATCAAAAAGGTGAATTCTTTTATATTTTTAATATGTAAAATTAAATGATAGATGTCTTTAAAAAAAATTAAAAATAGATAAAAATAAAATATAAAAACCAAATAAAAATAAAATGATAAATAAACGTAAAAGTTTAAGATTGTAAAGAAAACAATAACTATATTATTATTATATAATATTAATATTCTTTAAGATGGCATATGTATTTTTCTTTTCGCAATTAAACTGAGATGGAGACCATACCAGAAAATAATATATTCATGAAGATATACTTCGTGTATTTCTTTTGTAAATTGAAAAAAGTATATAATCAATATATTAGAATAATTAAAAATTTAATTAAATTTAGTTAAAAAAAAAAGTCAGATATCATGAAAACTGTTTTGACATATGTAATAAGTCGCACATTAACTAAATTCTGTTTACTGTTTGAGCTCTACATGATAACTTCTGATCAGGGTTCTGAAGTTGGCGGTGGTCCTACTCTCCCTTACCTTAAGGTTTACGATCTACATACGGGTCTAATTAAGGTTGGGCTCGAATAAGTTAAGTTGTATACGAACCGGGTCATCATTTGTGTTAGTAGTGGGTGTGGTGGTTCTTTCACCGTGTTCCAGGATGCAACCATTATTACTTGCTTGGCTACAACCAAGACAAGCATTGCACTACATCCTAAAAATGCAACACCTCATGGCAATAATCTATATGAAAAAACATGCTAAGGTTATTTGGCCTTCGCCATACAACCTCCATCATATATCCACGTATCGGTTGCATAGTATTTTTATGCTCTCAAATATTCTCTCCGCTTACAACTCAACCCTCCCATTTACCCAATTGTACCCACCTTAAGCATTTTATGCACGATTGTGAAAGTACTTCAAAACATTTCTCCGAGTCTTTACCTATTCAAATCATGAACCATACGTCATTCAAATCTACTTAACTTTTCAAAATCTCATACACATTATTCTCATAGTAGTTGACTTGTTCACCTCCCAATTCACAAATCAACTAAGTTCATTTGCTTCGCAATACACATGACTCATCACTCATAAGTTTATTCATTTAACATTTAACATAATTTTCATTTTATGTTACAATCACCTTTTATTCAAGCTCTTTTCACCCAAAATACTACATATTATATTTATATCAACTTATAATCTTCAAGGATTTAAGCTTGATTATAAATCTATGAATCATCATAAATTCTTTAAATATCTAGTATATATATATTTTTTAATTGAAATGCATACTAAGTACATTTGATCCAATAACAACAAAAATTCTCATAATTTATATAAAACTCATTTTCACCATCTTCGTAGCTTACATGAACACATAAAATCACCACTCTTAAATTCCTAGTTTAAAAAAGTTTTTCAACTTCAAAATCTTCTACTAACTCTATTGGTCATCCTTTAACTTAAAATTCCTTAAAAAAATAAGTAGAAGTTTCATAACTCAAATTAAGGGTTATAAAAACCCAAATTAGCTGACACATAAATGAGGAAGATAGTGATGGTTAATGGTGCTATGAAGTGCTACTAGATGCTAATGTTTAATTTCCTTGATTGCAAGAAAGATCAAACTTGATTTCCTCCTCTTTGCTCCTTGGGCTGAATTCAATAACACACATACACTTACAATTTATTTTAAGTTTTCTTTTGGAGAAATAGCCCTAAATTTCCAGATTTTAGCTTTTAAATAATAAGTTATTAATTTATTAATATTTAATATAATACATGTTAGAAGCATTAAAATAAAAAAATATCTTAAATATTGAGGTGTTACATTTTCTTTTTTTTAACGTAGAAGAAAACTTATTGATTCAAAGAAAAAGAAGGTCGACAGTAGTGAATTGGCTCGTTTCGAGGTGTCTGTTATAGATTTTTTTTTGGACTTTTATTACGTTGTTTTGCTCTATCTTTTAGTTTTGTTGCATGTTAGTTTAACTTCTTTGGTTTCTTCTACTTGTAGGTTTTTATGTTTAGTTCTTTTGTTGGAGTTGTGTGTTTTGTTTATTTTGATTTTTTTTTTATAAGTTTCGAGCTCGTTAATTTTTTATGAAAGTTATTTTTATTTTTCTCGGGAAAAAGTAAATCCTATTTACAATTTTCAAAATATTAGTAAAATAAATACTCCGTAGTAAATAATTTTTTGAATAAATTTAAATATAAGTATGAATATGAATATAAATATTAAATAAATATAAATATAACTGATAAATATGATATAAATAAATAATAAATAATATACGGAGTACATATTAGATAAATGTAAATGTAAAAAAAAAAAATAGAAAACAAAATAAAGAACGAAGAATTCCCAAATTCCTTCGCATCTTTTCCTTGTGACGGTATCCAGGTTTGCAGCATCTCAATTCGTGTCTGCTCCCACCGTATTGATTACTTCTCCTGACGTCTGGTAATGTACGGCGGTTCCGGTAAACTCGGCCGTGGTCGCGGCAGCGGTCCTCCAGTCAAACGGAATATCCACTCTACCTTCCAACCTTCTTCTGTTCAACGTCCATCCGCTACACCTCCCGGTGGTCGTTTATCCGCCGGTAGCGGTCACCGTAGCCGGAGCAATACACTCGCCGCTCCTGCTACAGTTCCAAAGACAGATGAATCGTTTAGTTTAGTTCGTAATACTCCGTTAAATTTTGGAATGATTATTAGGCTTTCACCTGTACTTGTTGAAGAAATTAAGCGGATCGAAGCGCTAGGGGGTACGGCGAGGATTAAATTTGATTCTTGTGCTAATAATCCTGCCGGAAATGTAGGTTAAATTTCATCTGAATGTTGACTGTATAAATAGCTGTCTTATATATTGTTTGATTTGAAGTTTAATTTTGTGCTTAAATAACCTAGACTAATGAAATTGAATATTCAATTTGTTTTCATTGGTTATATTTCAGCTTAGAGTTCTTGCAGTGATATTAATATTATTATGAATATGAATTATGAATCTAATGTTCAGCTGTTCAAGATCAAGTTAGTTGCTAGGTTAGAACTGTATATAAAGTATAGTTTTGTATTAGATCATATTCAGGAAGTATATATCACATCGACTAATGAAATTGAATATTCAATTTGTTGCCATTGGTTTTGATTAGGTTCGAGTTCTTGCAGTGATACTGTATTTATATTATGAATCTAATGTTCAGTTGTTCAGGATCAAGAAATTTAGGTGCTAGGTTAGAACTGTATATAAAGTATAGTTTTGTGTTAGATCACATATAGGAAGTTCAGCTCTCTAGGTTTTGGTTTTTGTTGATACTCTGTGTTACGTGAATTTGTTCAGTTGTTGCCATTGTTAAGTTTCCTTCTACTATTTTAGGTTATTGATGTTGGAGGTAAGGAGTTCAGATTTACATGGTCGCAAGAAACTGGGGACTTGTGTGATATATATGAAGAACGAAGGAGTGGTGATAATGGCGAAGGATTGCTTGTTGAATTTGGAGGTGCTTGGCGAAGGATAAATGTGCAACGTGAGTTAGACGATTCAGTCAAAAACCATGTAAAAATGCGTACAGTTGAAGCAGAACGCAAGCACAAGTCACGGAAGTATGTTTCATATTTGATTTGAGCAAATTTATATTGGCATGCACAAATGTTCCATAACATACATGTGTGTCACAGTTTGCTCCTAATTATATAAATATGATAGTATTAGGTTATTTTTGCTTCTGACACACTCCACTCTCTGTGTTCCTTTATATGATCTGTTAATTAGCACTTACAGAATGCTTACCTCTTGAACTTGAACTTAATATGCTGCTAATTGCTTATAGCCATGTAACAGTGTCCTCATTAATGCTAGAGTTTTTGTAAATGCCATGTGGCCTCACCAGCATTATCTTCAAAACGCCTGCATTTATCTTTGCTTGATTGGATTATGTTGTAAACTCTCCACATTTACCTATCTAAGTTGACCCTATCATATTTAAGATAAGTTAACCCATATGACTGCTCCTTCTCATGGTAAATTCTGCTAGCTGTCGACTTTCCATCATCCCCATCTAAAATTAAATTCTTTCAAGAGCATATCTAAATTATAGGTTAAAGAGGACCATATTGCATCTCAGGTGGATTTTACTGTGTGACCTCGACACTCCTGAATATTGTCTACTCCATATGCTCCACTACATTAATGTGACCGCGACACTCTTCTGAAGATTGTCACTAAATCTTGTGCCTTTTTATTCTCCGCTACATTTTTACCTATGCATACGCTACATAGGGTTGTTCAACGTCCAATTAAATGGAGTTTAGTATGTGGCATTCCGTTCATGAGGCCAACCTCAGTTGGTCTTTATATCAACATTAAGATTTAGTCTAATACTTATTGCCATTCTCCTGAATACCTTTATTTGATCTTGTTCAACCATATATCGCCTGTAGCCCTCACTCGGACTATTTTTTGTGTCTTGAACCTTCTTATTTCTGCCACCAACACCTCTTTATTAGGGTTCGGATGATTAATTTTCTCAATTGTAGTTCACCTCTTGTGTGGTATGACTAGTAAATAAGCTGTCGGTACAAGAAACATAACAGTCCAATAACTGAAGCATTCTCACCTTTTCAAGTTGTACATAAGCTAGACTGTTGTAAATAACATACAAGACAATATAGAACCTATGATATCTTGTTCCATTTTTCAAGCAAGATTTTCTAGTGGCTGTAGCTCATATTTTCTTGTAGAATGTCAAATTTAGTTACAGGGCTTTGGTAGAGGTGTGGAGTAGAGGATCTAAAAAGAAATTCAGAAAGGCCTTAAACTTTTCTTTTTGTGAGGAAGTCAGGGATATATATGCGGTGTTTTAGCGTTTATCTGTTGTGATGGGGACTTGGGTAGGGCTGTTAGCTTACAGTTACAGGCTTTGCATGATTGATGTCATCATGTAATATGGCAGCATTATTATTTTGTGAATTTGAAGTAATCATATTATACAATTTTTTTGACAGAGCCATTATTTTAGACCATGGAAATCCATCTATGAAGAATCAAATGAAGGCCTTAGCTGCCGCTGAAGGTATTAACTTTATTTAGTCATCGCCATCCTCGGTTGGAACATTTCACGATTGATATACCATATGTGATCAAAAACTACTCATATCTTGCTGTTTAAAAAAATAGTCATAATTTTCAAGCCTTTAGTTTGTGCATGCAATTTGATGCAATAATATAGCATGTGTTGTCATATAAGGTAGATTTTGAAAAGTGAATGCATTGTTCCAAGAATTTAGGATTGTTGGTTCAGCTTGTTTTGCTTTAAACTTCATTTTATTTCTGAACTCACTTTTTGTTAACTAAATGGTATCGGAAAAATTTGTAATCCACAAGAACTATAAATATATCATCTCAATTCTAATTTCTCAGGGTTCCGTGCTGTCATCTTTATTTTCTATTTTGCCATTTGATGAATTGTTTCATATGTGTTCCTTGAATCGAGTATGTCATATTTTACATCACCACATTTGTTTTTATCAATCTTTATTAAGTAGTAAACAACTATCTAAGTTTCATCTAGTAAATCATGGCTCATTGATCTGATGAAGTCAATATAATTAATACAATACTTGTGAGAAATGATCATGTTGGGTTTAACTGTATTTAATGTATTTAATGAACCGAATATGTAACTCAGTTCATGTAAAGTTTCCTTAGCATCCACCTTCCAGTAACTTCTGATGCAAATCTCGACAGTACTTATAACTTCATAATAACTGAGTTTTGCTTCTTCCTTTTTTAACTGCATTATGTTCTTTTATTTATTTTTTTTTTTGTCTCAGCAAATAATACGTGGAAAGGGTCATACAATAAGAAGAAAGAGCCTCCTTTTAAAAAGATGAAAGCTGAACCTTCATCAGGTAAAGTGATTGTCTGATGGTATATTGATTTTATAATGTATTTGAAAATGTAAGTTATATTGCAAGGCTAAACTGTTCTGATACAGCAATAATCCCTCCTAAATCTGGTGGAAAAGCTGGATTCTCTTCGTCAACTCCTTCCAAAATCATGGCTTCGGTTTCACCCCTACTATCTACACCTGAACAGTCCGGTGCTCCATCGTCCCCTCTTAGAAATAGCAACATTGCCAAACTGCAGTCAAACAGAAAAGATGCTACTTTGACTCAATATGCTAGCACCTCTGACAAAGAAATGTTCAACAGTGTTCCTGCTGATCTTGTACAGACTAGACTAGAGAGCAATGAAAGATTTCGGAACAAACCGACTGACTTGCAGAGTTTGCTAATTTCTCTTCTTAAGGAGAAGCCACATGGAATGCACTTTAAGGTAAGTGTGGGAATCGGTCTAAAGATGGCGAGTTCGGCCATTTTTTTCCTATAAAATATGGGCCGATTTTGGCTGTGTTGTATCTTAAATGGATGAAATTAAAAACTTGGTAAAAGGAGAATGGGTCAAAAGGCTGAAAGTTTCTTAAAGTTTAATGCTTTCTAAGTTGTTTTTCACTTATTATTCCGGGATTTAGAATTCTAGTGTGATAGTTGTATTATTTTATCAAAGTCATGCTTGATACAATAGTTTCTTATGATCTTCCTTGAAAACGGAGAAAAAATTGTTTGTGGGTCATCCCAATCCACCCATTTTTCCATCTCTTACTGATATGATCTTATTTATGCGGTTTAACTTTCAGCAGATATTATTTCTGTATCATTTTCCTAATACGTAAGATGCTGCAAGACTCTATCTAATATAATATCATGCATAAGTTTCACACGTACCCACCAATTGTTGACTTGAATCCTTGCTCTTACTTTGGCTGGTTTTTCCATCTATATCCCTTCATACATTCTTACCGTATCTTATAGGCTCTGGAGAAAGCTGTCGGAGACACCATTCCCAAATCAGTTAAGCAAATCCAGCCCATCTTGGAAAAGGTAATCTGTATTAATTATTGTTTAATACCGTATTTTTCATGGCCTGCTGAATGACATTGTCATCTCATTCAGATTGCCGTTTTCCAAGCTCCGGGAAAATATATTCTGAAACCCGATGCCGAATTAGAAAGTTCTAAGAAAACTTCATTTGAAAGTGGAAGGTAGCTTCACTAATCAACACTCGCGGCTCTCATGTTGCTTTTATTTGATTTTCTGAGTGTTTGTGATTATTCATTCTGTATGCTGACATCATATTGTTATTGCTTGATTTTCTCATTTCCAGCTTTCTGGATAACAATAATCACCACAGAGAAGCAGCAGCTTTCGAATCTAGCTTTTCCTTGAAAAACGATATTGCAAAGGAATTTGAAGAACCGGGTCGCTTAATTTCTGAACCTTATGAAGAGTTAAATACTTCAGAAAAGATTGACATTGATTATCTTTCCCCAGATGTATTAAACGACAAAAAAGTTCCTCACAATAGTGAAGGCCCCGCAATAAGCTCGAGCAGGAGCGGAAGTGGTAGTGATAGCGATAGTGACAGCAGTGACAGTGGAAGTGAAAGCAGAAGTCGCGAAAGCAGCAGCGATAGTGAAAGTGATGCATCTGCGAACAGCAAACAGGGGTCTGATGAAGAGGTAGATATTATGAGTGACGATGATATACACCCCGGACAGAAATTACTACCGTCTGATCCTCAAGTAGGTTATGCACGTAATATGGTTGATGAAAACGATGGTCACCGGTCTGTTATGGTTGAGACCGAGAAAGATCTGTTTGATAACCCACAAGCTGAAATGAATGTAACTACTAATTTATATCCAGATAATTATGCAGATGACACCACAGATCTATATAATCATCATGTTGACCATCAAGAGAGTGAATTTCATGTTACGAATACTGTATCGAGAAATAACTTTAAAAGGGGATCTGATGTGAAGCAATTTAATGAGAATGAGCACGCGAAGAGATTAAAATCTGGGAACCAGCCTCAACCAATAATCTCTAAAGAGAGAAACTTTTATTCAGATAGTCCTATAAGTGACTGGCCTAACGAAGACCCATACAAAGGCATCAATAATCAAATGATAGGCAGGACTGTTGGTGATGTGTCTGATTATGAATACGATAAAGTTGACAACACTGAATTTATTGGAAAGTCTACTTCAGACTCCGGAAGATCAGGCCTAGGCCCAAGATCGTTTGATCTTAATGCACATGCACAAGTTTCTGCTAGTATGGATTATGAAAGGGGCCCACAAGAGAACGATGTATATTTTATGCAAAAAGATAAAGCTAACAAACAAATAAGAGATAAAGACGGTCATTCCAAGGATAAAAGACCTCCAAAGAATTCTGGAGTTAAACTTTCAGGTTCTCAACAAAAGAAACACGATAGTTCAAGCGGGAAGAGTAAGGATTCTGGATTTTTGTCAACGTCACAGATTAAGGATTCCCTTTTTGAGTTAAAAAATTCGCCTGTCATAAATGGTCGTGGACCCACACTCCAAAGAGAAGTCTCGGACTTAGAAATGGGTGAACTACGTGAGATTTTGCCTGAAGAAGGTAAAAAGCGTTTCGAGAAAAATAATTCTTTCAAGCAGTCAGATAATAATAAATCAAGTTCAGATTACTGGAATTTGGATGAAAGTAAAGGAAAGGTTACTGGAAGAACAAGTGTAGATTCTGTAAAGGCGTCTCCATTTCAATTGGGTATTGGCATGTCCGGCACTCACCAGATCGTACCTAATAAGGCTGTTCCTGAAGATCATGCTGATGATTATACAAGAGTTAATGGCAAGCCTATCTCAAGAATAGATCATGCGAAAGCTGAGTCACAGCATAGTAAGGGATTTGGTTCAGTAGGTTACATAGACAGTCAAAGAAAAGGGCCCGTGCTTGTGCCACATAAGCATGAGAAACAAGTAGTTTCTATTACTACGAAAGATAAGAAAAAGCATATGCCTAAAGATTTAGGTGCAAAAAAGAAGCCGGTAAATAAGAAGAGAGAGATGGAGTCTTGTTCAGATGAGAGTATCAGTTCATATGCCAAGTACGAAAAGGAGGAGCCGGAGATGAAAGGACCGATAAGAGATATTTCACAGTAAGTAGATCGCTATATTTGTGGTTTTTATTTTTATTTTTACTAAAGGTGGTAATTTCAATTTATCTACATTAGAATGGGATGTTCGGGGTATGCTTCTATCTGTAATGGATTAAACTGGTAAATTAGATTAATAGCTGATTAGACTATCTTTTAAATGGGGTGACAAAATCTGCTTTACTGATGGTGTGATGCATGAAACCTCCGAGTCCTCCTGTTTAAAAACTATTTCCAAAAATAAATGAATTATCATTATTGTAACCTTATATGACACTGATTGTTAATAGATGATAACTTGGACAAAAGTGTCTCGGACTCATGAGCGGCAGAGTGGCTACCCCACTTGCTCATATTGCCACCTCTGCTTTGTACTGTTTCTATAACACCAAGGGCTCACCCAGTGGGAACTATATAGAAAACTTAAATAGAACATTGAACAGCCTATCAATGATAATATTTATTTTATTTATTGTTAAAGTTTCAAAAGTATACTGATGTTTGCTTTATGTGTATGTATTTAGGTACAAAGAGTATGTGCAGGAGTATCGTGAGAAGTATAATAGCTATGAAACGTTGAACAAACTTTTAGAGTCGTACAGGTGCTTGGAAATTATATGCTTTGAATTTATCTTTGCTTTGTTATCTCATAATCTGAACTGAATTCATCTGATATCATTATCTAATGAAATTTTATCCTTAATGTCCAGGAACAAGTTTCAAACCTTTGCAAGCGACCTTGAACTTGCCAAAGGAAGAGACAATGATAGATATAACAAAATAGTCGATCAGTTAATGGAATCTTATCGTCAGTGTGGAATGGTAAGACCAGTGTCCGTTTCTGGACGTTTTGATCAAAATTGGTTTTATAAATTTTAATTAATAGAACACTTGATGGAATCTTATCGCATAGGCTAAAGTTATAATATTATGCTTTTGTCAGAGGTTTTTTAATTTCGTGCCGGTGTTCTCAATTATGCTCAAGTTTTTTAAAATTTTATGCTAAATTGGGTACATATTTCTGGGACGTCGATTGTTGTTTTCTTTGCTGAACTTTATTTATTTTCTTTGAAAAGTGTGGCGCAAAGACTCACGTATTAAGTGTTAAATCCTTATGAACTTTAGTTTTAATTGTGGAAACATTTGATGTTTGCAGAAACATAAACGGCTGAAGAAGATTTTTATTGTGCTGCATCACGAAGTGAAGGTTTGTATCGAACCAATCAATCTCAGTTGTTCATTGGTTGCCTGTATTAAATTTTCCACCTCATTTGAAACGTTTACTTTCACGGTCATGGAGTCGGATTTTTGTATTTTTAAATGGGTGAAAAAAGTTTAGAAGGTGCTACACAAAAGTAATGTTTTTGGTAGAGGTGAAATTTATTTTGAGAAATAGTTGGTTTAACCATATAAGTTGCAGTGGGTCTATGGTAAAATAAAAATAAGTATTATTATGAATGTCCCTAATTATTTGCAACATTTACTTTGTATCCAGCATTTAAAGGAGATGATTAAAGACTTTGCTAACAAGCAAATGAAAGGATGACGCACATACAGAGTTCCCCTAACACTTGATATCGAGGAGCATATGAACAAAAAGGGAACGCCAATTGAAATGTGGAGACTCGGTCCCAACTCAGACATGTCTTCTAACGTTCTCTGTTTTTATTTTAATTTTAGTTGTAGGAGTTTCGTTGAACACTTTGCAGTGCTGATCAATCAAGTTATACTCTTATTTACTGTGAATGGAGATGGGAGATGAAGTTAAGTAACACCTGGACGAGGTTTATGTAGATATATCGGAAAAGGAAAGTTTTGGATTAGTTATGGCGGCGTTTGTATATAAAAGCTCTGTACATGGACTTTTGTGTTTTTCTTTTGCTTCTTTTTTGTTAGAAATTTGTTTGGATGTAATATTTGTAGTGCACAGTAATGTAGTGTTAAGTATATGATTATTTTGATTAAATTTTCTGATCCAAAGCTGGATCTCAAGAGCGCTATCTTGTTATACAAAGCATAATTTACGTGAACTTGCCGGTATCATCTCTTGAGTTAATCAGTTTTTTGTTTCAAATTCGGGTCTTAGTATCAGCAAATAGTTCCACATATTTCAAGTTTTGAAGTAGGATGAACACGTGAGTCGGTTAGATTTTGCTCTTCTTGATGTAACAAGTTTTTTTCTTATATGTAAACATATAAGAAATTCACCCGGTACCAATTCTCGCGCTTAGGGGCTTGATTACCCGAGGTTTTATCTTTTATGAGGGAGCCAATGTGCTCGTTCATAGGAGAGTTTTCTCGCTTACAAAAAAAAAAAAAGTTTTTTTCTTAGTTTAGTTCCTTCTCTACAGATTACATTCTAAACCTTTATCTAACTAAATTTAGAGCTTACACTATTTTCTACCTTTATATGTTTTTTGAAGGAGCTTACATTGTTCTCTACATTATGTTTTTCACACTAATTTCTGACGAATAACGGTTTTAACTTTTCATGTACAACTAGTTTACGAACTCTCGCTTCGCGCCGGGGGTTCGTTTTTCAATGTATTTTATTGCGTTTAGTTTGTAAAATTATTCCGTGGCTAACGATGATGTCGTTGAAGCGCAACTCGAGTCGAACTAAAAGGTATAATCCGTGAAAGTTTTAAATGTTATTTTAAATTAACAATACATGTGCATCTCCGCGTTTCGCTATGGAATTGTCGACTTTTAAAAATTTAACTCAAAATCAACGTGTATGAAAAGTGAAGGTATTTCGTATGCGCGAGAGACATATTAAATCAATGTGGCTAATATGTTATGATCCAAGTCGGGTCATACCCAATAACAAGCTTACCGACACCTTATAAGTATTTAATCATAACGAATGGATCGTTAAATAAATACGCGACACTTGGATTTCAGAAAATCGGTTTTCTGAAATATTATTACTTGAGATAAATTATTTGGATGATTTATATATATAATTATTTATGGATTCAAATAATTAAAATGTGCTATATTTTATAAAAGGCTTTATAAAATATACAAGTAACAAATAAATATACATGAAGTATTTACAAGTTTATAAAAATTGAATGGATTTTTTTTATAAACAAGCATGGGCTGCATATGTGGACTCCAAGACATCAAACCCATGCTTATTCTTGTTACTTTTGATAAGCACATTTCCTTAAGTGTATGTCTTTTGACTCTAACACAAACACATGCATAAAAGATCAAGTAATTTATCAAAAACTCCTCTCTCTTTTCTGCATCATTCTGGCCGTGAGTTTCAGCTGGTTGCAAGGGGTTGTTCCAAGCTAATTTGCTAGTAAAATTCAAGTGTAATTAAATCCTAACCAAGGCTAAGTTGTTGGTAACAAGCTTGGGGTTTAATCCCTTGAGGTTCTATACTTTTAGAGCTTGCATTCTCCATCATTTTAAAGTTGCAGCTGGTCGAAATTTCCAGCAGGTTCAGGAGGTTTTCAAGCTCGTGTTTAAGGTGTTTAAGGGTCCTAAACATTAGCAAGCTCAAAGGGGTTGTTGGTGAATCAAAGGCTAGGGTTTTGCTTACTTGAAGTTTCAAGTTTGGAGCCTACTTCTTCATCATTTTCATCCATTTTCTGCACCATCCTAACAGCCCTCAAAACAGATTTTGAGGAGGTATATATCTTCTCCTCTTGTTCTTATATGTAAGTATATATTCTAGACTTGATATTAACATGGAATTTGACCAAAAGGATGAACATTTAAACATGAACTTATCATAATGCTTCCGCTTGTTTTAACTATCTCAAAATGGTTTTCATAACATGTAAATTTTGAGAATATGTTGTTTATAATGTTGTTAAATTCCATCAATGGTATCAGAGCCGAAGTCTATGGATTATGCTTCGTATATTGTCTTTAAACCCACTATATTTGCATTCCAAGTACATGCATGAATATGGAATGTAAAAATGTTCGGGTTTGGGTGGGTTTGGTAAGTTGGCCGAATTATTGGGGTTCCAAAAAGGGTTTGGAACTTGTCATTTGGTCAATTTTATTCTATGTTGTTGTTCACAATCAATGCCTAGACCTTGTGTTTGTTTGGTTGTGTGTTTGAATGATTTGTATTATTCATTTGGTATGTAATAATAATTTATTCATTTGGTTGTAATATTCATTCATTTGGTTATGTAATCTATTTTATTTTTGGTATGTAAAGTAGATTAGGTTGTATTTTCATTTTCTAGACAAAATGTATTAGGATATATTTTGTAAAATGATGAAGATGATGAAGACTTGAAGAACACATGGAGAAGCATTTGGATGCAAGGTTAAGTGGGAGGTTAAAACCTCTTACTTTGTGTTATTACCCTTACCCGGTGGCATTTTGTTTTCGGCTAAACAAAATGCTTATCAAAAGGCTTGATTGTGAACATTTGTTTTGCATGCGTGGTTGTTTAAATTCTTGTATGATTGTGGATTGTGTATGTTACTACAACATGTTATCACACAAGTTAACAACAAGCAAAACTACTATTTAATTGGTTAAATAATTAACAACATGAAATGTACCATACTACAATTTAATCGGTTAAATTGAAATGGCTAAAGACATTAATAAATGGTTATTAAAGAACAAGAACGGATCTCACATATAAAAATGGTTTATATCAAAGTGATGATATTGGATTTATTACATGACATGAAAAATGGATTTTCAAATAAACCATACACTAAATGCATGTTAGTGTATGGTGCAAAAGTTTTCTCAAACTAGAATTAATGAAAACTTAAAATCCCTTATTAACAAGGCAAACAAGTTAAACGCCATCCTATTGTGTGACACTTAAAAGTATTAGGGAACTCATGATGGGATAAAGGTCACCTAACCATTATGAGCAAACTAATATGATTAAGGTAAATTTCGCATGCTTGTGGGATAAAGGTCACCTAACCACATGTATGTTAAATTTACAAGTCTATACAAGTAGGACGACTTGATTTGGGAATCATGAACTTAGGGTCACCGAAGCATGAGGAACAAATAGGCGTTGATGGGATAAATATGCCATGCAAAAGGATTGCATGATCCCATACTCTAGAAGTTGCAAATGGATTGCAATTGTCATTTATTGACTACCTAGCTAAATCAAATTGCGGGATAAAGGTCACCTAACCGAAATTTGGTTTACCGTTGGATTCTAGAATTTAATAATTCAATTTGATTTAAAGGGTATTGAATGTTAAATTAAAATCGATACTTAAACAAACTTTGTTAATTTTGTAGATGGCCGCCAATAACAACAACATCATTCCTAACGCACCACTTAACCTAAACCACCTATCATTAAGGTCTCTCTTAGAGAAAGACAAACTCAACCATACCAACTTTATGGATTGGTTCCGCAATCTTCGGATTGTCCTCAAACAAGAGGATAAAGCGTATGTACTTGAGGACCCCATTCCCGATCAACCGGATGAGGATGATGAGGAGGCAATGGCCTTTTACGATAAGTATTGCCGCGACTCCCTTCAAGTCTCATGCCTAATGCTTGGGACTATGATTCCCGAACTCCAAAAGGATTTCGAGCATCATAGTGCATACGACATGATAACGCAATTGAAGGAGATGTTCCTTCAACAAGCGCGTGTCGAGCGCTTCGAAACGGTTCGGGCGCTACATGCTTGTCGTATGGACGATACCAAATCGGTTTCATCTTATGTACTTAAGATGAAAAGCCTTATCGATCGTGCTAACCGTCTTAACCTAAACATTTCCAATGAGTTAGCCACCGATCTTATCCTTAACTCCCTATCAAAAAGGTTTGATCAATTTGTAATTAATTACAATATGAATGGGATGGATAAGAGCATAGGTGAGCTTCACGGTATGCTTAGAACGGCGGAAACTAGCATGGGTAAAAGAGCTTTACCCGTGTTAGCAATCGATCAAGGTGGGTCCAAAAGTAAGACCTCTAAGCCAAAGGTGGCTAAGAGAAAAGGACCCGCCTATCAAGGCAAAGGGAAAATGAAGATGGTTACCCCAACCATCAACAAGGCTAAGAAGCAAAAGGTAGCCGAGAAGGGAAACCCCAAGGAAGACCCATGTTTCGGTTGCGGTGAAATGGGTCATTGGAAACGAAACTGTCCGGTTTATCTTAAAGAGTTGAAAGACAAGAGGGATGCAGGGCAAACCTCAGGTAATATATATATGGTATATATAGAGCTTAGTATTACTTCTTCTAATACATGGGTATTAGACACTGGATGTGGAACTCATATTTGCAATTCTTTGCAGGGGTTCAAAAGAAGTGATCATAAGGCGGGAACATCAAGTCTCTATATGGGCAATGGTGCAAAGGTGCATGTTAAAGCTCAAGGAGAATTTGTTTTGAAGCTTCCAAGTGGATTGGAGCTTATTTTAGAAAATGTTTTGTATGCTCCGGATTTGTGTAGAAACATTATTTCTATTTCTCGCTTAAAACAATGTGGTTACGTTGTTAATTTTATTGATGATGATATTCATATTTCGAAAGATAATGTATTCTATTTCAAGGCCTCGCCTTCAAATGGAATTTATGAATTGGTACATGATGACGCATCATCGAGCTCTATATACCATACAAGCACCAAGAAACTCAAAAGGGATTTGAGTGATTCCTATTTATGGCATTGTCGCCTTGGTCACATTAACAAGAACCGAATGCATACACTTCAAAGGAATGGACTTTTGAAATCAAATGAAATGGATTCGTTTGATGTATGTGAATCTTGTTTACAAGGCAAGATGACTAAAGCACCTTTCAAAGGAACTTATGAAAGGGCTAAAGATTTATTGGGATTAATACATTCGGATGTATGTGGACCCTTTAAACCCATGACTAGGAATGGTGAAAGATACTTTGTTACTTTCATTGATGACTTTAGTCGTTTCGGATATGTCTACTTATTAAGACACAAGGACGAAACGTTTGAAGCATTCAAAGAATATCAAAACGAAGTACAAAATCAACTCAATAGGACAATTAAGGTACTTTGTACCGATAGAGGAGGTGAATACCTAAGCGATGCCTTCCAAGATCATCTTAGGAGTTGTGGGATTATCTCACAACTTACTCCACCCGGAACACCCCAACTTAATGGAGTTTCCGAAAGGAGGAACCGAACCCTAATGGATATGGTTCGATCTATGATGGCAAGAAGCTCGTTACCTCTATCATTTTGGGGTTATTGTCTAAGCTCCGCGGCTCGTATTTTAAATATGGCCCCAACCAAGAAAGTGGAACGAACTCCTCATGAGATGTGGTTTGGAAAACCTCCTTCTCTTTCATACTTAAAAGTATGGGGATGTGAAGCTTATCCTAAGCGTTATGTAGCTAATAAGCTACATGCTCGATCCACAAAGTGTATCTTCATAGGATATCCCAAAGATGACATGGGATATTACTTCTATGATCCATCCGAGCAATCGGTATTTGTTGCTCGGAAAGCGGAATTCCTAGAAACCAAGTTCCTTATGGAAGGTGATGGTGAAAGGAAGATAGATCTTGTAGAGGTACAAGATCAAGTCGATGATACACAATTGGTTGGCACTAGTACTCAACATGAGGATGTTGAAAATGATCAAATGGATGATCAAGGTACACAAGACGTTCGAAGATCTAGTAGGATTAGTAATCCTCCCGAGAGATATGGGTTTCTTGTGGATGGTTGCTATACGGTTGATTTGGATGAACCGACAAACTACGAAGATGCTTTATCAAGGATTGATAAAGATAAATGGCAGGATGCCATGAACGCCGAGATGCAATCCATGTATGAAAACCAAGTTTGGGAACTTGTTGAGCAACCTCCTAGCTCTAAGCTAGTTGATTGCAAATGGCTTTTCAAGAAGAAAACCGACATACATGGAAACTTGGATACATATAAAGCTAGACTTGTAGCAAAAGGTTTCACTCAAACTCAAGGGGTTGATTATGATGAAACTTTCTCGCCAGTGGCAATGCTAAAGTCTATTAGGATATTATTTGCCATTGCTGCTCACTACGACTATGAAATATGGCAAATGGATGTCAAAACCGCTTTCTTAAATGGATATCTTATGGAAGATGTCTATATGGTCCAGCCTGAAGGTTTTGTTGATCCAAAATATCCTAAAAGGGTATGTGTAGTGACCCGAACTTTCCCATGTTTATATATATTAATTTAGATTGATATTTACATGATTAAATGTTTCCAACATGTTAAGCAATCAAACTTGTTAAGACTTGATTAATTGAAATATGTTTCATATAGACAATTGACCACCCAAGTTGACCGGTGATTCACGAACGTTAAAACTTGTAAAAACTATATGATGACATATATATGGATATATATATAGTTAACATGATACTATGATAATTAAACATATCATTAAGTATATTAACAATGAACTACATATGTAAAAACAAGACTACTAACTTAATGATTTTTAAACGGGACATATATGTAACGATTATCGTTGTAAAGACATTTAATGTATATATATCATATTAAGAGATATTCATACATGATAATATCATGATAATATAATAATTTAAAATCTCATTTGATATTATAAACATTGGGTTAACAACATTTAACAAGATCGTTAACCTAAAGGTTTCAAAACAACACTTACATGTAACGACTAACGATGACTTAACGACTCAGTTAAAATGTATATACATGTAGTGTTTTAATATGTATTTATACACTTTTGAAAGACTTCAATACACTTATCAAAATACTTCTACTTAACAAAAATGCTTACAATTACATCCTCGTTCAGTTTCATCAACAATTCTACTCGTATGCACCCGTATTCGTACTCGTACAATACACAGCTTTTAGATGTATGTACTATTGGTATATACACTCCAATGATCAGCTCTTAGCAGCCCATGTGAGTCACCTAACACATGTGGGAACCATCATTTGGCAACTAGCATGAAATATCTCATAAAATTACAAAAATATGAGTAATCATTCATGACTTATTTACATGAAAACAAAATTACATATCCTTTATATCTAATCCATACACCAACGACCAAAAACACCTACAAACACTTTCATTCTTCAATTTTCTTCATCTAATTGATCTCTCTCAAGTTCTATCTTCAAGTTCTAAGTGTTCTTCATAAATTCCAAAAGTTCTAGTTTCATAAAATCAAGAATACTTTCAAGTTTGCTAGCTCACTTCCAATCTTGTAAGGTGATCATCCAACCTCAAGAAATCTTTGTTTCTTACAGTAGGTTATCATTCTAATACAAGGTAATAATCATATTCAAACTTTGGTTCAATTTCTATAACTATAACAATCTTATTTCAAGTGATGATCTTACTTAGCTATCTTATTCGAAGGTTTAAACTTGTAATCACTAGAATATAGTTTAGTTAATTCTAAACTTGTTCGCAAACAAAAGTTAATCCTTCTAACTTGACTTTTAAAATCAACTAAACACATGTTCTATATCTATATGATATGCTAACTTAATGATTAAAACCTGGAAACACGAAAAACACCGTAAAACCGGATTTACGCCGTCGTAGTAACACCGCGGGCTGTTTTGGGTTAGTTAATTAAAAACTATGATAAACTTTGATTTTAAAGTTGTTATTCTGAGAAAATGATTTTTATTATGAACATGAAACTATATCCAAAAATTATGATTAAACTCAAAGTGGAAGTATGTTTTCTAAAATGGTCATCTAGACGTCGTTCTTTCGACTGAAATGACTACCTTTACAAAAACGACTTGTAACTTATTTTTCCGACTATAAACCTATACTTTTCTGTTTAGATTCATAAAATAGAGTTCAATATGAAACCATAGCAATTTGATTCACTCAAAACGGATTTAAAATGAAGAAGTTATGGGTAAAACAAGATTGGATAATTTTTCTCATTTTAGCTACGTGAAAATTGGTAACAAATCTATTCCAACCATAACTTAATCAACTTGTATTGTATATTATGTAATCTTGAGATACCATAGACACGTATACAATGTTTCAACCTATCATGTCGACACATCTATATATATTTCGGAACAACCATAGACACTCTATATGTGAATGTTGGAGTTAGCTATACAGGGTTGAGGTTGATTCCAAAATATATATAGTTTGAGTTGTGATCAATACTGAGATACGTATACACTGGGTCGTGGATTGATTCAAGATAATATTTATCGATTTATTTCTGTACATCTAACTGTGGACAACTAGTTGTAGGTTACTAACGAGGACAGCTGACTTAATAAACTTAAAACATCAAAATATATTAAAAGTGTTGTAAATATATTTTGAACATACTTTGATATATATGTATATATTGTTATAGGTTCGTGAATCAACCAGTGGCCAAGTCTTACTTCCCGACGAAGTAAAAATCTGTGAAAGTGAGTTATAGTCCCACTTTTAAAATCTAATATTTTTGGGATGAGAATACATGCAGGTTTTATAAATGATTTACAAAATAGACACAAGTACGTGAAACTACATTCTATGGTTGAATTATCGAAATCGAATATGCCCCTTTTTATTAAGTCTGGTAATCTAAGAATTAGGGAACAGACACCCTAATTGACGCGAATCCTAAAGATAGATCTATCGGGCCCAACAAGCCCCATCCAAAGTACCGGATGCTTTAGTACTTCGAAATTTATATCATATCCGAAGGGTGTCCCGGAATGATGGGGATATTCTTATATATGCATCTTGTTAATGTCGGTTACCAGGTGTTCACCATATGAATGACTTTTATCTCTATGTATGGGATGTGTATTGAAATATGAAATCTTGTGGTCTATTATTATGATTTGATATATATAGGTTAAACCTATAACTCACCAACATTTTTGTTGACGTTTTAAGCATGTTTATTCTCAGGTGATTACTAAGAGCTTCCGCTGTTGCATACTTAAATAAGGACGAGATTTGGAGTCCATGTTTGTATGATATTGTGTAAAAACTGCATTCAAGAAACTTATTTTGTTGTAACATATTTGTATTGTAAACCATTATGCAATGGTCGTGTGTAAACAGGATATTTTAGATTATCATTATTTGATAATCTACGTAAAGCTTTTTAAACCTTTATTTATGAAATAAAGGTTATGGTTTGTTTTAAAAATGAATGCAGTCTTTGAAAAACGTCTCATATAGAGGTCAAAACCTCGCAACGAAATCAATTAATATGGAACGTTTTTAATCAATAAGAACGGGACATTTCAGTTGGTATCCGAGCGTTGGTCTTAGAGAACCAGAATTTTTCATTAGTGTGTCTTATCGAGTTTGTTAGGATGCATTAGTGAGTCTGGACTTCGACCGTGTTTACTTGAAAAATGATTGCTTAACAAATTTTGTTGGAAACTATATATTTTTAACATGTGAATATTATGTGATATATTAATCTCTTAACGCGTTTGATATTATGTGATAGATGTCTACCTCTAGAACAAGTCCCATTGACTCACCTAATAATAATGAAGAGTCAAATGTAAATTGGAATGATTTGTGGACTGATTCACAAGTTCCCGAGGAGGAACCGGAAGAAGAGTCGGAACCGGAAGAAGAATCGGAACCGGAAGAAGAATCGGAACCGGATGAAGAAATAGAACCGGTGGGGGAAATAATAAAACGGTTAAGTAAAAGAAAATCCTCAACCAACCGACCAAGGTTAATTATGGTCAATGGTGTTTCCGCCAAGGAAGCAAAATATTGGGAGGATTACCAATTCTCCGATGAATCGGATTCCGACGAGAATTCCGATGATGTTATAGAAATTACCCCAACTGAATTTAAAAAGGCAAAAGAAAATAATAAGGGAAAGGGCATAAAAATAGAGAAATCTAATTCCAACCCCGATGAACTTTATATGTATCGTCAACGCCCGAAGTCCTTAAGTTGTAACAATGACCCGGGAACCTCTAAACCACCAGGTTTTTCTAAACCAATGTGGACAACGACGGCTCGTATTAGGGGAACATCATATATCCCTAGAAACTTGGCAAAACGAACCAAAACCGAAGAAGAAGAAACGAGCGAGTCGGAATAAGATAGTTGTATTCGTGTGGTGTAATATATGTAATATAGTGTTCGTATGCTTTATGATATATGTAAAAATTGCTTGTATTAATAAGTATTTTTTTATGAATCTAACTCTTGTCTATTTTACAGTTTAAAAACACAAAATGGATAGACAACCCAATATTTTAAGAGACCTACCCGGAGACATGATTGATGAAATCTTGTCTAGAGTCGGCCAGAATTCCTCGGCACAACTATTTAAGGCGAGATCAGTTTGTAAGACATTCGAAGAACGTTCCAAGAATGTCTTGGTTTATAAGAGACTTTCGTTTGAAAGATGGGGGATATCACATTGGGAAACCCATAAGTTACGATGTGTTTGCTTTCACGCATATATTGCGGGGAACCCAAATGCTATTTTACGCAACGGGTTAAGAAATTATTTTGACTCAATATATCCGAATATTGGACTTCGTGATTTAGAAAAAGCGGCTAACATGCAACATAAAGAAGCATGTTATGCTTACGGATTAGTAATGTTCGCTTCTCACCAAAGTGAGAACAAGAATATCGGGCTACAACTATTAAACAAAACGTTTCCACAAGTGACGGAGTCGGTAATTGGGGTAAGAAATGAGGTTTTTAGATTATTACGGGACTGTTGGACATTACGTAACCCACGTCCCTTTGACGACGTTACAACACGCTGTCTTATCAACGGCCATAACGGTTATGTTGCACAAGACCAAGGATGGGAAGTAGTCCTAGTAAAACCAGAATGCATGACTTGTTTCTGGACGTATGAATTACGTGTCTTTATTGCCTTTGCTGAACGACTTGTGTACTAGCTAGAATTATCTTCACAACTATCTTGTATCAAAGTTATTGTGTGCTATATTTCATGCTTTATGTAAAATAAGCGGTATTGTAAGTTTGTAAAATATTGTATAAAAGTTTGAACGCGAAATATTATTATAATCAGTTTTTCATATAGAATTGTAGTAGTTGAATTGTATATTAGCTACTAAGTATGAACTTAACGGGTAGGTACTACCCGAATTTAAACTTATAAAACGCTAATATGAAGAAAAAGCTTTTATAAATGAGTTCATATTATGCTACGAAATACTATTAACTACTCTTAATATTCTGTATGATTAACTTGTTCCATTTAAATATTTTGAAGGAAATGGCACCGACTACTCGACACACCGTGAATATGAATGAAGAGGAATTCCGTACTTTTCTAGCTTCAAACATAGCCGCAGTACAGGCTGCGCTACATACCAACAATAACCTTGGATCTAGCAGTACAGGAAATCGTGTAGGATGCACCTACAAAGAATTCACTGCCCGCAAACCTTTGGAATTTGATGGAACCGAAGGACCGATCGGATTGAAACGGTGGACCGAGAAGGTCGAATCGGTGTTTGCCATAAGTAAGTGTACTGAAGAGGACAAAGTAAAGTACGCTACGCATACCTTCACAGGTTCTGCGTTAACATGGTGGAATACCTATCTAGAGCAAGTGGGACAAGACGATGCGTACGCACTACCGTGGTCAGCATTCAAGCACTTGATGAACGAGAAGTACCGTCCCAGAACCGAGGTCAATAAGCTCAAGACAGAACTTAGAGGGTTACGAACCCAAGGATTTGATATTACCACGTACGAAAGACGATTCACAGAATTGTGCCTATTGTGTCCGGGAGCATTCGAAGATGAGGAAGAGAAGATCGACGCGTTTGTGAAAGGATTACCGGAAAGAATCCAAGAAGATATAAGTTCACACGAGCCCGCCTCCATACAACAGGCATGTAGAATGGCTCACAAACTAGTGAACCAAATTGAAGAAAGAATTAAAGAACAGACTGCTGAAGAGGCCAATGTGAAGCAAGTCAAAAGAAAGTGGGAGGAAAACGGTGATAAGAATCACCAATACAACAACAACAGCAATTACAACAATAATCGCAACAATTATCCCAACAATCGCAACATCAATCGCAACTACAACAAACGGCCCAACAACAACAACAACAACAATAACAACAACAACTACAACAATCATCCCAACAACAATAATAACCGCAACAACAATAACAATCAGAAGCAGCTATGCCAAAGGTGTGAAAAGAATCACTCGGGGTTCTGTACCAAATTTTGCAACAAGTGTAAAAGAAATGGTCATAGCGCGGCGAAGTGTGAGGTCTACGGACCAGGGGTTAATAGAACGAAAGGAACAAATGGTGTTGGAACGAGTAATGGCGGAGCAAGTAGTGTCGGAGCAAGTTATGCCAATGTAGTTTGTTATAAATGTGGAAAACCGGGCCACATTATTAGAAATTGCCCGAACCAGGAGAACACGAATGGACAAGGCCGCGGAAGAGTTTTCAATATTAATGCGGCAGAGGCACAAGAAGACCCGGAGCTTGTTACGGGTACGTTTCTTATTGACAATAAATCTGCTTACGTTTTATTTGATTCGGGTGCGGATAGAAGCTATATGAGTAGAGATTTTTGTGCTAAATTAAGTTGTCCATTGACGCCTTTGGATAGTAAATTTTTACTCGAATTAGCAAATGGTAAATTAATTTCAGCAGATAATATATGTCGGAATCGAGAAATTAAACTGGTTAGCGAAACATTTAAGATTGATTTGATACCAGTAGAGTTAGGGAGTTTTGATGTGATAATCGGTATGGACTGGTTGAAAGAAGTGAAAGCAGAGATCGTTTGTTACAAAAATGCAATTCGCATTATACGAGAAAAAGGAAAACCCTTAATGGTGTACGGAGAAAAGGGCAACACGAAGCTACATCTTATTAGTAATTTGAAGGCACAAAAACTAATAAGAAAAGGTTGCTATGCTGTTCTAGCACACGTCGAGAAAGTACAAACTGAAGAAAAGAGCATCAATGATGTTCCCATTGCAAAAGAATTTCCCGATGTATTTCCGAAAGAATTACCGGGATTACCCCCACATCGATCCGTTGAATTTCAAATAGATCTTGTACCAGGAGCTGCACCAATAGCTCGTGCTCCATACAGACTCGCACCCAGCGAGATGAAAGAACTGCAAAGCCAATTACAAGAACTTTTAGAGCGTGGTTTCATTCGACCAAGCACATCACCGTGGGGAGCTCCTGTTTTGTTTGTCAAGAAGAAAGATGGTACATTCAGGTTGTGTATCGACTACCGAGAGTTGAACAAACTTACCATCAAGAACCGCTACCCACTACCGAGAATCGACGACTTATTTGATCAACTACAAGGCTCGTCTGTTTATTCAAAGATTGACTTACGTTCCGGGTATCATCAAATGCGGGTGAAAGAAGATGATATTCCAAAGACTGCTTTCAGAACACGTTACGGTCATTACGAGTTTATGGTCATGCCGTTTGGTTTAACTAATGCACCAGCTGTGTTCATGGACCTTATGAACCGAGTGTGTGGACCATATCTTGACAAGTTTGTCATTGTTTTCATTGATGACATACTTATTTACTCAAAGAATGACCAAGAACACGGTGAACATTTGAGAAAGGTGTTAGAAGTATTGAGGAAGGAAGAATTGTACGCTAAGTTTTCAAAGTGTGCATTTTGGTTGGAAGAAGTTCAATTCCTCGGTCACATAGTGAACAAAGAAGGTATTAAGGTGGATCCGGCAAAGATAGACACTGTTGAAAAGTGGGAAACCCCGAAAACTCCGAAACACATACGCCAGTTTTTAGGACTAGCTGGTTACTACAGAAGGTTCATCCAAGACTTTTCCAGAATAGCAAAACCCTTGACTGCATTAACGCATAAAGGGAAGAAATTTGAATGGAATGATGAACAAGAGAAAGCGTTTCAGTTATTGAAGAAAAAGCTAACTACGGCACCTATATTGTCATTGCCTGAAGGGAATGATGATTTTGTGATTTATTGTGATGCATCAAAGCAAGGTCTCGGTTGTGTATTAATGCAACGAACGAAGGTGATTGCTTATGCGTCTAGACAATTGAAGATTCACGAACAAAATTATACGACGCATGATTTGGAATTAGGCGCGGTTGTTTTTGCATTAAAGACTTGGAGGCACTACTTATATGGGGTCAAAAGTATTATATATACCGACCACAAAAGTCTTCAACACATATTTAATCAGAAACAACTGAATATGAGGCAGCGTAGGTGGATTGAATTATTGAATGATTACGACTTTGAGATTCGTTACCACCCGGGGAAGGCAAATGTGGTAGCC
The DNA here is from genome assembly GCF_046630445.1 of Rutidosis leptorrhynchoides. Classification (NCBI taxonomy): domain Eukaryota; kingdom Viridiplantae; phylum Streptophyta; class Magnoliopsida; order Asterales; family Asteraceae; genus Rutidosis; species Rutidosis leptorrhynchoides. The sequence continues at coordinate 497,022,088 of NC_092334.1, read as the reverse complement.
GATGCCTTGAGCAGGAAGGACAGAGAACCCATTCGAGTAAAATCTATGAATATAATGATTCATAATAACATTACTACTCAAATAAAGGAGGCGCAACAAGGAGTTTTAAAAGAGGGAAATTTAAAGGATGAAATACCCAAAGGATCGGAGAAGCATCTTAATATTCGGGAAGACGGAACCCGGTATAGGGCTGAAAGGATTTGGGTACCAAAATTTGGAGATATGAGAGAAATGGTACTTAGAGAAGCTCATAAAACCAGATACTCAATACATCCTGGAACGGGGAAGATGTACAAGGATCTCAAGAAACATTTTTGGTGGCCGGGTATGAAAGCCGATGTTGCTAAATACGTAGGAGAATGTTTGACGTGTTCTAATGTCAAAGCTGAGCATCAGAAACCATCAGGTCTACTTCAACAACCCGAAATCCCGGAATGGAAATGGGAAAACATTACCATGGATTTCATCACTAAATTGCCAAGGACTGCAAGTGGTTTTGATACTATTTGGGTAATAGTTGACCGTCTCACCAAATCAGCACACTTCTTGCCAATAAGAGAAGATGACAAGATGGAGAAGTTAGCACGACTGTATTTGAAGGAAGTCATCTCCAGACATGGAATACCAATCTCTATTATCTCTGATAGGGATGGCAGATTTATTTCAAGATTCTGGCAGACATTACAGCAAGCATTAGGAACTCGTCTAGACATGAGTACTGTCTATCATCCACAAACTGATGGGCAGAGCGAAAGGACGATACAAACGCTTGAAGACATGCTACGAGCATGTGTTATTGATTTCGGAAACATTTGGGATCGACATCTACCGTTAGCAGAATTTTCCTACAACAACAGCTACCATTCAAGCATTGAGATGGCGCCGTTTGAAGCACTTTATGGTAGAAAGTGCAGGTCTCCGATTTATTGGAGTGAAGTGGGGGATAGACAGATTACGGGTCCGGAGATTATACAAGAAACTACCGAGAAGATCATCCAAATTCAACAACGGTTGAAAACCGCCCAAAGTCGACAAAAGAGCTACGCTGACATTAAAAGAAAAGATATAGAATTTGAAATTGGAGAGATGGTCATGCTTAAAGTTGCACCTTGGAAAGGCGTTGTTCGATTTGGTAAACGAGAGAAATTAAATCCAAGGTATATTGGACCATTCAAGATTATTGATCGTATCGGACCAGTAGCTTACCGACTAGAGTTACCTCAACAACTCGCGGCTGTACATAACACTTTCCACGTCTCAAATTTAAAGAAATGTTTTGCTAAAGAAGATCTCACTATTCCGTTAGATGAAATCCAAATCAACGAAAAACTTCAATTCATCGAAGAACCCGTCGAAATAATGGATCGTGAGATTAAAAGACTTAAGCAAAACAAGATACCAATTGTTAAGGTTCGATGGAATGCTCGTAGAGGACCCGAGTTCACCTGGGAGTGTGAAGATCAGATGAAGAAGAAATACCCGCATCTATTTCCAGAAGATACGTCAACACCTTCAACAGCTTAAAATTTCGGGACGAAATTTATTTAACGGGTAGGTACTATAGTGACACGAACTTTTTGATAGTGCTCCAAATGAACATATATTTAGTATCAATATCCCTCCGATATGTAAAGATTTCAGTTGCAATTGTTCCATTTTCATGTAATATTCATTTATATTAAATAAGTGCGAAGACAAAAGGCGAAAACAACGAATTGAAGACGCAAAGGTCCAAAAAGCTCAAAAGTACAAGATACAATTAAAAAGGTTCAATTTATTGATAAGGAACGTCTAAAAATGACAAGAGTACAAGTTACGAAACGCAAAGTACAAAATATCTCAGCGTACGCAAGGACGTTCGAAAATCCGGAACCGGTACATGAACCAACTCTCAACGCTCGACGCAACGGAAAAAAAATTACGAGTCTACTATGTATATAAATATAATATAATATATAAATAATTATAAAAATTATTTATATATTATATATATTTAAATAAAAACCGTCGGCAGCCTTGGATCTTGAACTTGTGGGCTGGTTTTGGAACCTCCGCGACTTGCGGAGCTGGAAGGCCAAAATGGCCGCGACTCGCGGAGCAGTGAATTTCAGTTCTGGCTATAAAAGCTCTCGAGTTCTGCATGTAAAAAAGATAATAAAAATAATAATAATACTCCGTATAATATAAATAAATATATATATATATATATATATAGTATAGATTAGTGTTATATTAGATTAGTTTGGGTTATGTAAAAGCTATTTTTACGGGTTTTTAAAGTCGGAGCTCTGTTCGTGTAACACTACGCGATAAATACTCAATGTAAGTTATGTTCTCCTTTTTAAATTAATGTCTCGTACTTAAGTTATTATTATGCTTATTTGAGCCAAAGTAATCATGATGTTGGACTAAATATTAAAGACGGGGTAATTGGGCTTTGTACCATAATTGGGGTTTGGATAAAAGAACGACACTTGTGGAAATTAGACTATGGGCTATTAATGGGCTTTATATTTGTTTAACTAAATGATAGTTTGTTAATTTTAATATAAAGATTTACAATTGGGCGTCCCTATAAATTACCATATACACTCGATCGGACACGATGGGCGGGGTATTTATATGTACGAATAATCGTTCATTTAACCGGACACGGGAATGGATTAATAGCCACTAGAATAATTAAAACAAGGGTGAAATTACATTCAAGGGTAATTGGTGTAATTGCTAACAAAGTAGTAAAACCTTGGTTTACACGCAGTTGATAACCTGGTGTATTCATTAAACAAAGTATTAAAACCTTGTTACAATTCGAATCCCCAATTAGTTGGAATATTTGACTTCGGGTATAAGGATAATTTGACGAGGACACTCGCACTTTAAATTTATGACCGCTGGACTGTTATGGACAAAAACCAGACGGACATATTAAATAATCCAGGACAAAGGACAATTAACCCATGGGCAATAAACTAAAATCAACACGTCAAACATCATGATTACGGAAGTTTAAATAAGCATAATATATTTTATTTCATATTTCCTCGTACTTTTATTTATTGTCATTTTAATTATTGTTATTTATTTTATCGTTATTTAAATATCGTCATTTACTATACGCTTCGCTTAAAATATAAAATCGACAAACCAGTCATTAAACGGTAAACCCCCCTTTTATATATTATTATATATATATATTTATATATTTTGTACAAATATAGTTGTTTAAAAATATATTGTGCAATAAGCCCGCTCCCTGTGGAACGAACCGGACTTACTAAAAACTATACTACTCTACGATTAGGTACACTGCCTATAGTGTTGTAGCAAGGTTTAGGTATATCCATTTTGTAAATAAATAATTAAAACTTGTGTAATTTGTAACGTATTTCGTAGTAAAATATAGTACTATCACGTACCCCTCCGCTACGACATCAAGTTTTTGGCGCCGCTGCCGGGGACTCGGCGAAACTCTATATTTTTAATTCATTTTTTGTATAAATATATATTATTTTTAGAAAAACAATATAAAATCCTTAAAAAAAAAAAAAAAAAAAAAAAAAACGTCGAATTAAAACTGTACCAGAGTTGAAAACTGGAACCCCGCGACTCGCGGAGCCGCCCTGACGAGCTGACAGAAACCCTAAAATCGCATTAATTACGGATTATTATTTATTATTATTTAAACCTAATTAGTTTATTATTAATATAATTTAGTTTTAAGTTTTAATTAATTAGTTATAATTAATTATATTTAATTTTAATATATAAAAAATTAATACTTTTATAAAATATAAAAATAAAAATATAAAAATAATATTTTTATAAAAATTGTACTTTTTACAACTTTAAGTTTATTTTTATTTGTATAAAAAATAATATTTTTTTTGTGTAATATTTGTATCGTTATTGTTCGTAGCTAGTTTTAAGTTCTAGTATTTTGCCGTAGCTTATTTTTATTTTTAGATTTTTAGGCTTTGCCGTAAAATCCCTTAAGTGCTTTTTCTTTAGACTAAGATTTAGGTGCTTTAGAATTTTGCGACGATTTTAAAATTTTAGTGCCTTTTAAGTCCCAACTCGCTACTTTCTTATTTTTATTTTTCGACGTTTGTCGACGCGCACTCTTTTTCTTTCTTATTTCTCGACGCTTTATGTTTTTTAGGACTTAGAAATTTTCTCTATTTCTTATCTAATATCTCAAACGGAAAGAAAAATTATTTAAGTGGTTAAATTAATGGACGTTGATAATTTTCTGCTTCGTAGTAATAGTTGGATTTGTTAGTGGCTGAGTTGTGAGCTTCCGATTTAAAGGGTTCTGGCTCCCTGCTGCATCTTTTGGCTATTCGAAACGTGGGCAAAAGCAGAAAAGTCTATTAATTGGACAACTTATATAAGTTTTTCTATTTTTATAACTAATAGGATAATTAGTGAACGCACCACATTGTAGCTAAAAATTTGTCCATCGCAATAAAATGGAAAATTTTGAAAACAAGGCTATGGAAACTCTTTTTGATATCCAAAATCAATTAAATCAATACTCTCAAACGAGTGTTGATGACAATTCGTTCGGTCAATCTTGGATCACGAATGACGAAACAATAACTGGTTGTGAAATCTGTGGAGATTATCACTCAACATGGGAATGTTATTATTACGTTCCTATGGAAAATTACGCACCCACGGAACCTGAATGGAATGATTATGAAGAATACAATTCAAATTGGGATTATTCCCAAGAATATATCCAAACTCAACAACCAGTAGACGAGGAAAATTACGTGTCTGAAAATTTATTAGACAATATGAAAATCAAACTCGAAAAACTCAATGCTCAAAATGAACAAATGAGAGAGTTTGTAAACCGGCAAGCTGAAACTCTATCAGACTACACACCTGTTGATCTGAGGAGTCGTGTGCAAGAAAATCTCATATCATCGAATTTTGATGAATTCGAGAGCTCCGAAATCACCAACTATCCCGATGATACTTTTTATTCAGTCTTACCAATTTCACAACATATCGACACATTAGCCTCTACCGACGAAATCATCGATCCATCAATGGATAAAGAAGAAGTAAGGGTGACAAATTGGTACTCTTGGGAATACGATAACGTTGAAAATTTTAACCCCAAGGCCAAACCGAACTTCACCATTCCACAACCTTCCAACCCAATATTCTCAATAGACGAGTCATCTACCGAAAATGAACTACGAGCTGTAATAGATAATGACACCTCGGATTTCACCCAATTGGGTAATAGAGGTGAAAACTTTGATCTTGAGAATAAAAGGAAGGAAACGTTAGAAATTGTCCACCCTATAATATGTATGTCGGTGTATATCGATCCATTTGACCAAGAACCAGAAAAGAGACATATCCATTTACTAAAAGCTACACTTAAAAAAGAATTAAGTAGTGACGATCGGGTGGGTCTAAACTTTAAACCCATTAATATATTTTATACCACCCGAGATGTAAATAACTGGCTCACTATTTTAATTCTTGGAACTTATTCTACCGACTTCACATGTCGTCAGCTAAGTGTGGGGAAGTCTAACCCCACTTAACGTTAAATTAGGGGTTCGGGTTAGTGCATAACTCGTTAATAAAAATGCACAATTAGGGTAAAAGACACATTTTCAAATATTAGCAAACAGTTCAGAAAAGCAACCGTTTTTGAAGAAAAACATGTGTGAAATAACAAAAGAAGGAATGAACGATGAGGCGCGCCATCTATCATTCGACGAGCTTTGTAATTACAAACTGGGTATTTTCAATCACTTTTCTACACTAATCACCCTCATGAATTTATAATTATAGTCTGATTTCATGCTAATGAGGGCATTGCATGATCTCAAGTGTGGGGAAGGGTTATAAATTCTCTCGGGTTTACACTTGGTTTATTTGCCAAATTTTGTGAAAATTTGAAAAATTTTCAACTAAATGAAGTCAAAATCATGTTTATACATATTTATGAACGATGAAAACTAGGTGTTAATACCGAAATTATCGATACCTCGAAAAGGACATAAATTGAGAAACAACCCAAAATGCTTGAATTCATTTAAAATGGAATAAAGGAGAATAAAAAGGCAAAGAAAGAAACTAAGTGTGGGGAGAATGTACCAAGTTATTCAATTAAAAACTATCTATCACATGTTTCTGTAAAGTTTATTGCAGGTGCTTTTGTTTGGACTAAATTAACTGTTTTACCCTATTTACTATAACATACTTGAAAGAAAGATGGATCTACACGATGAATCAATTCCATCATTAAAAGGAAGTAAAGTCTTCTGAAAAAGACACGCGCTTCTTGATTTAGGTCAAGAAGTTGTCGTCCAGACCAGCTGTAGGTTGACGAAAAATCTAGAAAAGTCATCACTAAAATCAGCAGGAAATCCACGGACCTCAGCATCAAACAGGGTCGCCAAGTGGTCAGATTTATCCCAACCATGAGAAGGATTTATCTCGTACAATGGGGGGGCACCGTGCAAATTAGCTTGATAAGACTAATGAATCAGATCCCCAAAAAGGATAATCTCCTTAAAGATTAAAAATCAGCTTTTAAGACTGATATTACTCAATCCTTGAGATTGACCTTAAAGATTGAGAATTACAAACTCATGGAATTCAATGATATCTAAACTCGAGCTTGAACGAGAAAATATTTTGATCAAATTATAAACCGATTTGTTTTCTGAAAACCCATTTTCAATGCGTTCATTACCATTGAACGTAAAATCCTAGGAATTCACCTGGAATTCATTAGGTCACCTGAACCAAATCGGGTGTCAACCGTAAGAACGGTGGTTGCATAGCATGGTCGAAGACAGGACCTTGTGCCAGACCGAAAAATTATAAGGGTGAGCTTTACTATTGCTCCTACAAAGGATAGTAATTGCGTCCAACACGTTATAGACCATAATTAAAAGCATGTCAGGGGACATTGCCTTAACAGTTGCTTGTTCAACGCTTTCCTTTACAACCGGACGGTAGTTTACCGAAAGGTAATATACGGAGCAAGTAAACTGGACGTGTTGCTTTCCTAATACAAGGTTAGCAAGTGGGTGACACAAAACCATAAGTTTTGAGCTAAAATTTTCAAATCTGAAACCCACAAAACCCACAAAAATATTTTGCAAACACCGGTGAAGGGTTATTCCGGAAAACTTATCTAGGGTAAAAGCTAGATTGAATTTTCAAAAGATCAAATGTTTTCATAAAGATCCAATTTCCTTAAGGATCTACATTTTCATAGTCATGTGGGACTGTAAACCACAAATGCTACTATCATTGTTTATACCGCCGTATCAAAATCACTGATGTACAAAGTGTGAAGAATAAAGAAGTGATTCTAGTGTGTTTTATTTCAAGACTGTATTGCTTGAGGACAAGCAACGTTCAAGTGTGGGGATATTTGATAGTGCTCCAAATGAACATATATTTAGTATCAATATCCCTCCGATATGTAAAGATTTCAGTTGCAATTGTTCCATTTTCATGTAATATTCATTTATATTAAATAAGTGCGAAGACAAAAGGCGAAAACAACGAATTGAAGACGCAAAGGTCCAAAAAGCTCAAAAGTACAAGATACAATTAAAAAGGTTCAATTTATTGATAAGGAACGTCTAAAAATGACAAGAGTACAAGTTACGAAACGCAAAGTACAAAATATCTCAGCGTACGCAAGGACGTTCGAAAATCCGGAACCGGTACATGAACCAACTCTCAACGCTCGACGCAACGGAAAAAAAATTACGAGTCTACTATGTATATAAATATAATATAATATATAAATAATTATAAAAATTATTTATATATTATATATATTTAAATAAAAACCGTCGGCAGCCTTGGATCTTGAACTTGTGGGCTGGTTTTGGAACCTCCGCGACTTGCGGAGCTGGAAGGCCAAAATGGCCGCGACTCGCGGAGCAGTGAATTTCAGTTCTGGCTATAAAAGCTCTCGAGTTCTGCATGTAAAAAAGATAATAAAAATAATAATAATACTCCGTATAATATAAATAAATAAATATATATATATATATATAGTATAGATTAGTGTTATATTAGATTAGTTTGGGTTATGTAAAAGTTATTTTTACTGGTTTTTAAAGTCGGAGCTCTGTCCGTGTAACACTACGCGATAAATACTCAATGTAAGTTATGTTCTCCTTTTTAAATTAATGTCTCGTACTTAAGTTATTATTATGCTTATTTGAGCCAAAGTAATCATGATGTTGGACTAAATATTAAAGACGGGGTAATTGGGCTTTGTACCATAATTGGGGTTTGGATAAAAGAACGACACTTGTGGAAATTAGACTATGGGCTATTAATGGGCTTTATATTTGTTTAACTAAATGATAGTTTGTTAATTTTAATATAAAGATTTACAATTGGGCGTCCCTATAAATTACCATATACACTCGATCGGACACGATGGGCGGGGTATTTATATGTACGAATAATCGTTCATTTAACCGGACACGGGAATGGATTAATAGCCACTAGAATAATTAAAACAAGGGTGAAATTACATTCAAGGGTAATTGGTGTAATTGCTAACAAAGTAGTAAAACCTTGGTTTACACGCAGTTGATAACCTGGTGTATTCATTAAACAAAGTATTAAAACCTTGTTACAATTCGAATCCCCAATTAGTTGGAATATTTGACTTCGGGTATAAGGATAATTTGACGAGGACACTCGCACTTTAAATTTATGACCGCTGGACTGTTATGGACAAAAACCAGACGGACATATTAAATAATCCAGGACAAAGGACAATTAACCCATGGGCAATAAACTAAAATCAACACGTCAAACATCATGATTACGGAAGTTTAAATAAGCATAATATATTTTATTTCATATTTCCTCGTACTTTTATTTATTGTCATTTTAATTATTGTTATTTATTTTATCGTTATTTAAATATCGTCATTTACTATACGCTTCGCTTAAAATATAAAATCGACAAACCAGTCATTAAACGGTAAACCCCCCTTTTATATATTATTATATATATATATATTTATATATTTTGTACAAATATAGTTGTTTAAAAATATATTGTGCAATAAGCCCGCTCCCTGTGGAACGAACCGGACTTACTAAAAACTATACTACTCTACGATTAGGTACACTGCCTTAAGGATTAGGTACACTGCCAACCGAATTCTGATCAAAAATCATCATCTTTTTCTTCCTCTTCATACGTAAAATTTATATTTATATTTATAATTTATATTTTAATTTTAATTATAATTCTAATAATAAGGGTATGTTAGCGAATGTTGTAAGGGTGTAAGTCGAAATTCTGTCCGTGTAACGCTACGCTATTTTTAATCATTGTAAGTTATGTTCAACCTTTTTACATTAATGTCTCGTAGTTAAGTTATTATTATGCTTATTTAAAACGAAGTAATCATGATGTTGGGCTAATTACTAAAATTGGGTAATTGGGCTTTGTACCATAATTGGGGTTTGGACAAAAGAACGACACTTGTGGAAATTAGACTATGGGCTATTAATGGGCTTTATATTTGTTTAACTAAATGAAAGTTTGTTAATGTTAATATAAAGATTTAAAATTGGGCGTCCCTATAAATTACCATATACACTCGATCGGACACGATGGGCGGGGTATTTATATGTACGAATAATCGTTCATTTAACCGGAAACGGGAATGGATTAATAGCCACTAGAATAATTAAAACAGGGGTGAAATTACATTCAAGGGTAATTGGTGTAATTGTTAACAAAGTAGTAAAACCTTGGTTTACACGCAGTCGATAACCTGGTGTATTCATTAAACAAATTATTAAAACCTTGTTACAATTCGAATCCCCAATTAGTTGGAATATTTATCTTCGGGTATAATAATAATTTGACAAGGACACTTGCAATTTATATTTATGACTGATGGACTGTTATGGACAAAAACCAGACGGACATATTAAATAATCCAGGACAAAGGACAATTAACCCATGGGCATAAAACTAAAATCAACACGTCAAACATCATGATTACGGAAGTTTAAATAAACATAATTCTTTTATTTCATATTTAATTTCCTTTATTTTATATTTAATTGCACTTCTAATTATCGTACTTTTTAATTATCGCAATTTTATTTTATCGCATTTTTATTATTCGCAATTTCATTATCGTTATTTACTTTACGCTTTAATTTAAGTCTTGTATTTATTTTATATTTTACATTAGGTTTTAACTGCGACTAAAGTCTTAAAATCGACAAACCGGTCATTAAACGGTAAAAACCCCACTTTATAATAATATATATTACTTATATATATATTTGTATTTTTATAAAAGTAAACTAATATAGCGTTGAGCTTTGTTTAAAGATTTCCCTGTGGAACGAACCGGACTTACTAAAAACTACACTACTGTACGATTAGGTACACTGCCTATAAGTGTTGTAGCAAGGTTTAAGTATATCCATTCTATAAATAAATAAATATCTTGTGTAAAATTGTATCGTATTTAATAGTGTTTTCAAATAATAACTATTTTATATACACCTCGCTTCACATCAAGTATTTTTGGCGCCGCTGCCGGGGATATACCTAAACCATATATTTAGTGCTCCAAATGAACATATATTTAGTATCAATATCCCTCCGATATGTAAAGATTTCAGTTGCAATTGTTCCATTTTCATGTAATATTCATTTATATTAAATAAGTGCGAAGACAAAAGGCGAAAACAACGAACTGAAGACGCAAAGGTCCAAAAAGCTCAAAAGTACAAGATACAATTAAAAAGGTTCAATTTATTGATAAGGAACGTCTAAAAATGACAAGAGTACAAGTTACGAAATGCAAAGTACAAAATATCTCAGCGTACGCAAGGACGTTCGAAAATCCGGAACCGGTACATGAACCAACTCTCAACGCTCGACGCAACGGAAAAAAAATTACGAGTCTACTATGTATATAAATATAATATAATATATAAATAATTATAAAAATTATTTATATATTATATATATTTAAATAAAAACCGTCGGCAGCCTTGGATCTTGAACTTGTGGGCTGGTTTTGGAACCTCCGCGACTTGCGGAGCTGGAAGGCCAAAATGGCCGCGACTCGCGGAGCAGTGAATTTCAGTTCTGGCTATAAAAGCTCTCGAGTTCTGCATGTAAAAAATATAATAAAAATAATAATAATACTCCGTATAATATAAATAAATAAATATATATATATATATATATATAGTATAGATTAGTGTTATATTAGATTAGTTTGGGTTATGTAAAAGTTATTTTTACGGGTTTTTAAAGTCGGAGCTCTGTCCGTGTAACACTACGCGATAAATACTCAATGTAAGTTATGTTCTCCTTTTTAAATTAATGTCTCGTACTTAAGTTATTATTATGCTTATTTGAGCCAAAGTAATCATGATGTTGGACTAAATATTAAAGACGGGGTAATTGGGCTTTGTACCATAATTGGGGTTTGGATAAAAGAACGACACTTGTGGAAATTAGACTATGGGCTATTAATGGGCTTTATATTTGTTTAACTAAATGATAGTTTGTTAATTTTAATATAAAGATTTACAATTGGGCGTCCCTATAAATTACCATATACACTCGATCGGACACGATGGGCGGGGTATTTATATGTACGAATAATCGTTCATTTAACCGGACACGGGAATGGATTAATAGCCACTAGAATAATTAAAACAAGGGTGAAATTACATTCAAGGGTAATTGGTGTAATTACTAACAAAGTAGTAAAACCTTGGTTTACACGCAGTTGATAACCTGGTGTATTCATTAAACAAAGTATTAAAACCTTGTTACAATTCGAATCCCCAATTAGTTGGAATATTTGACTTCGGGTATAAGGATAATTTGACGAGGACACTCGCACTTTAAATTTATGACCGCTGGACTGTTATGGACAAAAACCAGACGGACATATTAAATAATCCAGGACAAAGGACAATTAACCCATGGGCAATAAACTAAAATCAACACGTCAAACATCATGATTACGGAAGTTTAAATAAGCATAATATATTTTATTTCATATTTCCTCGTACTTTTATTTATTGTCATTTTAATTATTGTTATTTATTTTATCGTTATTTAAATATCGTCATTTACTATACGCTTCGCTTAAAATATAAAATCGACAAACCGGTCATTAAACGGTAAACCCCCCTTTTATATATTATTATATATATATATTTATATATTTTGTACAAATATAGTTGTTTAAAAATATATTGTGCAATAAGCCCGCTCCCTGTGGAACGAACCGGACTTACTAAAAACTATACTACTCTACGATTAGGTACACTGCCTATAGTGTTGTAGCAAGGTTTAGGTATATCCATTTTGTAAATAAATAATTAAAACTTGTGTAATTTGTAACGTATTTCGTAGTAAAATATAGTACTATCACGTACCCCTCCGCTACGACATCAAGTTTTTGGCGCCGCTGCCGGGGACTCGGTGAAACTCTATATTTTTAATTCATTTTTTGTATAAATATATATTATTTTTAGAAAAACAATATAAAATCCTTAAAAAAAAAAAAAAAAAAAAAAAAAAAAACTTCGAATTAAAACTGTACCAGAGTTGAAAACTGGAACCCCGCGACTCGCGGGGTTTGATGCATTAAATACCGCGACTCGCGGAGCCGCCCTGACGAGCTGACAGAAACCCTAAAATCGCATTAATTACGGATTATTATTTATTATTATTTAAACCTAATTAGTTTATTATTAATATAATTTAGTTTTAAGTTTTAATTAATTAGTTATAATTAATTATATTTAATTTTAATATATAAAAAATTAGTACTTTTATAAAATATAAAAATAAAAATATAAAAATAATATTTTTATAAAAATTGTACTTTTTACAACTTTAAGTTTATTTTTATTTGTATAAAAAATAATATTTTTTTTTGTGTAATATTTGTATCGTTATTGTTCGTAGCTAGTTTTAAGTTCTAGTATTTTGCCGTAGCTTATTTTTATTTTTAGATTTTTAGGCTTTGCCGTAAAATCCCTTAAGTGCTTTTTCTTTAGACTAAGATTTAGGTGCTTTAGAATTTTGCGACGATTTTAAAATTTTAGTGCCTTTTAAGTCACAACTCGCTACTTTCTTATTTTTATTTTTCGACGTTTGTCGACGCGCACTCTTTTTCTTTCTTATTTCTCGACGCTTTATGTTTTTAGGACTTAGAAATTTTCTCTATTTCTTATCTAATATCTCAAACGGAAAGAAAAATTATTTAAGTGGTTAAATTAATGGACGTTGATAATTTTCTGCTTCGTAGTAATAGTTGGATTTGTTAGTGGCTGAGTTGTGAGCTTCCGATTTAAAGGGTTCTGGCTCCCTGCTGCATCTTTTGGCTATTCGAAACGTGGGCAAAAGCAGAAAAGTCTATTAATTGGACAACTTATATAAGTTTTTTTATTTTTATAACTAATAGGATAATTAGTGAACGCACCACATTGTAGCTAAAAATTTGTCCATCGCAATAAAATGGAAAATTTTGAAAACAAGGCTATGGAAACTCTTTTTGATATCCAAAATCAATTAAATCAATACTCTTAAACGAGTGTTTATGACAATTCGTTCGGTCAATCTTGGATCACGAATGACGAAACAATAACTGGTTGTGAAATCTGTGGAGATTATCACTCAACATGGGAATGTTATTATTACGTTCCTATGGAAAATTACGCACCCACGGAACCTGAATGGAATGATTATGAAGAATACAATTCAAATTGGGATTATTCCCAAGAATATATCCAAACTCAACAACCAGTAGACGAGGAAAATTACGTGTCTGAAAATTTATTAGACAATATGAAAATCAAACTCGAAAAACTCAATGCTCAAAATGAACAAATGAGAGAGTTTGTAAACCGGCAAGCTGAAACTCTATCAGACTACACACCTGTTGATCTGAGGAGTCGTGTGCAAGAAAATCTCATATCATCGAATTTTGATGAATTCGAGAGCTCCGAAATCACCAACTATCCCGATGATACTTTTTATTCAGTCTTACCAATTTCACAACATATCGACACATTAGCCTCTACCGACGAAATCATCGATCCATCAATGGATAAAGAAGAAGTAAGGGTGACAAATTGGTACTCTTGGGAATACGATAACGTTGAAAATTTTAACCCCAAGGCCAAACCGAACTTCACCATTCCACAACCTTCCAACCCAATATTCTCAATAGACGAGTCATCTACCGAAAATGAACTACGAGCTGTAATAGATAATGACACCTCGGATTTCACCCAATTGGGTAATAGAGGTGAAAACTTTGATCTTGAGAATAAAAGGAAGGAAATGTTAGAAATTGTCCACCCTATAATATGTATGTCGGTGTATATCGATCCATTTGACCAAGAACCAGAAAAGAGACATATCCATTTACTAAAAGCTACACTTAAAAAAGAATTAAGTAGTGACGATCGGGTGGGTCTAAACTTTAAACCCATTAATATATTTTATACCACCCGAGATGTAAATAACTGGCTCACTATTTTAATTCTTGGAACTTATTCTACCGACTTCACATGTCGTCAGCTAAGTGTGGGGAAGTCTAACCCCACTTAACGTTAAATTAGGGGTTCGGGTTAGTGCATAACTCGTTAATAAAAATGCACAATTAGGGTAAAAGACACATTTTCAAATATTAGCAAACAGTTCAGAAAAGCAACCGTTTTTGAAGAAAAACATGTGTGAAATAACAAAAGAAGGAATGAACGATGAGGCGCGCCATCTATCATTCGACGAGCTTTGTAATTACAAACTGGGTATTTTCAATCACTTTTCTACACTAATCACCCTCATGAATTTATAATTATAGTCTGATTTCATGCTAATGAGGGCATTGCATGATCTCAAGTGTGGGGAAGGGTTATAAATTCTCTCGGGTTTACACTTGGTTTATTTGCCAAATTTTGTGAAAATTTGAAAAATTTTCAACTAAATGAAGTCAAAATCATGTTTATACATATTTATGAACGATGAAAACTAGGTGTTAATACCGAAATTATCGATACCTCGAAAAGGACATAAATTGAGAAACAACCCAAAATGCTTGAATTCATTTAAAATGGAATAAAGGAGAATAAAAAGGCAAAGAAAGAAACTAAGTGTGGGGAGAATGTACCAAGTTATTCAATTAAAAACTATCTATCACATGTTTCTGTAAAGTTTATTGCAGGTGCTTTTGTTTGGACTAAATTAACTGTTTTACCCTATTTACTATAACATACTTGAAAGAAAGATGGATCTACACGATGAATCAATTCCATCATTAAAAGGAAGTAAAGTCTTCTGAAAAAGACACGCGCTTCTTGATTTAGGTCAAGAAGTTGTCGTCCAGACCAGCTGTAGGTTGACGAAAAATCTAGAAAAGTCATCACTAAAATCAGCAGGAAATCCACGGACCTCAGCATCAAACAGGGTCGCCAAGTGGTCAGATTTATCCCAACCATGAGAAGGATTTATCTCGTACAATGGGGGGGCACCGTGCAAATTAGCTTGATAAGACTAATGAATCAGATCCCCAAAAAGGATAATCTCCTTAAAGATTAAAAATCAGCTTTTAAGACTGATATTACTCAATCCTTGAGATTGACCTTAAAGATTGAGAATTACAAACTCATGGAATTCAATGATATCTAAACTCGAGCTTGAACGAGAAAATATTTTGATCAAATTATAAACCGATTTGTTTTCTGAAAACCCATTTTCAATGCGTTCATTACCATTGAACGTAAAATCCTAGGAATTCACCTGGAATTCATTAGGTCACCTGAACCAAATCGGGTGTCAGCCGTAAGAACGGTGGTTGCATAGCATGGTCGAAGACAGGACCTTGTGCCAGACCGAAAAATTATAAGGGTGAGCTTTACTATTGCTCCTACAAAGGATAGTAATTGCGTCCAACACGTTATAGACCATAATTAAAAGCATGTCAGGGGACATTGCCTTAACAGTTGCTTGTTCAACGCTTTCCTTTACAACCGGACGGTAGTTTACCGAAAGGTAATATACGGAGCAAGTAAACTGGACGTGTTGCTTTCCTAATACAAGGTTAGCAAGTGGGTGACACAAAACCATAAGTTTTGAGCTAAAATTTTCAAATCTGAAACCCACAAAACCCACAAAAATATTTTGCAAACACCGGTGAAGGGTTATTCCGGAAAACTTATCTAGGGTAAAAGCTAGATTGAATTTTCAAAAGATCAAATGTTTTCATAAAGATCCAATTTCCTTAAGGATCTACATTTTCATAGTCATGTGGGACTGTAAACCACAAATGCTACTATCATTGTTTATACCGCCGTATCAAAATCACTGATGTACAAAGTGTGAAGAATAAAGAAGTGATTCTAGTGTGTTTTATTTCAAGACTGTATTGCTTGAGGACAAGCAACGTTCAAGTGTGGGGATATTTGATAGTGCTCCAAATGAACATATATTTAGTATCAATATCCCTCCGATATGTAAAGATTTCAGTTGCAATTGTTCCATTTTCATGTAATATTCATTTATATTAAATAAGTGCGAAGACAAAAGGCGAAAACAACGAATTGAAGACGCAAAGGTCCAAAAAGCTCAAAAGTACAAGATACAATTAAAAAGGTTCAATTTATTGATAAGGAACGTCTAAAAATGACAAGAGTACAAGTTACGAAACGCAAAGTACAAAATATCTCAGCGTACGCAAGGACGTTCGAAAATCCGGAACCGGTACATGAACCAACTCTCAACGCTCGACGCAACGGAAAAAAAATTACGAGTCTACTATGTATATAAATATAATATAATATATAAATAATTATAAAAATTATTTATATATTATATATATTTAAATAAAAACCGTCGGCAGCCTTGGATCTTGAACTTGTGGGCTGGTTTTGGAACCTCCGCGACTTGCGGAGCTGGAAGGCCAAAATGGCCGCGACTCGCGGAGCAGTGAATTTCAGTTCTGGCTATAAAAGCTCTCGAGTTCTGCATGTAAAAAAGATAATAAAAATAATAATAATACTCCGTATAATATAAATAAATAAATATATATATATATATAGTATAGATTAGTGTTATATTAGATTAGTTTGGGTTATGTAAAAGTTATTTTTACGGGTTTTTAAAGTCGGAGCTCTGTCCGTGTAACACTACGCGATAAATACTCAATGTAAGTTATGTTCTCCTTTTTAAATTAATGTCTCGTACTTAAGTTATTATTATGCTTATTTGAGCCAAAGTAATCATGATGTTGGACTAAATATTAAAGACGGGGTAATTGGGCTTTGTACCATAATTGGGGTTTGGATAAAAGAACGACACTTGTGGAAATTAGACTATGGGCTATTAATGGGCTTTATATTTGTTTAACTAAATGATAGTTTGTTAATTTTAATATAAAGATTTACAATTGGGCGTCCCTATAAATTACCATATACACTCGATCGGACACGATGGGCGGGGTATTTATATGTACGAATAATCGTTCATTTAACCGGACACGGGAATGGATTAATAGCCACTAGAATAATTAAAACAAGGGTGAAATTACATTCAAGGGTAATTGGTGTAATTGCTAACAAAGTAGTAAAACCTTGGTTTACACGCAGTTGATAACCTGGTGTATTCATTAAACAAAGTATTAAAACCTTGTTACAATTCGAATCCCCAATTAGTTGGAATATTTGACTTCGGGTATAAGGATAATTTGACGAGGACACTCGCACTTTAAATTTATGACCGCTGGACTGTTATGGACAAAAACCAGACGGACATATTAAATAATCCAGGACAAAGGACAATTAACCCATGGGCAATAAACTAAAATCAACACGTCAAACATCATGATTACGGAAGTTTAAATAAGCATAATATATTTTATTTCATATTTCCTCGTACTTTTATTTATTGTCATTTTAATTATTGTTATTTATTTTATCGTTATTTAAATATCGTCATTTACTATACGCTTCGCTTAAAATATAAAATCGACAAACCGGTCATTAAACGGTAAACCCCCCTTTTATATATTATTATATATATATATTTATATATTTTGTACAAATATAGTTGTTTAAAAATATATTGTGCAATAAGCCCGCTCCCTGTGGAACGAACCGGACTTACTAAAAACTATACTACTCTACGATTAGGTACACTGCCTATAGTGTTGTAGCAAGGTTTAGGTATATCCATTTTGTAAATAAATAATTAAAACTTGTGTAATTTGTAACGTATTTCGTAGTAAAATATAGTACTATCACGTACCCGCTCCCTTAAGGATCTACATTTTCATAGTCATGTGGGACTGTAAACCACAAATGCTACTATCATTGTTTATACCGCCGTATCAAAATCACTGATGTACAAAGTGTGAAGAATAAAGAAGTGATTCTAGTGTGTTTTATTTCAAGACTGTATTGCTTGAGGACAAGCAACGTTCAAGTGTGGGGATATTTGATAGTGCTCCAAATGAACATATATTTAGTATCAATATCCCTCCGATATGTAAAGATTTCAGTTGCAATTGTTCCATTTTCATGTAATATTCATTTATATTAAATAAGTGCGAAGACAAAAGGCGAAAACAACGAATTGAAGACGCAAAGGTCCAAAAAGCTCAAAAGTACAAGATACAATTAAAAAGGTTCAATTTATTGATAAGGAACGTCTAAAAATGACAAGAGTACAAGTTACGAAACGCAAAGTACAAAATATCTCAGCGTACGCAAGGACGTTCGAAAATCCGGAACCGGTACATGAACCAACTCTCAACGCTCGACGCAACGGAAAAAAAATTACGAGTCTACTATGTATATAAATATAATATAATATATAAATAATTATAAAAATTATTTATATATTATATATATTTAAATAAAAACCGTCGGCAGCCTTGGATCTTGAACTTGTGGGCTGGTTTTGGAACCTCCGCGACTTGCGGAGCTGGAAGGCCAAAATGGCCGCGACTCGCGGAGCAGTGAATTTCAGTTCTGGCTATAAAAGCTCTCGAGTTCTGCATGTAAAAAAGATAATAAAAATAATAATAATACTCCGTATAATATAAATAAATAAATAAATATATATATATATAGTATAGATTAGTGTTATATTAGATTAGTTTGGGTTATGTAAAAGTTATTTTTACGGGTTTTTAAAGTCGGAGCTCTGTTCGTGTAACACTACGCGATAAATACTCAATGTAAGTTATGTTCTCCTTTTTAAATTAATGTCTCGTACTTAAGTTATTATTATGCTTATTTGAGCCAAAGTAATCATGATGTTGGACTAAATATTAAAGACAGGGTAATTGGGCTTTGTACCATAATTGGGGTTTGGATAAAAGAACGACACTTGTGGAAATTAGACTATGGGCTATTAATGGGCTTTATATTTGTTTAACTAAATGATAGTTTGTTAATTTTAATATAAAGATTTACAATTGGGCGTCCCTATAAATTACCATATACACTCGATCGGACACGATGGGCGGGGTATTTATATGTACGAATAATCGTTCATTTAACCGGACACGGGAATGGATTAATAGCCACTAGAATAATTAAAACAAGGGTGAAATTACATTCAAGGGTAATTGGTGTAATTGCTAACAAAGTAGTAAAACCTTGGTTTACACGCAGTTGATAACCTGGTGTATTCATTAAACAAAGTATTAAAACCTTGTTACAATTCGAATCCCCAATTAGTTGGAATATTTGACTTCGGGTATAAGGATAATTTGACGAGGACACTCGCACTTTAAATTTATGACCGCTGGACTGTTATGGACAAAAACCAGACGGACATATTAAATAATCCAGGACAAAGGACAATTAACCCATGGGCAATAAACTAAAATCAACACGTCAAACATCATGATTACGGAAGTTTAAATAAGCATAATATATTTTATTTCATATTTCCTCGTACTTTTATTTATTGTCATTTTAATTATTGTTATTTATTTTATCGTTATTTAAATATCGTCATTTACTATACGCTTCGCTTAAAATATAAAATCGACAAACCAGTCATTAAACGGTAAACCCCCCTTTTATATATTATTATATATATATATTTATATATTTTGTACAAATATAGTTGTTTAAAAATATATTGTGCAATAAGCCCGCTCCCTGTGGAACGAACCGGACTTACTAAAAACTATACTACTCTACGATTAGGTACACTGCCTATAGTGTTGTAGCAAGGTTTAGGTATATCCATTTTGTAAATAAATAATTAAAACTTGTGTAACTTGTAACGTATTTCGTAGTAAAATATAGTACTATCACGTACCCCTCCGCTACGACATCACTTTTCCATGTTTATATATATTAATTGAGATTGATATTTACATGATTAAATGTTTCCAACATGTTAAGCAATCAAACTTGTTAAGACTTGATTAATTGAAATATGTTTCATATAGACAATTGACCACCCAAGTTGACCGGTGATTCACGAACGTTAAAACTTGTAAAAACTATATGATGACATATATATGGATATATATATAGTTAACATGATACTATGATAATTAAACATATCATTAAGTATATTAACAATGAACTACATATGTAAAAACAAGACTACTAACTTAATGATTTTTAAACGGGACATATATGTAACGATTATCGTTGTAAAGACATTTAATGTATATATATCATATTAAGAGATATTCATACATGATAATATCATGATAATATAATAATTTAAAATCTTATTTGATATTATAAACATTGGGTTAACAACATTTAACAAGATCGTTAACCTAAAGGTTTCAAAACAACACTTACATGTAACGACTAACGATGACTTAACGACTCAGTTAAAATGTATATACATGTAGTGTTTTAATATGTATTTATACACTTTTGAAAGACATCAATACACTTATCAAAATACTTCTACTTAACAAAAATGCTTACAATTACATCCTCGTTCAGTTTCATCAACAATTCTACTCGTATGCACCCGTATTCGTACTCGTACAATACACAGCTTTTAGATGTATGTACTATTGGTATATACACTCCAATGATCAGCTCTTAGCAGCCCATGTGAGTCACCTAACACATGTGGGAACCATCATTTGGCAACTAGCATGAAATATCTCATAAAATTACAAAAATATGAGTAATCATTCATGACTTATTTACATGAAAACAAAATTACATATCCTTTATATCTAATCCATACACCAACGACCAAAAACACCTACAAACACTTTCATTCTTCAATTTTCTTCATCTAATTGATCTCTCTCAAGTTCTATCTTCAAGTTCTAAGTGTTCTTCATAAATTCCAAAAGTTCTAGTTTCATAAAATCAAGAATACTTTCAAGTTTGCTAGCTCACTTCCAATCTTGTAAGGTGATCATCCAACCTCAAGAAATCTTTGTTTCTTACAGTAGGTTATCATTCTAATACAAGGTAATAATCATATTCAAACTTTGGTTCAATTTCTATAACTATAACAATCTTATTTCAAGTGATGATCTTACTTGAACTTGTTTTCGTATCATGATTCTGCTTCAAGAACTTCGTGCCATCCAAGGATCCATTGAAGCTAGATCCATTTTTCTCTTTTCCAGTAGGTTTATCCAAGGAACTTAAGGTAGTAATGATGTTCATAACATCATTCGATTCATACATATAAAGCTATCTTATTCGAAGGTTTAAACTTGTAATCACTAGAATATAGTTTAGTTAATTCTAAACTTGTTCGCAAACAAAAGTTAATCCTTCTAACTTGACTTTTAAAATCAACTAAACACATGTTCTATATCTATATGATATGCTAACTTAATGATTAAAACCTGGAAACACGAAAAACACCGTAAAACCGGATTTACGCCGTCGTAGTAACACCGCGGGCTGTTTTGGGTTAGTTAATTAAAAACTATGATAAACTTTGATTTTAAAGTTGTTATTCTGAGAAAATGATTTTTATTATGAACATGAAACTATATCCAAAAATTATGATTAAACTCAAAGTGGAAGTATGTTTTCTAAAATGGTCATCTAGACGTCGTTCTTTCGACTGAAATGACTACCTTTACAAAAACGACTTGTAACTTATTTTTCCGACTATAAACCTATACTTTTCTGTTTAGATTCATAAAATAGAGTTCAATATGAAACCATAGCAATTTGATTCACTCAAAACGGATTTAAAATGAAGAAGTTATGGGTAAAACAAGATTGGATAATTTTTCTCATTTTAGCTACGTGAAAATTGGTAACAAATCTATTCCAACCATAACTTAATCAACTTGTATTGTATATTATGTAATCTTGAGATACCATAGACACGTATACAATGTTTCAACCTATCATGTCGACACATCTATATATATTTCGGAACAACCATAGACACTCTATATGTGAATGTTGGAGTTAGCTATACAGGGTTGAGGTTGATTCCAAAATATATATAGTTTGAGTTGTGATCAATACTGAGATACGTATACACTGGGTCGTGGATTGATTCAAGATAATATTTATCGATTTATTTCTGTACATCTAACTGTGGACAACTAGTTGTAGGTTACTAACGAGGACAGCTGACTTAATAAACTTAAAACATCAAAATATATTAAAAGTGTTGTAAATATATTTTGAACATACTTTGATATATATGTATATATTGTTATAGGTTCGTGAATCAACCAGTGGCCAAGTCTTACTTCCCGACGAAGTAAAAATCTGTGAAAGTGAGTTATAGTCCCACTTTTAAAATCTAATATTTTTGGGATGAGAATACATGCAGGTTTTATAAATGATTTACAAAATAGACACAAGTACGTGAAACTACATTCTATGGTTGAATTATCGAAATCGAATATGCCCCTTTTTATTAAGTCTGGTAATCTAAGAATTAGGGAACAGACACCCTAATTGACGCGAATCCTAAAGATAGATCTATCGGGCCCAACAAGCCCCATCCAAAGTACCGGATGCTTTAGTACTTCGAAATTTATATCATATCCGAAGGGTGTCCCGGAATGATGGGGATATTCTTATATATGCATCTTGTTAATGTCGGTTACCAGGTGTTCACCATATGAATGACTTTTATCTCTATGTATGGGATGTGTATTGAAATATGAAATCTTGTGGTCTATTATTATGATTTGATATATATAGGTTAAACCTATAACTCACCAACATTTTTGTTGACGTTTTAAGCATGTTTATTCTCAGGTGATTACTAAGAGCTTCCGCTGTTGCATACTTAAATAAGGACGAGATTTGGAGTCCATGTTTGTATGATATTGTGTAAAAACTGCATTCAAGAAACTTATTTTGTTGTAACATATTTGTATTGTAAACCATTATGTAATGGTCGTGTGTAAACAGGATATTTTAGATTATCATTATTTGATAATCTACGTAAAGCTTTTTAAACCTTTATTTATGAAATAAAGGTTATGGTTTGTTTTAAAAATGAATGCAGTCTTTGAAAAACGTCTCATATAGAGATCAAAACCTCGCAACGAAATCAATTAATATGGAACGTTTTTAATCAATAAGAACGGGACATTTCAGTATGCAAGTTAAAGAAGTCAATCTACGGATTGAAACAAGCATCTAGAATGTGGAATCATCGTTTTAATGAGGAAGCCGAGAAATTTGGCTTCATTAAAAATGGTGATGAAGCCTGTGTATATAAGAAAGCTAGTGGGAGCACTATCATGTTCCTTGTACTATATGTGGATGATATATTATTATTTGGGAATGATATTACCAAAATGCAAGGAGTCAAAACTTGGCTAAAGAGTTGCTTCTCCATTAAGGATCTTGGAGATGCACAATACATATTGGGGATAGGGATCTATAGGAATAGATCCAAGAGATTGATAGGTTTAAGTCAAAGTACATACATTGATAAAATCTTGAAAAGGTTCAAGATGGAAAACTCTAAGAGAGGTTTGGTACCTATTCAAAAAGGAACCGTTCTCAGTTCATCTCAGTGTCCTGCCACGAAAGATGAACAAGAGAGAATGAAGAAAGTCCCATACGCATCTGCTATTGGGTCTATCATGTATGCAATGATATGTACTAGACCAGACGTGTCATGCGCCCTGAGCCTGACAAGTAGATACCAGAATAACCCAGGAAATAGTCATTGGATTGCTGTTAAAAGCATATTGAAATACCTTAGGAGGACTAAGGATATGTTTCTAATATATGGGTCTGGTGAGGAGGAACTCGCTGTAAAAGGTTACGTGGACGCGAGTTTCCAAACTGATCGAGATGACTCTCGATCACAATCCGGTTATGTCTTCATGTTAAATGGTGGTGCCGTCTCTTGGAAGAGCTCAAAACAGGAAGTTGTTGCGTTATCCACTACAGAGTCGGAGTACATTGCCGCCTCACTAGCAGCTCAGGAAGCTGCATGGATGAAGAAATTCATCGACGACTTAGGAGTGGTCCCTTCCATTCAGGACCCTCTTGAGATCTTTTGTGACAACGAGGGTGCGATTGCTCAAATCAAAGAACCTCGTGCGCATCAAAAGACTCGTCACATTGAGCGGAGATTCAACTACATAAGGGATGAAGTTGAAAAAGGAAAGACATGTATTCGCAAAGTTCATACAGATCATAATGTTGCGGATCCACTCACGAAGCTTTTACATGGGCCAAAACATGAGGGACATGTTTGTGCATTAGGGCTTCGAAATTCTAGTGATTGGATATGATCTATTTTATGTATTGTACCGGAACGAAATTATTCAAACTCATTAATATAACTATGGTGTTAATTTATTTGAGTTATGTTCCTATTTTGCATATTTCATCCATGAATAAGCAATTATTCTAAATTTCCGTAGTCGATCACATTTGTGGGAACAAGTGTGAGGTTTAGACTATTATGAACTTGGATTGGTATACATTCATAGGTTGAATGTGGGGCAAGGTTACAACCAAGGTTCATAGATATTTGTGGGAAACAAATATTGGAAGACCCGCTCTCAAGAATTACTGTATAGAGCCTTTGTGGTTGATCACATGTAATCTTGAGTAAAGGCGAATATCATTGTATCCTCTGACCTGAGATACATATTGGGTTCGGATATTCACCAAGTACTGTGCCTTGATTCTGTCCTTCGCTATTCTGAAACATGGTAGTACATAAGGAAGAACTCAGGTATATTACAAAGTGTATATCTAGGACGTATGTAGTCAAGATGGAATTTGTCCCTCTTATTCGTTGAGAGTCAGATGTCTAAGGCCTGAAAAGTTAAATCTATAAGAGAGTGATCACTCTGTATCTCTTGGATTTAACATGACATCTAGGACGAAAGGAAATAATGAAAGATTCACCTAATCATATTCGAGATGGGAACTCGAAAGGAATGATGTTATTGAATGGCAAAAAGTCATAACATATTAGGGGTGATGGACGGTGTGTTAGGCTGTATCCATCACTTGCATTAATTTCTTATGTTTCTCGTGCAAGTGGGAGATTGAAGGTATTTCGTATGCGCGAGAGACATATTAAATCAATGTGGCTAATATGTTATGATCCAAGTCGGGTCATACCCAATAACAAGCTTACCGACACCTTATAAGTATTTAATCATAACGAATGGATCGTTAAATAAATACGCGACACTTGGATTTCAGAAAATCGGTTTTCTGAAATATTATTACTTGAGATAAATTATTTGGATGATTTATATATATAATTATTTATGGATTCAAATAATTAAAATGTGCTATATTTTATAAAAGGCTTTATAAAATATACAAGTAACAAATAAATACATGAAGTATTTACAAGTTTATAAAAATTGAATGGATTTTTTTTATAAACAAGCATGGGCTGCATATGTGGACTCCAAGACATCAAACCCATGCTTATTCTTGTTACTTTTGATAAACATATTTCCTTAAGTGTATGTCTTTTGACTCTAACACAAACACATGCATAAAAGATCAAGTAATTTATCAAAAACTCCTCTCTCTTTTCTGCATCATTCTGGCCGTGAGTTTCAGCTGGTTGCAAGGGGTTGTTCCAAGCTAATTTGCTAGTAAAATTCAAGTGTAATTAAATCCTAACCAAGGCTAAGTTGTTGGTAACAAGCTTGGGGTATAATCCCTTGAGGTTCTATACTTTTAGAGCTTGCATTCTCCATCATTTTAAAGTTGCAGCTGGTCGAAATTTCCAGCAGGTTCAGGAGGTTTTCAAGCTCGTGTTTAAGGTGTTTAAGGGTCCTAAACATTAGCAAGCTCAAAGGGGTTGTTGGTGAATCAAAGGCTAGGGTTTTGCTTACTTGAAGTTTCAAGTTTGGAGCCTACTTCTTCATCATTTTCATCCATTTTCTGCACCATCCTAACAGCCCTCAAAACAGATTTTGAGGAGGTATATATCTTCTCCTCTTGTTCTTATATGTAAGTATATATTCTAGACTTGATATTAACATGGAATTTGACCAAAAGGATGAACATTTAAACATGAACTTATCATAATGCTTCCGCTTGTTTTAACTATCTCAAAATGGTTTTCATAACATGTAAATTTTGAGAATATGTTGTTTATAATGTTGTTAAATTCCATCAAAAAGTACCTCAAATATTTAGCGTTTTTAAAAAGATTCCGTTTTGCGCATAGTTAGTGACATTGTGTTCCTAAAATTATTTTGAGTTTAACGATGGTGCCGGAAAAATTTAACTCGTTGCGAGCGAGAAGATATGACCCGTTGAATATTTGGGTGGAGTTTATTTAAGTTTTTTCATGAAAATAGGTATTGGACACTTTAACTTTGAGAGTCGATTTTAATTTTTGAAAAAAGTGGGGTTTTTTTTTTGGAAAATAAAAGAAATGTGAAAAAAAAAGGTGAAAACATAAAAATGCCTTGATACTATCCATGTGTTTTGTCTACTAAGTTAATGGTAAGGTAGTTCGGAACGGCACACGTTAACGATATACTCTTAATCACGTTACCAATCATGAAAGTGTAGATAAAGAAGAATCTAGAAAACATATAGGTTCAATTATGTAATTTGAGCATACTACCACAAAATATATTCTCACACTTCAATATTCTTCTTTCATGTTTGCTTATAGAAACAAAATAAAAAAAAAAAATAATAAAAAAAAAAAATTCTTCTTTCATTACTTCCCCTGAAACAGTAACAACAACAAAGCGAAATAACTCATTCACGGGTTCGATCTTCATGGAGATGTCTCTCGCGATCTTCAACTTTCCATTACCTTCCAGATCCAGGATCCATACTCCGATCTGTCTTCCGGCGAGCTCAACAACACACCGGAGAAATTCAGTCATCGTGAACGGAATAGGAGGATCGGCGAAATACAAAGGAACGCAGATGAGAGAGAAGAAACTAACGGAACTGATAGAATCTAAAATCGCTGAAGCGACGGAAGTATGTAACGGAAATCGTGAATCGGACGAGTGTAAGGTGGCGTGGGATGAAGTTGAAGAAGTTAGTCAGGCAAAAGCTGATCTCCGAAGAAAATTAGAAGGAAATAAGGATCCGTTGGAATCATTCTGTAAGGAGAATCCTGAGACTGATGAGTGTCGGATTTATGAAGATTGAAACGTAATCGACGGTTAATCGGAAGTTTATTCCTGAAATGTAACGTTTTAGGGTTTATATTAATATATTTGTATTAATTGCTGCTAATCTATGACTATGACTATGCCTATGCCTATGCGTGTTTTACTTGATGTCGCGCACTCGTCTGATCCTGAAAATGATAAACTCTTTTACCGATTTTAATTGCAAATTAAAAATATACAGATTATTTGGTATTACATTTGGGCGAAATACAGAATATATATATGATTTGTGTTCGTAGTTCATACTTAAGTGATTGATGTGATACTCTGTTAATGACAATAGGGAGTAATTAGTTACACTTAAAGCAGGTGCAGTTTGTTGTTTGTACAGTTGATTTGGTGGTGATGGCGTTCGTAAACCAGTTTGTTGTCATCATGTCAAGTTGGTGATGCGATTCATCTTTTTAAAGCAATCAAATTGGAATTGGAATAATTATTTTTGTGACATTTGTGGCGGACCAACACCTCACTACTAAAAACCTGCAAATATGTAATTATCAGCATCTGGGATTCTGGATAAGAACAAGTTTACTTTATTTCAATAACAATTTGAATTTGAACAAGCATGGGCAGTCCCGAGATTTAACTGCTTAGAATGAGGTGTAAAAAAAGACGTTTAAGTCGTAACGAATAATATAAATTATTTTAATAAAAAATGTTTTTTTGGCTTCACTAGAATGTTGATGGACTTTGATTTCTTTTTTCTTCCGGGTCATTTGATTGTTGTTTTTGAGCGTACTTTGCTTTGCATTCGCTACTTTAGTTGTGTTTCCCTAATTCCCTTTACTTTTCAAATCTCCAATTATGTATGTATAAAATTGGGTTTGTTTCTCTCCGTAAACAAGGATAATACTAAATGGGTATGAATGATTTAGATGATTTGACATGTGTTGGTAGGTCCGTTTTTCAAGAGCCTCTGTAATGCAATGTTACTATTCGAAGTTTTAAGAAGCATATGACTCAAATCATTACAAATACTTTGTCAATACTCAATACTATGCTCGGTATATACATGAACATTTGTTATGGCGACTCTGACATGAAGTGGTTATGATGAATTTTGTTTGGTGAATTGTAATATGACAATAACGTGAGTTAAGACGTGCATGTGATAAAGGTCGAGTGATGTGATAATATATGATTGAGAATTAAGTGAAAATGTGAAATGTTGTGGTTAAATTTGCAAAACAATTAATCTTGTATACGCTAATATTCTATTACAAAACGCCCACAACTTGTTAAAAATCTTGTCCAAAACGCCGCACTATGGGCCTGTGAGTGTTTTCGAGTGACCTCAACCTGTCAACCATATTTTTTTATCGTAACAAGTGGTCTAAGTAGATCCCTCACCTCAAGTATATTTTATCTCTTTCATGAAGTGTGTTTGATTACCTAAATAATTATGTCTTTGATCAAAAATTAACTTGAGGGTGAATTGTAATAAACACACTGTTCTTGATATTGTGAATAACCTTATGTGAATTTATGATTTAAGCAAGATGGTTTAGAACAATGCGCATAAATATGTGAATGTGAGTAATTGATCGAAATTTGTGAGATTGAGTTTGCTAAGTGACCTCCCAAATGACCTCACCCTTGGTATTTATAGAACCAAGGTGAGAGAGATGGGTGGTTATTCAGTCACTAATCGTGAGTCACCGATCCTCCATAACTACTTTTTAAGCGAATCTTGTAGAAAATAGCAATTATGATGACACGGCCTACGTGGTACGAGTTTCTAGGCGACTATCATGTCAATGCAATAGCCATATTTGCTTACAGGAATACGCCACACCATACAAATCCTGTGACGTATCTTAAATGGCGGAACATAGTTAAGGCAAGAGGGGGTGCTTGCTCCCCCCTGAAATCTGAGCTAACAGTATTATATATAATAGGTTTAGAATATTTGTACAAAAGTCTCTAAATGGATAGTTGGTAGATGACATGCACTAAAACTTTGAACTTTTGATAAGCGAGGGATCGATTACTATTTCTCATTATTTTCAGCTTCTTTTCTTATTTTGTCACAAGTTTTTGTACTTAACACCTTCTGACATATACTAATATCTTCCTAACTTTTATAATACTAACATATAATGACAAGAATAACTTAATATTTGCATAACCAACTCTATAAATATGTTAATATGAATTTGTTTTTAAACACAGTTACATGTCATAATACTTTGCCCCCTTAAAACTTTTGTTCAAGTTCCGCTTCTGGTTATTCTTAATTATGTTATAGAATCGCCACTCTAATTCTTTTTTACAAGGCTAATAGACTTGTAATACTAAAAATAAAGGATAAGCGCCACACTTTGTGCATGACTAATCACGTGGTTAGTCTTCAACCCCAAATTTTTAGCGTAATTTTAAATGTCTTAAAACAACTACGAGCCCACTTTCAACTCGAATTATAGTTATAGATATAAATTCATGATACATAAGGGCTTAAAAATAAGCACATGAAAGTACAAGGGTAAAAATTAAAAAATATTAAGCTAGGGTTTCGATAGCTGCACATACATAAACGAAGTAAACCTTTCTTTCGTCTGTTTTCAACAACTCGCCCAGTGAAATTATCCGCCGGAGCAAAACCCTAACGGTAATTCATCAAAACTTATATCTCCGATGTATAGCAGTCCTCCATTTTCTGTATATAGATATATATTGAATGAATTGAATATGATGTATTGCAGTGAAGGAGGTTGATTGTAATGGCGACAGTACCAGGGCAATTGATTTGGGAGATCGTAAAGAGGAACAACTCTTTTCTCGTTAAAGAGTTCGGTAACAACACTCAAAGTGTTCAATTCAGCAAAGAGCCTAACAATCTCTACAACCTCAACTCATACAAACACTCTGGTATTATTTATTATACACTTTTTATTTCAATTTCAATATATGTTAAGTTAGGGTTTATGATTCGTCAGATTATCATTTGTTACTTGTTCTATCAGTGTTTATATTATAGCTTTGTTAGTGTGAATGATGTTTTACAGGAGGGCTTCAATATATTACTTTATTATATATACAATTTTTCAATGATTTATTATCAGTAAGTATATCATATTGTGTGTGTTTGTTTGAATGATAATGAAAATCGAAATAATAATAGTGTTAGTATAATTGAGGTGTTAAAGTGATGTAAAATTTAAATGATATAGTTCTGTTTTTGTAATTGTTAATTTTTAGGACTAGCAAACAAGAAGACTGTGACTATCCAGCCAGCTGGTAAGGACCAAGGTGTGTTGCTTGCAACCACTAAGACCAAGAAACAGGGGAAGCCTGCTAGTTTGCTTCACAAATCCGTTATGAAAAAAGAGTTCTACCGTATGGCAAAAGCAGTTACAAACCAGGTAGTTATTTTTCTTTGAGCAAGACATTGTTTGGTAAAAAATGTATTTAAATGTACTAAGCATCATAGCGATAGATTTAGCTGACTTATCTGTAGTACACACATTGTTCTAGTTGGGCAGGTTTTACATTTGGTTGAAGATGGTTATTATATGCGTTTTATTCTGGCAAAATTTGATACAAATCTAGAAAGGTAGGGTTGGTAATTATAAACAATGATAAGGGATTGAAGAGAGTAGTGTAAATAGTACAAGTGTAGAGTTCTTAATGAGCTATATAGTTTTCAGAAAGAATAGTTAGATTTCTTTTTTTACATGTATATATGTATCAAAGAGCTTGCATTTTGTACTAAGAGTTGGACTTAAACTACCGCATAGCATGTACATGGTTTTGCAGTTGATTTCGGGAATTTATAGGAAATTCAGTGTTGTATTCTCATTTGTTTTGGCTGTGTTTGATTTTTTCATTCGAAAGCCATCACTAGGGTTTCATGTAATTTGCTACCAATTCATTTCTTGTACTTGCTATTCAATATGTTATCATATATCATTGGCTGAAATCTATGGTTTTTCTGTTGTAGCCTCTAGATGTCGAATCTATATAGCACTTTTAGTTTACTTTTTACACCCAGATTTTTAGTTTTGTTAAAAATGGTTAAGAGGTTTTGATGGTTGCATTGTTTGTATCAGGTGGTGGATAACTACTACAGGCCAGATTTGAAGAAGGCTGCTCTTGCTAGGTTGAGTGTGGTTAACAGGAGCCTTAAGGTTTCAAAGTCAGGTGTGAAGAAGAAGAACAGACAGGCATTCAAGATCCGTGGTAGGAAATGAAGCCCTTATTAGCATACTTTATTGGCAGTCAAGATCCGTCGAGCCCATCTTTTTGTTGTCCCCTCTTATTTATCCCTATTTGGTTTTTTTATGCGGATAGTTAAATGATGCTCAAATTAATTTGGTTAGAATATTTCTCCGAATTTAAATTTTGTTTCTCTTTAGCATGTTGGCTGCCTATACATGCACACATGTTTATGAATTCTGGTTCTTGCATGCAATCAATCAATCCCTGGTCTTGGCTACCATCTAGTCCCTGGTGTCTTCAAATCGAAGCTGACATTTTTAGCATCTGTAGTATTGTTTTAGATCTTTGTGATCATTTTGTTGCTATTCGTTTAAGTAGGCATTTGTTGGTCCATGAATCTGGTTGGTTATCTAAAAATGATTTATTCATATGGATATTTGTAGCTAATTAAATTTTGCTTGTGTTTTAGCTGAAAAACTTGTAAGCCTTAAAAAAACATGGATAAGCCTTCTTAAGTACAAACCTTGGGGAAGTGATCACCACCATTTTTTAGCCGTACACTATTATGATGTTGTGCTGTAAGTAAAACATAATTGGTGGTGTATGACTAAAAATTAGTGATGTACGAATTATCACCCCAAACCTTGTATCATCCTGGATTAACCGAAGTTTTTATCTTTTACCTGACACATTTTCAAAACCCATGGGCTTCGAGTTTGACCATTCACCGCCTTTGTTTTTACTATATTCGTTAGTTCGTTACCGCATTTGGACTTTGGAGGGTTATTTCAAAACATTTAGCCATTAAGTTAGTAAAAAAGACATTTTCCAAAGCTTACCAACTTGTGTCGGTTCCTAGGTGATCCATCCTTTGCATCCTTTGGAGAGTTAGCGGTATTTTTAAGTTTCCTAGTTGGTTTATTCTTTTCGAGTTATTTTTGATCGTCGTTTTTTTATCGGTTCATAGGATTCTTCATTTATTGCTAAAGATATTTTTAATTTTAATAGGAAAATGCTAATGACAACCTTAAGGGTTGTCATTAAGAAATTTAAACATATATTTCATTGTACATTTTTAATAACCACCTACTTTCATGAAAAAAATTACCCTCTAATTTACAAATGTACAACTTTTTTTGCATTTAAACTTCTTAATGACAACCCTGTCATTTAGGGGTGTTCATCGGTTCGGTTTTCGGTTTGTTCGGCTTATTCGGTTCGGTGTATTCGGTTTTGAATTTTTTTTGGGCAAAACCGAAAACCGAACCGAAAACCGAATTCAAAGTTAAAACCGAACCGAACCGAAAACCGAATTCAAATTCGGATTCGGTTCGGTTTTCGGTTAAAACCGAATATTATGAAAAAACTGAGAATGATGGTAGTTTAATTGTGGCATTACTAATGCCTTAGTTATTTATATCCTAAAACAATGACGTTCTATTAAATTATCAAGAATTCGATGATTTATTAATATTTAAAGATTAATTATGACTTTTACCGCTTCTGTTATTAAGAAGATGAACATAATAATTTGAGTAACATAATTCTAATGTGAGTTACCAAATCGTCATATGGGTGAGAACATATTTTATTGATTGGATCTCAAATTATAATGACATTAAAACATAAATATACAAATTAAATATATAAAAAATTTGAATTCGGTTTTCGGTTAAACCGAATTCAGAATTTCCAAAACCGAAAACCGAACCGAAAACCGAATTCAAATTCGGTTTCGGTTTGACTCGATCCGAAAACCGTTTTTCAAATTCGGTTTGATTTTTTTCCGGTTTGGTTTCGGTTTGGTTTTCGGGTTCCACGGTTTCAAACCAAATACTGACCACCCCTACTGTCATTAGCAGAATTTAAGCAGAATTTTTTTTACCAACCTTAACCTTCTTTTTTGACATACTCTAAAATGACCATTTTTGGCAAATTCTGACCAATTTTTGTCAAACTCTAAATTAATCTTCATTTTTGACAAATTCTAAAATTTGCTCCAATCATTTTCACAAATACTTGTGCTCATAATTTTTATTTTATTCCTAATGCACAATTACATTGATGATATACCTAATTTCCTAGTAATAAGGCAGGTTTTACATACGAGAATAGAATATTAGAAAAGTAATTGGTAAATAAGGTATTAACCTACACGTTTTAAGAACATCTTTACATAATAACTATTCATCAAGTTGAACTTGCGGGCATAGTCCAACGGTTCTCCCCATGTACTCTGTGTCATGGGATAGGGAGAGGTCATGGGTTCGATCCTTAGGGATGACATGATTTTCTTTAAACCAATTGAACACCAATAATGGTGGTATATATTGACCCTATAGGGAGGTTTTACCGGATTCGTTCACGGACCTCTACCCGGACCACTGCCCAAATGGTTGTGTTCCCCGGGTACCGTCGATCGGGTTCGGGTTTCCTCCCGAACGTGTGTGTTACGTGCAAATGATGAGGGTCGTTGAAATAAATGATTTACTGATGCCAAAAAATTGTCGTTCGAAAAAAAAACTATTCATCAAGTTATAAACTAAGGTTATTGACCAAAATGCCCATTTTTCAAACTCACTTAAACAATTCGCCTTAAAATAAGTTGTGATGTGGTCCAGCGGTTGGTGGTCTGCCTCCTTTAGGGAAGGTCAGGAGTTCGACCCCCGTTGGCTACATATAAACTAAGGTTATTGACCAAAATGCCCATTTTTCAAACTCACTTTAACAATTCGCCTTAAAATAAGTTGTGATGTGGTCCAGCGGTTAGTGGTCTGCCTCCTTTAGGAAATGTCAGGAGTTCGACCCCCGTTGCCTACATATTAAAAACACAATTTCATCTATGTCATGAAGTATCCACTCATGGCACCTTTCCCATATCGTTTGGGGGTTGGAGAGGGGGGGGGGGGGGGGTAAAGGGGAGGGGGTTTCACTTGGTCGTGCCCTTGGATCGGTTTCAAGGTTTCCTCCCTGCGATGGGGGCGGGGTTATTATCGCTGCATCGGCATAGTCGAAACGGGAGATGATCACAACGGGTGGTTTAGTCCCCCTCGGGTGATCCCAATCGCTGTTAAAAAAAGAATTCGTCTTAAAAAACGAAATTATCAAAATGTTCTTGCATGTCGCAAGGGGTCTTGCAAATTTTTCAAACTCACTTTAACAATTCGCCTTAAAATAAGTTGTGATGTGGTCCAGCGGTTGGTGGTCTGCCTCCTTTAGGGAAGGTCAGGAGTTCGACCCCCGTTGGCTACATATTAAAAACACAATTTCATCTCTGCCATGAAGTATCCACTCATGGCACCTTTCCCATATCGTTTGGGGGTGGGGTGGGGGGGGGGGGGGTAAAGGGGAGGGGGGTTTTACTTGGTCGTGCCCTTGGATCGGTTTCATGGTTTCCTCCCGGGCAGCGATGGGGGCGGGGTTATTATCGATGCATCGGCATAGTCGAAACGGGAGATGATCACAACGGGTGGTTTAGTCCCCCTCGGGTGATCCCAATCGCTGTTAAAAAAAAAATTCGTCTTAAAAATGAAATTATCAAAATGTTCTCGCATGTCGCAAGGGGTCTTGCAAGCTTTAAGAATGAGTCATGTCCGGTTGCTACCAATAAAACTCGGGTCGTGAACAAAAAAGTTCAAGTCCCAAAAGGTTTGCGAGCCTTTGTGAATGTGCAATACATGTTTTTTAACTTGCGACCTTACGACTTGGGCCAAAATCATGCATTCGCAAGGTCGCAAAGTGACATTACGAATAGCAAGTGACCTTGCGAATTGCACTTGCGAAATGGGTTAAGGTTTATTAAATTGTAATGAGTTTTTTGTAAAGGTCATATCTCTTAGACTCGTAGATCCGACTACTCGTCGTTTTTCGACTTTAAACGTTCTTTGACCGCTCATAAGTTGTTATAGAACTTTCTAATTTATAATTCCTTTATTTATCCACCATTATTGACTAAACTAAACAAATCACCTCCATAAATTTGAACTACACTACACAAATTGAAAATCACACATTTGTACATAAATCGCAACTCGTAATATGCGATCGTTTTTTGAATAATTTTTTAGACTTCAGTTGTAAAAAAAATTATAAATTTCTAAAAACATAATCACTTTAGAAAAACGGTGTCTAAATACGAGCTAAAGATTAAAAGTTATCGTAATTTGAAAATTTCCGATCATGCCCTGTCACGCCCAGTTACAAGAACACCTTGCAACCCATCTAATCACAAGGTGTCAAAGGCACCTTGAGACTTGCGAGCGCATTTTGACAATTTTCCTTTTTAGGGCGAATCACTATAGTTTCTTTGAAAAATGAGCGTTTTGATCAATCGCCTTATAAACTATTGACAAGATGCTCTGTATCTTTAAAGGAGAGAGTTTCTTGTTCCATATTCCGGTTGATCAATTCGTGCAAATCATATTCCGGTTAATCAATTTGCGCAATATGCAATCTAGAATATAGGCTTGTTTTTGACCTTTACGACAGTACATTTATGCTCATAAATCACTGGATTCAAACTCTTTCAAATGGAGGAGAGCGAGTGTGGGCTACTCCTATAATATTGGGTCTTAGAGTCAGTAGAGCGCAGTACAAGCAAATGGAGTGGCATCTGATTTTATTGATTACTACCAACCCAAGGGGAGAATCTAGGATCAATGTCTCAATTTTTTTTTTTTTTATTTTTTTTTTTATTTTTTTTTTACAAGTTTGTGGTTGTTTACCTTAAAAATCATAAATTTTACAATATAATATAAGGTCCTATAATTAGTATCCTATACGTTGAATGATACTTCTTATAAAAAAGAAAAAATTAAACTAACGGTGTTACGAGACACCACAACTTATATGCTAGATGCGCCACTGGGTCCAACCAGGTCCAACCAGTATGGAAGCATGTACGACCAAGAAACCGGCCGAAATCCCAGCACTACCTTCATCTTTAAACCGCAGCGTGAATGCAAACCCACACTACGACTGATGCTCCTTATTTCATGGATATATCAATTGACCCAGGTGTTGGTTTATTTTGGCTAGTAGAAGATATGTTTATCCCACATTGGTGGGAGGAAGATGTGAGGGGTGAGTGACTTGGTTATATAAGAGGAGCTAAGTCTTCATTCCAAATCGCACCAATCAATACACTTTAAGTATTTGATTATTTCTTTCTTTCTTACCCTTGTTTGAGAGTTGTATTAGTTAAATATTTTGGAGAGTGTAGTTGGCTTAAGAGAGTCGTCTATATCATTGTAACAATTTGTGATATAGTGTATTTTCTCTCTTTGGGGGCCGGTGGTTTTTCTCCTGTTTTGGAGTTTTCACGTTAAATCTTGTGTTGTGTATTGTTTTTATTTCTTTACTATTATTGTTGGGCTGGGTGGTGGGAATTAGTGAGACCGTAATTTCCCAACAACTGGTATCAGAGCGTCAGGTTTGACGGGGGTCTCGGTTATAGGAGTCGGAGTATGCTCTGTGGTTGCCACGGGAGTGGATCGTCCACATCATAAACGAGTTCTATTGATCGTATAGAGTATCTGGTTAGACAATATTTTTTCTGATTCGTAGTAATAGTTGGATTTGTTAGTGGCGAGTTGTGGATTTCCGATTTAAAGGGTCCTGGCTACCTGCTACATCTTTTGGCTATTCGAAACGTGAACAAAATCAGAGAAAGTGTTGTCTATAGGATACGGATACGATGTCGAAGTTCAGTCCAATGAGGTTTGATGTAGAGAAATTTGATGGGATGATCAATTTTGGCTTATGGCAGGTTCAAGTCAACGATGTGTTGATTCAGTCCGGTTTACACAAGGCTTTGAAGGGTAAACCCACCCTTGTTCCTGGCAGTGATTCTAGCAGTAAGTTCGATGAAGAAGAATGGGATGATATGGATTTGAGGGCAGCAAGTGCGATTCGTTTGTGTCTTGCAAAGAACGTGCTTGCAAATGTGCACGGGTTATCAACGACAAAGGAGCTTTGGGTTAAACTAGAGCAGTTGTACCAGGGCAAGGGCATCTCAAATCGGTTGTGTCTTAAAGAACAATTTCATACTCTGCGTATGGATGGGGGTTCAAAGATTTCAGATCATCTAAGTATTCTTAACGGTATTGTTTCAGAACTGGAGGCTATTGGAGTTAAAACGGATGATGAAGATAAAGCTTTGAGGTTGATATTATCTTTATCATCGTCTTATGAACACATGAAACCTATTTTGATGTATGGGAAGAAAACTCTGAAGTTTGAAGACGTTACTAGCAAGCTCCTATCCGAGGAGAAAAGACTGGAAGGTAACGGGGTCTCGTCATCAGGAGATACGATAGTGTTGTGTTCGGATAGGCAGAAGAGAAACTCTAGAAAGAATCTGACATGCTGGAAGTGCGGGAAGACTGGATATGTAAGGGTTAATTGTCCCGG
Organism: Rutidosis leptorrhynchoides; assembly: GCF_046630445.1. NCBI lineage: Eukaryota > Viridiplantae > Streptophyta > Magnoliopsida > Asterales > Asteraceae > Rutidosis > Rutidosis leptorrhynchoides. Next base: position 496,983,857 of record NC_092334.1, on the reverse strand, counting down.
TGGAGCTAATCCGGCAAATGGCTCCAAAGACGCTAACATTGTCTCCGTTGTTACGGAGAGTGACGAATTCCTCTGAAGTCACGTCATCCTCATGGTGTGTCCGCGCCACCATGGAAAGGGATATTCGTTAGCGGTTCCACAAATTGTACATGGGCATTGGTTTGGCGTTGATGCAAGGTGTGTGGTGGAAACTGATGTTGTAGCTGATGGGACTTTCGGGAAAGCCAAACAGGAAGTTGCACCATAACTGTTCAGCTGGTTATACAACATGTGCCGAGGTGAAATGCTTGGAATGTGATATTCTAAGTGCTATACTCTTAATGGTGGAGTATGATAATTCTTGTTAAGAGTTATGATTGTCTGTGATGACAATGATTGTCGGTTTAGACAATGTTCGATGAAGATGCAAGTTTTGTCTCTTGGGAGATAATGTCAACGGCATGAAGATGAGGATCTTGAAGTTGTCGTCGAGGAAGTGTCTACATCGGTTATCCTTGCAATGTGGAAGCATGGTTATCTTCTTCTATCCAAAAGGTGGAGATTTGTTGGTTTATTTTGGCTAGTAGAAGATATGTTTATCCCACATTGGTGGGAGGAAGATGTGAGGGGTGAGTGACTTGGTTATATAAGAGGGGCTAAGTCTTCATTCCAAATCGCACCAATCAATACACTTTAAGTATTTGATTATTTCTTTCTTTCTTACCCTTGTTTGAGAGTTGTATTAGTTAAATATTTTGAAGAGTGTAGTTGGCTTAAGAGAGTCGTCTATATCATTGTAACAATTTGTGATATAGTGTATTTTCTCTCTTTGGGGGCCGGTGGTTTTTCTCCTGTTTTGGAGTTTTCACGTTAAATCTTGTGTTGTGTATTGTTTTTATTTCTTTACTATTATTGTTGGGCTGGGTGGTGGGAATTAGTGAGACCGTAATTTCCCAACACCAGGAACAAAATCGCTGAAAAGACTCGGTTCAAGGAAGTTTAAGTTCGAAATACAGAAATGGGCAAAGGCAGTAGTTAGATATGCCCGCGAAATCAGCGATCGTCTTGGTGCTTCTCAAGTCCGCAAAGGGAGCACATGTGGGTAGCTCATCATCGATAAGACGAATAATCTGCCAACCTAGACAATCAACTGTTTTTTGATGGCCAATTCAGCACAACAGCAGACTGATGACTGCACGCAACGGCACCGGCCACTACGATAACAGATGCCAAGCACAAAGGCTCCAAATCGTATAAGCATGTTCAAATACACGGCCACAATCAAGATTATTTTTAATTTTTTTTTTCTATTTTTGTTATCCCTACATTAATGTATTCTATAACTCATTAAACAACGTTTAAAACAGACAAAATAAGGTCAAAGAGAAAGGAATATTCTATGCTACAAACCTACAACTCTTAAAGATGACATTTTTTCGTAGACACAAAAATTAGGTACACTAATATATGGACTAATATGTGCTTACCAAATGGTTTTAATTGATATTAAACAATTACTGATCAGATTTCGGTTTTGTCTGTCACGAGCATCCCTCTACCGCCAGACATGTTTCTTAAAAGCTGCTTAGAACACATATTCTGTGCTTCAGTTGCATTCTTCATTCGGTTTGCTTTCACCCAATCAGGTTCCTACCAAAACCCCAAGATTACAGATAAAACATAACCCGAACTGAAAAATTCCTACACAAATAAATTTTTACAAAGTATCATACCTCGGGTACAATTCTTGAGAAACCAAACTTGATGAGAAGTAGAACATGTTCCATAATTAGGATAGCTGCAAGGCCAGGGGAAATGTTCCAATTCCCGTCCCTATCGTACAAACATACTAGAAGTATGCAGTTGGTACATATTGATACAACGATCAAAAACTGAAAATCAAAATCACATTTTCCGTTATTATAAGGTCTATAAAAATAAATGAAGTATACAAACCAACCGTAAATACCTGAAATATGTTGAGCCAAGCACCGATTGTTGCAGCCAGTCGAGGAACTGGTCTTCTATACATAGCAAGAAGCTTTAACGCATCCGCCCTGATTTCTGTTAGATTGTTCTTTACGCCACAACCATATATAAATTAGATCTCGCATTTCAAATTTAAACTTTCATATACTTTAAACGTGGAAAATGAATTTAGGTTTCAATTTACCACTGCAGCGAAAGCAAATGCAGGAGGAAAAGCACACGCAAACATCATAATCATCCCAAATTGCAAAGCTAACTCCAGAAACTCTGCACAATATTCTTTTAATAAAACATTCCACAATCGAAAAAAAATGAATTAAAGTTTTTCAATTGAATATTATTATTATTACCATCGAACAGCCCATCTTCAAGTTCATCTCCAATACTGGCAGAATATATAGGCTTGAAAAACTCCTTCTCGACCCTTGAATTAAAATACGGTTTTCTGCTTGCAGGCCCTTTCTCCCGTTTTTTCTTGTTCCTTTGCAGATAACGAGCCAGCAACAATATTAGCCACAACGCAAATTACGAGGCTAAAAGACCGAATAAGGACCAAAAACAGAGATACGTACCGAACAGCTCTATATTTTCTATAGCTGTACTTGATGAATGGTAGAGAGTTCTCCATCAGATTTTCTAGTACCTGGACGGCATATTTTTAATACGTTTCGGTTTCATTTTAGATAGTTGATAAACACAACACCAACTTTTAAAAAACGCAGTAAAAAAATATTACCTCAGATATAATTAGACGTTGAATAATTACTTGACGAAGAGTCATGATATTACGATGCAGAATTGCATGGTAAAGTATTCCAATGTATGACTGCATAAAATACAGCCCAAACACCTGCATAGGATGTATTGTTATGTTAATTTTCTTACTCTGATCAGCTTAAGGTTGTAATTTCGACCCATTTACATATAAATAATCCAATGAACAGGACAATCGGGTCATTTGAAGGACTTTTAGATGAACTGGGTAGATTAAAAAAAGAGTATACGACTGAAGTTTCCCACGCTCTACCTCCAAACTCGTTTTTTATTTAAAAGGTGAACTTATTGTAAAGTACGGAGTAATAAAATTTCGTAACTAACCCATTTTCACCCGTTACTTGAGCAACCCATGTATCTACCTTTAGAGACAACTATATGATAATATAAAATTCGTTTCGGACCTTGTAAACCAAGCTATTAGCTCGGTATTCAGAGTTCTCATTCTTTTCATCCTTGATTAGCTTCACCGACACCTTCCCCCCAATTTGTGTGAAATACCGAATGGAAAATAGGTACACTGCTGTCAGCCCAAACCTGAATATAAAATAAAAATCGATATATTATAATTATAACTTGATATTGATATGACAGCAGGAAAGAAACAGAACTTCAATACATAAGATGCTTACTTTATGATATCAGAACCAATACTCTCGTACAGATGCGCATAAGCCAATTCAAACGGAAGCTGAAGACATATTATACTCAAGATAACAATTGCATCATTTCTTAATCGCATCATTCGTACAAACCATTCTTCTCTTTGAAACTTTTCTTTTTCCTTCGATCTATCAGCCCCGAGTTTTTTAACTAACCCTACAGACGAATGAAACCAACTCCATTCGGTGTCCATATATTTATATGCAGACTCTGCTCCCACTGAATAACAAATTTGGCACCTACATTCGTAAATCGGAAAACGAGTAATCAACTACACCGAGAAAATATTCAAATTACACAAATATCTAAAACATGCAGTGATCAAATATATACATTACCTGGCCAAAAGGGTTGAGTTCTTCCGTTTCCAGAACTGGAAAAAGAAGACTGCCCATGAAACTATGCATACAAAGAAAACGGGAAGCACCCATAACTGCATAGATCTGGAAATAAAAATAAAATAATTAAAATTAGAACATAAATAGATAATTCTAAGATACATAAATAACCCAACAAAGAGCTTAACATACCCAAGATTAACTAGTTGCAAAAGTAGCCCAAATGCAGCCGGGAAAATCAACCACTTTGTGTACATTCCAAGGAAAGCAAAATACGTTGCAATCTACACCATATGCACATAATAAGTATATATGCAATTTGAATATGTTTTTATGTTTGAAATTAACAATCAGGGTTGCAAATAAATAAGTAAACACTATTCTACCTTTGCTCCATAGTAATCATATATCTCATCAATAGGTTGATTTGTGAGGTCCCACCAGTTTAAAGCCCAACGTTTCAGCAACTGCTTTCTCATTGTCTCATCTATCAAACAAAATACAGTCGAATTAAGGTTCCAGGGTCAATTAATGTCATGTACAAATAGAAAATATAAATAAATATAAATGAATAAAAAAGTAAGGATACCATGGATAGGAAACACTTCTTTAACAATGGCTTCGGTTTCTAATTTCCACAAAAGAGGTTCCCCAGGCTCCCATTCAATGTCTCTGCAGTTAGATTTCAAAACGATAGCGGACTCGCTTTTGTTAACCTGTTCAATTCGGTTAAAATTTTTGGAGACGATTTATTAGCTTGTTTACTGTATCTATAAATAAACTATGGAACATCAATGTCGTATGATATACGTGATTAAAGTTGCATTAGAGGAATAGCTTACTATTCCATATATCAAGTGATTATAGCAACGAAAACGCTCACACCAACTGAACAAAGAACCATCAGATTGTCTGATAAAAGCCTCAGATTCATCCCATTCAAATTGTAAATCCACCCCTGAAATAAAATATACATGTTCAGAAAACGTCTTAAACAACACGTTATCTGTTGTCAAAGCTTATTTACATATTCACCTATTTGAGTTCTTTTCTTCAACTGTAACTCAGCAGCCGCCTTCCCTAATATATCCACCGGCGCTGCTAACTGAAAAACAAAAAAGAGAACATAAAGGCTAAGTTATAATCAGGGCGTAACTGCAAAGGGGCAGGCGGGCACCGCACACAGGGGATTTGTAACTTTTAATGCAAAATTTTTGAATTTTTTCATTTCGCCCTAGCGAATTTTTTTCTTGTCCAAAAGTCTTCATATTTTGCCCATAAGACTCCGTATTTTGCCCATAAGCCTCCCCAAAACCTTCATATTTTGCATAGAAAAAATTGGTACGCTTTTGAAAAAATTTCGCCCACAGTGAAAAAAATTATGTTCCACTGGTTATAATATAAGTTGCATATTGCACACATTATCTTTAAGGGGTTTTACTAGGGTTTTAGAGTTCAACTTACAAGGTGCTAACTCACATTGTTTACATACATCCTGTGGAAACCAAACCATGTTCTTGAAGAATAGTACAGGGCATGACAAATAAACTAAAAACTAAAAAATATCTCAAACAAATTGATTCAATTTCATAAAGTTTCATACTTTCAACTTATATAAGTACTATAAACTAATTTTTCATCATAATAAAAAATAAACAATTACAAAAGAATGATATATACATTATGGGTAAAATAAAATATGTACATATACCTTGAGGAAATCATCATGAAGGCCAGTAATTGTATCAACAATTAGACCAATTTTGTTGAATTCATCCACAAGTAGTTCAACACAATCACACCCATAACCTTCCCCAATTTGATCCATTATCCTTTTTGGAACAACCACCCCCATTTCATAACATATTTTTTCCTCCATAATTTCAAACAAACCCTAAATGTGGTCGGCGTCGAGAATGTAACGGTTTTATTTATGTCAATTAGGGTTTTAAGGATGATGTGAGAAATACAAGAGAGATAATGTGGCATGCTTTGAGAATGTAACGTTTTAAGAATTCCAAGAATAATGTGAAAAATACAAGAGAGAAAATGAGAGACACGTGGAGTAGTTATAATGAAAGGGTTCTGCCACGTGGCTGTTTGCTGTGTTTTTTACACGTCAGCCAATTGATGCCGACTTGAAGACGATGAATACGAAGGAAGTCATCAGGAATTAAGGTGAAAGACAAATGCTGATACGGCATGTACACATTTATTTTATCAATGGAAATGGATGAATGTTGCCGCTTTAATCGGTGATTTAATATTTATATTTCGTTTTATATTTTTTTGGATCAAGACAAGATGTAATAAAACTTGCACATATTTATGGGAAAATGGAAATGGTCCTCTGGAATTGGTTTTGAATTCAATTTTATTTTTTAAATTTTAATATTTTAATTTAATTTAATTTCTTAAAAACGGAACGAACACGCTGTGTCTCCAATAAACAAGTACTGAGCGGAAACTATCGGGATATATTTTAGTGGGTTTTCACTTTTTTGGGGGTGATGTGATTTTATTACAGTAGATATATGGGACCCACGTGTCACATCATATAATTGTTACGGTAAGCTCATAAATTTGGGCCACCAAAACTATCTGGCAGGCTTCAAACTTGAAGCTAAACTCGTGTAAAACAAAACATATAAAGGATACAATGATTCGGGCTTGGATTATTGATGTACGGTGTATTTTTTTTTTTTCAAAATGGTCAATGATAGTACCTTTTTATTGGCCCTTCATTGTTTTGATGAAGTAATCTTGTTATAATATTTACTTTCTTCGCCGAAATATATATATATATATATATATATATATATATATATATATAGGCAGGATCAATGGGGAAGTAACCAATCGGGGGGAAGCAAAAAAATTTTTTTTTCGTTTTTTTTAAATTTTTTTTCCGGCATCAAGATCACACGAAAATATGAACATTTAGAAGAGACACTTCGTGATGAATGTTATTATTTAGGCGGGAAAGCGATCGACAAAAATAACATTCAAGATAATATTGTCCGTGAAGAATATGAACGTTTTTTCTTCTTCATGTTTTGTGAAGTAAAATTTAGCCCGATTTAGAGTTTAGGGTTTAGGGTTTGGTAACCCTAAACCCTAAACTCTAAACCGTTCGTGTTAAAAACTCAATCTAAATCCTAAATCTAAACCCTAAATCTAAACCCTAAACCCTAAATTTCTAAACCCCAATAGCTAAAACCTCAAAATACGCTCGAAAAACACGATAATTGTTATATATTACTTCTTCGAGCGTTTTTCCGCCAAAATAAAAATATTTATCACAAAGTGTCTCTACTAAATGTTCATATTTTCATCTCATCTATAATGTTCGTGAACAAAGTTTTTTCAAAAAACGAAAAAAAAAAAAAATTTTTTGCTTCCCCTCGCTTCCCCCCGAATGGTTACTTTCCTCTTGATCCTACCACTATATATATATATATATATATATATATATATATATAAAGACGTTTTTTTTTTCACACAAATTTCTTTTGTGAGGTGAAACTTTCATGATAGCCAAAAAGAGAATAATAACAAGAGAAACTTTTAAGATTGCTTTCGCAAAGCTATACGAACAGGTCGCATCCCTCATAATACGTTACGTGTGAAAGTGGGTTGTGACGACCCAGAAATTTCCGATCAAATTTAAACTTAATCTTCAAATAATTTAATGTTTTCGACAAGATAAGCAAATGCTGTAATGTTGAAATCTCAAAAACTTTGAACTGTGTTTCATATATTCAGTTGACCTTCGACTATTCCCGACGATTCACGAACCACTATCTGTAAATAAATACATATATATTTAAATATAAATATATAAATATGAAAGAGAAACTTATGTGATTGAATTCATTTGTGTAAATAAAAATAATATATAATATTACTATAAATCTATATATATATATATATATATATATATATATATATATATATATATATATATATATATATATATATATATATGATTTAGAGTTTATTTAATAAACGCTTGTAGTACTCGTTTGTCATCTTGATAGTTATTAATCAAGTTAAAAACGAACTTATGTGATTTTTAAAAAACGGTGAGCCGAAAATGAGTTCTATAAATTTTAGTCTTACTAAAAATGTATTTAGGATTTAGTTATTAAATTTCAACACTTTTTATATTTTACCCAGGATCGGGCGTGGACAGTGAGTTAATTTTTGTTTAATAATTTATGATTGAATTTTATACCATAATGACCAAAATAAATAAATATAGTTAATTTAAAAATATAGAATTTTTCTGAACACTTTTATTCGCCACTGAGTAAACAACGGAGTACGATATATTAGCCCCTGAAAACTGTCGGTAGAATGAGACAATTAGAAGTCTGCTATTCTGTGCATAATTGAAACGAATCTTGAATTATTACTTATAGTTACTGTTATTGATTGGTTACAAGTATTATTATATTTATATTATTATTTTTACATATATATATATATATATATATATATATATATATATATATATATATATATATATATATATATATATATATATATATATATATATATATATATATATATATATATATATATATATATATACATGGATACAGATGTAGTTAATCACACTCACTAACATCACCTTGGAAACTTTCACCTTCTTCTTCTGCGAGAACCGGAGCCACCATCATCAATCGCTACCACCACCCGCCATCTCGTTCTCTCTCTTATTTGTAACAAAGAACCACCATGGTTCCGCACCATCTTAGAGACTCGACACCACCTTCACAATCACTCTTTTCTCTCTCTCTCTCTCTCTCTCTCTACATTTTTCTCGTGAACCTTGAAAGCCATTATCAAACCAACCTCATTTCTGCCATCAATCTATCGTCACTGTTGTGCTACTGCTTTGTTTATGATCAAACCGAAAAACAACCTTCAATCCTCTTAAACTGCTACTGTATGTTTTGATTTAAATACCACGTAAACACCACAACCGACCGCTGCAATCATCATCATGTCTGCCACCACCACCGGAGAATCCATCACCACCAGTTACCCACAACACCAACCGTCACTCTCTCCATTAACAAACTCACGGCCACCATCTCAATCTCTCCTGTTTCGGCTTTCTATAATCACAACCACCACTAGACCACTGGGATCACCACCATCAACCGCCACACCCACCATCGAAACCGTTCTACTACTGCCACTGTTTCAGTTCGCAAAAACCACCATCACCATCTTCATTCTTCTCATTTAATTGTTTCTGTTTTCTATCTTTGTACGAGCAGGAATAAGTAAAACCCACTACAAATTTTTCCTGTAAACCTGCTGTTAACTCACTACTACTGTTACGTGATGATATTGCTACAGCTACTACCGAAATCATCTTCTTGCTTCGACACTTCTGCTCAATCTAAACTCCAATCAAACAACCTATGTAACCTGCAACTCGCCATTCTTTATTTTTTTTATCACGATGTAACAAAGACGAAGATGGTGAGTGGTGATTAAATAGTGATGATGATCATAACCGAAGAAGATGAATAGTAAAAGGAAACGAAGATAAGAAATGATGATGATTGATATGATGATGATAACTCGATAAAGATGATGACTGTGATTACCACTGTTTGTTGAAGTTTCCTATTCGAACATCACAACACCAAACCCAATTTGATACGTGATTCATCTGCTACTTTTGTTTTGGATTGTGAGGCTCAACCCAGAAATTGAAGCCCGATATCAAACAAGCCCAACACTACAAACTGCTGCTATAAATTTTTTTTGTTAGCCCACTTGCCGAATTAAAGTCCAACACTAACGTGGTAAACTGCTGCTGCTCGATCTCTTTTAATACAGTAACTAAAAAACATGATCATGATGATACGAGTAGATGATAATATCATGATGATGTTAAAGATGAGTGATGAAATGAAGTGAGATGAATATAGATGATGATAATTAAGAATCGAAAAAGATAATGATTATGATAATAATTCAAATGATACTGTTTAGGATCACGATAACATGGTTAAGAGTATGATGATGATAATTAAAATGATATATGATAATAATGATGGTGACGATGAATATGATAGCGAGATGATGATAAGAATGATGATGATGGATATTAGGATTATGATGATGATGGAAGAATGATGATGATGATCATGGAGTGATAATTGTATGATGATGATGATGATGATGATGTTATTGATAGAGATGAGGATCATGGCATGAAAATGATGATGTAGAGATGATAACATAATGATGGTATAAATTCTTACTTATTAATATTATTATTATTATTATTATTATTATTATTATTATTATTATTATTATTATTATTATTATTATTATTATTATTATTATTATTATTATTATTATTATTATTATTATTATTATTATTATGAAAATAATACAATTTGTTATTATTTTTATAAATATTAGTATTAATATCGTTTTATAATTATTAGTATTATCATCATTATTATTATTAACATAAGTATTATTATTAATATTATCATTATTATTATTATTAATATGATTATCATTATTAGTATTATTATTATTAAAAATTATTATCGTTATTATCGTTTTTACAAAAATTATCATTTTGTTATCATTAAAACTATATTATTATTAATATTATCATTTTTACTACTATTATTATTATTATTATTATTATTATTATTATTATTATTATTATTATTATTATTATTATTATTATTATTATTATTATTATTATTATTATTATTACTTTTCATATTAACAATACTATTATAACAAATAAATAAAATCTATAAAAGAATATATTTATTTCAAATACCATAATATTACAATATAAAATATATATAAACTTAGTTTATTAATATTTTATATGTTAATATATATACACTTGTTATAGGTTCGTGAATCCGAGACCAACCCTGCATTGTTCAGTTCAGTCGTATGCATATTTTTACTACAAAATATCGTATCGTGAGTTTCATTTGCTCCCTTTTTAAATGCTTTTGCAATATATATTTTTGAGACTGAGAATACATGCACTTTTATAAATGTTTGACGAAATAGATACAAGTAATCGAAAACTACCTTATATGGTTGGATTATCGAAATCGAATATCGCCCTTCAAGTCTGGTAACCCAAGAATTAGGGAAATGGCCCCTAATTGACGCGAATCCTAAAGATAGATCTATTGGGACTAACAACCCCCATTCATGTCTATGGATGGCTTTAGTACTTCGAGATTATTATTATACAGACGTCAATGTCTGTGGGGATATTCTATGCATTATGGTTAATGTCGGTTACCAGGTGTTCAATCCATATGAATGATTTTTATGCAGATGGCTATATGCATGCATGATGTGTATGAGAAATGAAAATATGAAATCTTGTGGTCTATTAAAAATGATGGAAATGAATATTGATGATAAACTAATGAACTCACCAACATTTTGGTTAACACTTTAAAGCATGTTTATTCTCAGGATTAAAAGAAATCTTCCGCCGTGCATTTTCTCATTTTAAAGATATTACTTGGAGTCACTCATGGCATATTTCAAAAGACGTTGCATTCGAGTCGTTGAGTTCAACAAGATTATCATTAAGTCATTGATAGTTTGGATATATTATGAAATGGTATGCATGCCTGTCAACTTTCGATGTAATGAAAATTTATCTTTTAAAAACGAATGCAATGTTTGTAAAATGTATCATATAGAGGTCAAATACCTCGCGATGTAATCAACTATTATGAATCGTTTATAATCGATATGAACGGGGCATTTCAGTTGATATCAGAGCGGTGGTCTTAGCGAACAAGGTCTTGCATTAGTGTGTCTAACTGATAGTTGTTTAAATGCATTAGTGGGTCTGGATTTCGACCGTGTCTGCATGTCAAAAGTTTTGCTTATCATTTCATGTCAAAAATTATTTGCTTATCATCCTTAAAGTCTAGACATGTCTTACTGCCTCTATTGCATAGACAGTGTATAGATAAATTCATATCTTAGCGTATCTGTTACTGTAAAGCTTTGCCTGACATATTTCGTAAATTCCTCCGTAATTTACGACATCTCTTGTTCTATATATAGATATTCTATGTAATTAGAATATCATCCAATATCCGAAAATCATTTCATACCGAAAAACCCTTTACTCAATCGTACGAAATGGAACTCGCCACTAGTTCAAGTTCTTCGGAATCCGACAGCTATTCCGACATGGATGTTCACCTAAGCTCCGAAAACAGCGTCACCGGAATGAATCAACCAATCAGCCATCATCAATTCTGGATGAATTGGGGATGAGTTTGTAGTCGACTTAATTAATGGAGACGAGAAGAAGGCGATCCTTTCCACCAACCGAATTCACCTCTTGGTGAAGAACCTGAAGCACTTACCGGCGAACCTGTCCGAAACACCATATTCACCCTCATTTCCAGGATATCTCGCAATGATTATATGATATTCAAAATTCTCAACTTTATTCATCCGCTTGTTCCAACCGCCAATCATCCCGGAATAATAGAAGAAGTCAACGAGCTTCGCGCTCAAATAGTGACGCTGGAGAATATGGTGCAATATCTACGAGCATCAGCAACACCAGCAGCATAACCAGTACCACCATTCACGACATCCACATCCCATGATTCAACATCACAAAATGTCCCACGAACATCAACGTCATACGTACCATAGATACCAAGGAGTATCAATAACAATAACTGATGAAGTATTAATTCATAACTTCATTGGAGAAATATTAGGCGGCGATTATGTAATCTCTAAAGTTTTAGCGATTATTTATTCTAGTTCCAACCTAAAAATCAAATGAGATTAATATCATATTAACTCATTAAATCTATATTACATCTGAAGAAAATATATATATGTAAGTATATTTTCATAAAGATTGTAATTAAAAATTCTTTTGTACAAACTGTTAATGGTGAAAATATTTTAACGGGTAGGTAATACCCGAGGAATATTTAGATTTCACATTAATAAGTTACACTGTACATTCTTCAAATCTGATTCAACAGTCATTTACTATCCTACTTACATCCACAGATATACGTATCCGTTCACCGCAGAATAACTATTTTCATTCAATTTCATATTTAGATTTTGACTTATCAGAATCCAACAAGTGGCATAATAAAGAAAACATTGGAAAAAAATAAAATTTGTTAGAAACAAACAAATTAACTATGAGAAATTTTGTTAAGAATTAACGCAAACAAAATCCTAGCTAGCTGTTAATTCCTTATTACATTTTATTTATCGCAATTTATTTATCGCAATTTTAATTCTCGCAATTTTATTTATCGTCATTTAATTTCTGTTATTTATTTTACGCACTTTAAATATCGGGACACGTATACAATGTTTTGACATATCATATCGACGTCATATATATATATTATTTGGAATAACCATAGACACTCTATATGCAGTAATGCTCGAGTTAGCTATACAGGGTTGAGGTTGATTCTAAAATAATATATATGCCTTGAGTTGTGATCGAGTCTGAGACATGTATACAATGGGTCACGATACGTATTAATTAATTCGAATATAATATATTAAACTATATATGAATTATTGAATTACTAACTGTGGACTACTAACTGTGGACTACCAACATTGAACAATTAAAATGAATTAAAATATTGATTATAATATATGAAACTAAATATTTCTTCAAGTTTGCCACTTGATTTCATCTTAAACCTCGTTTGTATCTTGACGATTACAATCTGCGTTCAAACCTTTCATAATTCTTGAAAATACCTCAATCGAGAGGATGAACCAACCGCATTTAATCTACGGAAGGAAAGATTTATGCATATAGTTATGCACCTGAAAAACTCTCGAAAACTGAGTAAACATTTAACACGTAGCTGTGCTAATTCCTTTAGCGTTATTATTACCGAAAATAACTCTGCAACTCCTGTTCGAGATAGTCAGTTTTGTCACAGCTCCAGCAAGTCAACTTCGACTTTTCGTTCGATACAACCTTATTATAACCTTGATAAATATGCGTCCTCTTTTATTGTTACCGGGGAACATTTTATATTCCACCATATTACCAGCAGACGTACCAGCAACCTCGTTGCTCCTTGGCTTAAATTTTTCCGACAAATCACTATATTTATCTATTGAAGTCTTATCATGAACTCATCGGCATCTTGTAACGATAATTACCATACCAAATACCGGGAGGCATCAATCGATAATCTCGAATTTCTCAGCGATTCTACGACAACAATTATATATATAACTTATATATATATATATATATATATATATATATATATATATATATATATATATATATATATATATATATATATATATAACTTCTATCTCCTGGATTTACGAACTTTAATTCTGAATTTCTGAAAAGCGCTTTAGCCTATGAATCAGTTTTCTGAGTTTTGAAAAAGCTGATGAAGCAGTGAAAACTGAAGACTGCCTTAACAGTCAAAAGTTTGATAATAAAGAGTGACATACTGCTCAAAAATTTTGGTATTAGAAAACGGATTGAGCAAACTATGAAGAAGGCTGTGAACAAATCACAAGGACTAAACCTGCATTCAAAGAATCCAAATGATTCAGTGTCTTCTGAAGTCATTTGCGAATACCTTGCTCCTTACTCTAAACCTTTGCGGATAATATTCTTCATCATCCTCTGATCTTAGATATTCTAAGATATCATCGTATCTTTTATTATAAATATCCTCGATATTTCTGAAGATATTTTCATAACTATTCTTATCTGAAATCATTTATCTCTTCGCGCTATCAGTATTACATTATAAAGGAAACTATTTAGTTTCTATATTCTGAAAACCTTCGAGTTTAAATTATGAATGTTTTTGAAGTAGTGTTGGGAACTGAAGCATGAGTTAGTATAATATAATGACGCCCGGCCAACGTGATTATATTACAGAAAGTCATGCTGAAGTTTTTAATGGAACGTGATGATGGTTCACAGATCATACCCTCATCATGAACCATGTTACACGACTCTTTCATTCTACTTAAGCTCTAAGCACATCACGAAAATATTTCATTTGATATTTATGTTCTTCCGTAATTCCAACAGTTGCTAATAAATCGTGCTATTATATTTTCTTTCTGATTAGAAGATTTCCTTAAATTCCTTGAATTCCAGAAATCCACCATGACTAAGTCAAAAGTTAAGACGTAACTTTTCACTCGTACTCTTCACAAAATCAAATTGTTTTGTCTATATTAATCGATGATGATAAAACTCTAATTTTCAGCTAGTATGCATCATGAAAACATACTTATTGTCAGCCATGACCATCCCAATCAAATTTCGGGATGAAATTTCTTTAACGGGTAGGTACCGTGACGACCCAGAAATTTCCTATCAAATTTAAACTTAATCTTCAAATGATTTAATATTTCCGACACGATAAGCAAAGGCTGTAATGTTGAAATCTCAAAAACTTTGAACTGTGTTTCATATATTCATTTGACCTTCGACTATTCCCGATGATTCACGAACCACTATCTGTAAATAAATACATATATATTTAAAAATAAATATATAAATATGAAAGAGAAACTTATGTGATTTAATTCATTTGTGTAAATAAAAATAATATATATATATATATATATATATATATATATATATATATGATTTAGAATTTATTTAAAAAACGCTCGTAGTACTCGTTTGTCATATTGATAGTTATTAATCAAGTTAAAAAACGAACTTATGTGATTTTTAAAAAACGGTGAGCCGAAAATGAGTTCTATAAATTTTAGGCTTACTAAAAATGTATTTAGGATTTAGTTATTAAATTTCAACACTTTTTATATTTTACCCAGGATCGGGCGTGGACAGTGAGTTAATTTTTGTTTAATAATTTATGATCGAATTTTATACCATAATGACCAAAATAAATAAATATAGTTAATTTAAAAATATGGAATTTTTCTGAACACTTTTATTCGCCACTGAGTAAACAACGGAGTACGATATATTAGCCCCTGAAAACTGTCGGTAGAATGAGACAATTAGAAGGATGCTATTCTGTGCATAATTGAAACGAATCTTGAATTATTACTTATAGTTACTGTTATTGATTGGTTACAAGTATTATTATATTTATATTATTATTATTACATATATCTATATCTAATATCTACAACTATATATATATATATATATATATATATATATATATATATATATATATATATATATATATATATATATATGTATATGTATATATATATATATATATATACATACATGGATACATATATAGTTAATCACACTCACTCACATCACCTTGGAAACTTTCACCTTCTTCTTCTGCGAGAACCAGAGCCACCATCATCAATCGCTACCACCACCCGCCATCTCGTTCTCTCTCTTATTTGTAACAAAGAACCACCATGGTTCCACACCATCTTCGAGACTTGACATCACCTTCACAATCACTCTCTTCTCTCTCTCTCTCTCTACATTTTTCTCGTGAACCTTGAAAGCCATTATCAAACCAACATCATTTCTACCATCAATCTATCATCACTGTTGTGCTACTGCTTTGTTTATGATCAAACCAAAAAACAACCTTCAATCCTCTTAAACTGCTACTGTATGTTTTGATTTAAATACCACGTAAACACCACAACTGACCACTGCAATCATCATCATGTCTGTCACCACCATCGAAGAATCCACCACCACCGGTTACCCACAACACCAACCGTCACTCTCTCCATTAACAAACTCACGGCCACCATCTCAATCACTCCTGTTTCGGCTTTCTATAATCACAACCACCACTAGACCACCGGGATCACCACCATCAACCACTACACCCACCATCGAAACCGTTCTACTACTGCCACTGTTTCAGTTCGCAAAAACCACCATCACCATCTTCATTTTTCTCGTTTAATTGTTTCTGTTTTCTATCTTTGTACGAGCAGGAATAAGTAAAACCCACTACAAATTTTTCCTGTAAACCTGCTGTTAACTCACTACTACTGTTATGTGATGATATTGCTACAACTACTACCGAAATCATCTTCTTGCTTCGACACTTCTGCTCAATCTAAACTCCAATCAAACAACAAACAACCTATGTAACCTGCAACTCGCCATTCTTTATTTTTTTATCACGATGTAACAGAGACGAAGATGGTGAGTGGTGATTAAATAGTGATGATGATCATAATCGAAGAAGATGAATAGTAAAAGGAAACGAAGATAAGAAATGATGATGATTGATATGATGATGATAACTCGATAAAGATGATGACCGTTATTACCGGCTGTTTGTTGAAGTTTCATTTTCGAACATCACAATACCAAACCCAATTTGATACGTGATTCATATGCTACTTTTGTTTTGGATTGTGAGGCTCAACCCAGAAATTGCAGCCCAATATCAAACAAGCCCAACACTACAAACTGCTGCTATAATTTTTTTTTTGTTAGCCCACTTGCTGAATTAAAGTCCAACACTAACGTGGTTAACTGCTGCTGCTCGATCTCTTTTAATACAGTAACTATAAAACATGATCATGATGATACGAGTAGATGATAATATCATGATGATGTTAAAGATGAGTGATGAAATGAAGTGAGATGAATGTAGATGATGATAATTAAGAATCGAAAAAGATAATGATTATGATAATAATTCAAATGATAATGTTTAGGATAACGATAACATGGTTAAGAGTATGATGATGATAATTAAAATGATATATGATAATAATGATGGTGACGATGAATATGATAGCTAGATGATGATAAGAATGATGATGATGGATATTAGGATTATGATGATGATGGAAGAATGATGATGATGATCATGGAGTGATAATTGTATGATGATGATGATGTTATGATAGAGATGAGGATCATGGCATGAAAATGATGATGTAGAGATGATAACATAATGATGGTATAAATTCTTATTTTTTATTATTATTATTATTATTATTATTATTATTATTATTATTATTATTATTATTATTATGAAAATAATACAATTTATTATTATTTTCATAAATATTAGTATTAGTATCGTTTTATAATTATTAGTATTATCATCATCATTATTATTAACATAAATATTATTATTAATATTATCATTATTATTATTAATATGATTATCATTATTAGTATTGTTATTATTAAAAATTATTATCGTTATTATTTTTTTTTACAAAAATTATTATTTTGTTATCATTAAAACTATATTATTATTAATATTATCATTTTTACTACTAGTATTATTATTATTATTATTATTATTATTATTATTATTATTATTATTATTATTATTATTATT
Organism: Rutidosis leptorrhynchoides; assembly: GCF_046630445.1. NCBI lineage: Eukaryota > Viridiplantae > Streptophyta > Magnoliopsida > Asterales > Asteraceae > Rutidosis > Rutidosis leptorrhynchoides. The sequence continues at coordinate 496,965,748 of NC_092334.1, read as the reverse complement.
ATTATTATTATTATTATTATTATTATTACTTTTCATATTAACAATACTATTATAACAAATAAATAAAATCTATAAAAGAATATATTTATTTCAAATACCATAATATTACAATATAAAATATATATAAACATAGCTTATTAATATTTTATGTGTTAATATATATACACTTGTTATAGGTTCGTGAATCCGAGACCAACCCTGCATTGTTCAGTTCAGTCGTATGCATATTTTTACTACAAAATATTGTATCGTGAGTTTTATTTGCTCCCTTTTTAAATGCTTTTGCAATATATATTTTTAGAACTGAGAATACATGCGCTTTTATAAATGTTTGACGAAATAGACACAAGTAATCGAAAACTACATTATATGGTTGGATTATCGAAATCGAATATCGCCCTTCAAGTCTGGTAACCCAAGAATTAGGGAAATGGCCCCTAATTGACGAGAATACTAAAGATAGATCTATTGGGCCTAACAACCCCCATTCATGTCTATGGATGGCTTTAGTACTTCGAGATTATTATTATACAGACATCGATGTCTGTGGGAATATTCTATGCATTATGGTTAATGTCGGTTACCAGGTGTTCAATCCATATGAATGATTTTTATGCAGATGGCTATATGCATGTATGATGTTTATGAGAAATGAAAATATGAAATCTTGTGGTCTATTAAAAATGATGAAAATGAATATTGATGATAAACTAATGAACTCATCAACCTTTTGGTTGACACTTTAAAGCATGTTTATTCTTAGGATTGAAAGAAATCTTTCGCTGTGCATTTGCTCATTTTAAAGATATTACTTGGAGTCACTCATGGCATATTTCAAAAGACGTTGCATTCGAGTCGTTGAGTTCAACAAGATTATTATTAATTCATTGATAGTTTGGATATATTATGAAATGGTATGCATGCCTGTCAACTTTCGATGTAATGAAAATTTATCTTTTAAAAACGAATGCAATGTTTGTAAAATGTATCATATAGAGGTCAAATACCTCGCGATGTAATCAACTATTATGAATCATTTATAATCGATATGAATGGGGCATTTCATGGGTAACGGTCGTTCATTTAGCTTTTGGAAGGATAATTGGAAAGGGGATGGGGCTCTAAAAGGCAAGTGTGAGGGGTTGTTTCATCTTGATTCTGATGCAAATTTCTCGATCTATGATAGAATGCAGGGTGGTACTTGGACGTGGTCTTGGAATCGGTTAGATATTGGAGCTAGAAACTTGGATTTGGTTAATAAATTGATTGCTGGCATTGGTGGTTTAGAGTTGTCCAATAGTGCAGACCAATGGATCTGGTTAGATAATGATGAGTGTATCTATTCTGTTAGCGATACCCGTGCGCATATAGATGAGGTAATGCTCCCTACAGCCACAACATACACAAGATGGGTGAAGATTTCGCCTAGAAAGATCAACGTTTTTCTCTGGAGGGTGGTTTCTGATAGGCTTCCTACACGTCTAAATTTGTCTCGAATATGCATTGATATTCAGGAGATTGGTTGTGCTATCTGCAATAACGGGATCGAATCGATTCATCATGTTTTATTTGAATGCAATGTGGCGTGCGATCTTTGGAGAAGAGTACGTATATGGGTCGACTGCAACTTGCCGATTTTTACAGAATGGTCCGATTGGGTTTGTTGGTTCGAGGTTTGGTTAGCTTGCTCCGAGATGAAGGCTAGACTATACGTGATCGTGGCATCCTTGGTGTGGCACATTTGGAGGTACTGCAATTGTTCTATTTTTGATTCCCGGGCGCTCAAGAAGAATGCTCTATTTGATTCTGTATGTCATTTTGCTTATATTTGGTTGTTAAGTAGAGGCAAAAATCGTGTAAGTTAGAACGTTTAGTGTGTTAATCCTTTGTAACTTTTTCGTGCTCTTCCTAGCTGCTCGCTAGGGGGTTATTTTTATTAATATATTTGCTGTTCCAAAGAAAAAAAAAGAGAAATGAACAGTTCTGATGAGCGACAACAATGAGGAGTGGAGTAATATATTATATAATGTACATTACCTTCGGCAGTGTAGTTGTGGTTATTCAGTTACGAACTAAGGTCGGAGCTAAACAAACATGCTAATTTTTCTATCCGAGCTGGGTGCACGCATGTGTCAACAACACTCTAATCACTGATCACATCCCTGAGCCCCGACACATGCGTACTCAACTCCTTTTCGTCCCAGCCACATCTTAAACTCGAGTCGCGGACACGACATATGCTAGCTCGAGTCATGGACATGATAGATCGAACCATGAACTTACTCACATCCAGACGTCATCGTTAAGGTCATGACAAGCTCGGGTGTTGCTCGTAGGGATGAGCAAAATTACCGAAAAACCGAAACCGTACCGGTACCAAAATACCGTACCAACGGTATTCGGTATCGGTATCGGTTCTTAATTTTCACTAAAATCGAACAAACCGTCCACCTAAGCTCTGATACCATTACAGAATTAATAAATCGGTAGTCCAACAACATGTGCTACAATATAAGTCCAAGAGTCCATCCTTTTTTAAAACCAATTGGTGATAGAGGGACTTCCCCTTTGACTTATATGCATACATTTGTTTTTGTCCATGACCGATGTGGGATAACTTCCCAACACGGAAATATAAAATTAATATAAAAAGGCCACAAAGTAATAGTTAATCCACCCATTCAACTGTCCCTGAATATGTACGATGTAATGGTAGTCGTTTTCTTTGTTTAGGATGTATAACTAATGCTAAAAAGGTTTGGCACTTAATGTTCGTGTACCAGTTGTGTAGTGCTTGGCCTGATTAATAGGTCATCCAGTGACTCTTTTATGTCTATATTATAACTTGTACATTACAAATTACAATATACTCCATGTAAAGTATAATATAACGTTGCCATGTCTGAACTAGCCATTTCTGAATTAGTTCGATATAATAAAAAATATTATATAAGGTTGACTTAAAGAACAACAATTATACGCAACTTAAGTTAGTTAAGCTACTTTTAAAGTTTTGAGCAAAATATGTAACCTGTCAATGAATAAGCAAACTTTAACAAGACATTTAAGATTTCGATGCTACATGGTATTGGTACCGAAAAGCCGGTACCGATACCGGTACCGAACCGGTACCGTTATTTCAGTACGGTATTCGGGATAGGGTTTTGTCTAGTTTCGGTACCGGTACTATACATGAGCGTGGAGGTAGTACATACATTGTGCTCGCTTCAAATCATACTCAAGATGATTGAACGTTGGAGAAGGAATTATTAGAATACATGGTATGGAAACTGATAATCGAGATGATTCTTGAATCGTGTGAACAATTTCTCTATCAAGTGGTTCGACCCAAAAGATATCTATGCTCACCAAATCTTTTAATGGATAAGACAACATTTTCAATTTGTATTTTCAATAATGAAATCATAAATATGATATTAGAGATTAAGTATATTTATTTGTGAATTAAAAGTAGCTTACCATCTTATGAATTCGAAATTAATTAAAATGATAGTTAACCATAAAGATTCCGACTTTTCGCGGAAAATATCAGTTGGTATTTTGGCGGAAGATCGGTTGGGAAAGACTTTTCAATGTACGGGCTTGTACTTTTCAACTCATGTCGGTTCTCGGCCTTCTAGTAAACAAGACTCGAATTGTAGTGTCGTGAAAGTGATTAGTGTGAGCTAACTAATAGTCAATCTAAAGCAATTATAATCTTCCAACCCCTTCCTAAGTCATGTAGAATGATTTTTTAGAAATTTTTTTAAGAGTTATTACCTCTATATACTATTTCTTAGAATTGCTTACTGCCCCTCTTAAGTTACTGTTTGCTTTGGAGTGAGTTGTCTTTTTACAGTATTTTCAGAGGGTATTTTCGTAATATTTCATACTGCTCCAGCCTCATATTTAGAGCTGATAGGGTTTTCACAACCCCATCTCTTGCTTCACCTACCCGTCGTTTGGCCTGTGGTTTCATCCAGATGGTACTGCCGATGGCGATGGTTTCATCCCTATTGTATGGCATCTCCGCACCTCCGTCTCATTGTTTGATCCACCAGCGTTTTGCTATAGCAGATGTTCTTAGCGGTGGCGTAGGCTATGGTTTTCTGATGGTTAACAATTGATTTTCTGATGGTTGATGTCATTTATTTGGCCGTCGGGATAGTTGCTCGCCTTGATTTTGGCTGTCGGCCCGAATTTTATTAGGGTCTCCTCTGTTCAACGTTTGTTCGCCAGGGTAATATTCATCTAATCTCATGTATATTATAACAGAACATCAGACTGTCGTTTTTCTTCTTTACCGGTGAAAGTGGGTTTCTCTACCCTTTCGGTTTCTCCGGTGATATCGATTCTCTACCTGTAAAATCATACTCGTCGAGCACAATACACTCATCATGTGGGTGGTTATTGTTCTCTACGATGACCTCCATCGAAACCCTAATAGTTGTGATTGTATCGGCTAAGAGAAATTAGTATCTGACTTCTATTTATAAATTATAAGTGACTTTTATAAGTGACTTTTAGAAATTATAAGTGACTTTTATTTAGAAATAATAAGTGACTTTTAGAAATTAGTAGCTGACATTTATATAAATTTGATATATTTGAGTTTGCATGTTACTGACTATAATCTTTTGAATCAGAACTGAGAACTTGCTACAGTTGCTCAACTTTTTTGTTATTTGAGATTGATGCATATGTGTCTATGTGTTATTATAAACCTCTAACATGTAACATTCAGATTGGTGACTCCTTCATTTGGTAATAAGATTTAATGACTTTTTGTTTCAACAGGGTGACGTTCAGATTGGCGCGACTGACTTGCAGCCAAGGCAACTCATGTACATAAATTATGTGTATCTTGGCTAGGCATATCAGTTAGAGCCATCCTTGATAATGAATGCTTATTACTACATCATGAAAATGGACAAAAGTCGGGTTATACCTTGGCACGACAATAAATTGGGCGCAGCCATGATGATCACTTCTCTCATGATTTGAATTATTAATTGTATCACCTACATGAGTAATGATGATGAATGATATCGGCTAAAAAGTCATGTTTTTACCCCCGATATTGGGTCCCGAAAACATAAAGATCAAAACTTTGTTGGCAAAATAATCACCTTTTCAGTTAAATTTGTAGATAAAGTAATTACGAAGACGATGCAAAAAGAATCAAGAGAATCGGAGCTAAAACGAAGATTCTAGAGCGAAAATGGTGAAAGACAAGAAATCAAGTTACAATCCAGTAAATCAGCAAGCCAAACGGCTTGCCAGACGGCCTGCCAAACGGCTTGCCAGTATGACAAACAGCCTGCGACACGGCCTAGAAAAACGGGCACAACAAACGGGCTGGTCTGGCAAACGGCCACACCAAACGGCCTGCCAAACGGCCTGCCAAACGGCCTGCCAAACGGCTTGCCAAACGGCCTGCCAGCCGTTTGCAAGCCATTTTCACTTCTATTTAAAGGCTTTTTGTCATCCATTTTTAACACACCTCTCTTCACTCTCTCACTACAATACACTTTCTCTCACTAGAGCTTTCAAGGCATTCTCACCTCCGAGCGGGAAATTAAGTACCCGGAGGCGAACGCCGAAGATTGTAATAGGAGCGGTCTAGAGGATGTCAGCACTTGTAATGGTCCGGATCTCGTCTGTAAACAGTGAACGCTTTACTTAATTTAATAAAGTTATCTTAAGTTGCTTTCATCTTGCATGCTTATCTATCCATTGCAAATGTTTATTATGTGTTGAATATTTTGTCTAAAACTTGCTATCATTGTGCTAAAACCTTGACGGTTTAGAAGTTTAATTTATGGATCACCCTTTCCGCTTATTCACGTGGCTATAACCTAGTATTATGACTTGATCAACCCTAGGATACGGGTAAGTAGTTACGTGTGCTTAACGTCACAATAGGGATATAGTACCTACGTACGAACAACCATTTATTCGTTAAAGAAGAGCTGTCCATTTAGGTTGTGATTAGAGTAGGCAAAATAGAGTTCAGTGAACACTAGCTTGCTCAGAAGCATGATTCGCGTCAGAAGTAACGTTCTTGAGATGTCGTAAGACGATCCGTGGTTGATTAAGTGATCGCAAAGGAGAGACTTCTAATCCAATTAGCAGTACCTTAGAATATCTAAGATTGAACATCTGTTAATGTTAAGGCATAACTTAGTATTAAGTGGTGGAATATTACTATAGTTAGACCAACTAGGATTAAGAAAAGCTGAGACTTTTTTGTTCATGTACCTAGGATTCCATCTATAAGGTCGTTTAAACCTTCTAAGGTTAATGTTGGGAGTAGGGATATCCGTCTTAGCCAGAATCTTCAAGGCCTAAACTCTTATTGACAAATCAGTTAGGTTCATAGCCCAGTTGATTGAGGTTTAGTATTAGGAAGTTAAACTTTTGTGATCATTCCCTATCAGAATTCTATTCTTCATACCTATCTGCCTTTATCTTTATAGTTATATCATCGTACTAGTAGTTAATCTTAATCTATCACCACTTGTCAACTAGGGTTAACTATTTAGGCACTTTTGTCCCACGTTACTGAGAAAACATACAAAAATACGAACCTGAGTTATATTTACCACTTACTCGTTAAAAGAAAGACAAGTAGGTGAGTTATAGCTTAGAAACCCCAGCTAAATATAAATAATAAAACCATTGTTACTCTTTTGATAGCTAATTCTAACGTAGTGTGACCTAACAACACCACACAAATAAAACCGTCCGTTTTGGCCATATCATTGTGGTAGCCAGGTTTTGGCGCCACTGCCGGGGACTTATTTTCTGCCTGTTAAGGTAATCGTTGATTCTGTCAAGATATCTGAGAATCTTGAGTGGTGTCTAAGAAAGACAATTATACACGGACCTGTTTGTTGGATTTTCCAAACAGTCTCCAATTATATTGGAACCAAAAGGATCCTGCCTCTCCGTTGTCAGCCTGGTCACTTGTTTCAAAGATAAATTGATAAGAAACACACATGCTTAACAAGCACGGAGTTTATCGGTATAGGATTTAAAGTCACCATTATAGTAAACCCTTTTCTAAAACTATAAAAATAAAATATTAATTATTATTAATTTCTGTAGATTCCAGTTTAAACTTAACCGATTACGAAGAAAGTGCGAAAGACAGTTGCTCTCCCACAACTTCGAAAGCCGGAGAAGTTTTTCTTTATAAAACTAAGACAAATCTAAACCCTCATGAATCTCGTCAAGATTTAATTCTTGATCCTTGTAGTCCAAGAAGCCGGATAACTTCATCCGACTTAGAGATTTCATTGCTTTTGGATAAGTTTTACTCAAATGAACCAGGATTCGACCCTCTTCATGATCCAAAAGGGAGGTTTAGTCTTAACGAACTCCTCATAATAGAAGATGAAATACGGGAAGAATACCCAACTATTTTCAAATATCCAGACTTGTTTGAATACGTTCCAAAAGAGAAACGACACATTGATAACTTAGACCCTCCGTTTACTAGAAATCTGTTAAATTCTAGCAGAAGGTTAGACGTCTATAGAGAATCATTAGGCACATCTATTCCTCAGATTTCCCGTTTTCAAAATTTCAAATAATTCTGTTAAAAGAGCTGCGTGATCAAGTTCGTTCTCTCCACAAACTGTTAAAGGAATGTGGGGATGATATTTTTGTCAAGTATCGGGATGCATAAATTAACCTCAAATTCGATTTAGAGTCATTCGTCAGTTTTCTTCCTCACATCAGTGATAAGAAATTTTCTCAAATTCATATAAACCGTTATGTCCCCGCAATGATTTCTGAATTAGAATTTTAGATTGAAAGTAAAAAACCTAACCCTATTTCAAAATATGGAGATCGAGATTTTTTCTACTTTGATCCAGCATCATTTCTCATCAAACGATTAATCAAAGTTTTCCCAGATTCAACCGAGGAAAGAATACATCAAAATTTCTTCGCAAAAAGAAAGGAAGTATATTCTGAACTCGTGCAAATCCTCACTATGTCAAAATTTCCATTTACAACTCCACAAAGAAATATCATTCGAGAAATATCTGAAAACTTTAAATTTACTATCTGTGATCCTGACAGCGCGGAAGATCTTTTATTTTAAGACACAGTGTCAAAACTTCTTTTCGAACTAAATTATCGAGATACTGGACCTAGGGATGAAATTTCAAACATTAAAAAAGTTAGAAGGGCTTTGGTTAAGCTTATGGACGACATCGAAGATTTACAAAAGCGTGAGCGTAAAATGCTAAGTGATTTTGAAATATTTTCAGTACACTCCGCTGATTTACTCTGGATGGTCAAAGAGGCTTTAAATTTATCTTTCTTTCCACGTTATTTCTGGAACCTAGTTGTGGAACCTATATAATTTGAGTTATTAATAAAATAAATTTTTAGTTTACTCTGTCCATTTGTCTTTTCTTTTAATTTCTAGTTTAATTAATAAAAATAACCGGATTAAAATCCGAAGCAAAATTTTATCCATCTTTTATTTTAGTGAAAATTTTAAAAATATAAAAATTTCGCTAGTCTGGTCGGGGAAATAAGCCCGTGAGCCAAACGGACTCATTTTTCTTCTACTTTTCTTCTCCTCCTCTCCTTTTCTTCTTTTCTTCTTCCCTTATTTCTCCTTCGGCTGCGCGAGACACACCACCATCCTCAAATCTTGACCAATTTTAACAATTCAAAGCTCTAATCCGCATCTCTCGTGCCTCCTAAACGCGTTTCCATCATCAATATCGCATAAAAGGTACTATTTCACGGTTAAAAATCGAATTTTTACTCGAAGTCAAATTTTTGACTTTTGAGAAAAATTGTGTTTTATGCCCAAATTTGAATTCCTATATGCTTAGTTAGACAATGCGATTAATATGTGTGATGACTCGTCCAAATCCATTTGGATGAATACATCATTCATCGATCTCACAGTGAGGTACTGACCTCTACATGATACGTTTTGTAAAATCGCATTCTTTTGAAAAGGCACACCATAATTGAATATCAAATTCCAAGGTTTTTGACGTTTGATGATTTCTACATATAGACAATCACCGTAATTAATAATTTACAATACTACATCCGTTGATAATGCAGTCAAAATAAGATACATGGTGATGATTTTGTGAATGCAACATTTTCTCGAATAAAGCATGTATGACTCCATGCACATAGCTTGTATCACATATAAGCAAACAGCGAAAGACTTCTAGGAACCTGAGAATAAACATGCTTAAAAGTGTCAACACAAAGGTTGGTGAGTTCATAGTTTTAATGTTGCGCATAATCTGTATATAAAGGTGGATCACAAGATTTCAGTTGTTTCATCCAGAAACGTTTATCTAAATATTCTACAAGATTGAGCACCCTGGTAACTAAACTTTAACGTATATATAATAAGTACCCCTGTTTTAACATACATGAAACCAACATGTACAATACACACAAACCAACGTGTACTAACCTCAAATAGCATACGTCTGTTTTATAGTTCAGGATAGGGTTTCTATACCTGGAACAGACGGGGATGTCAAGCCCAATGGATCCATATATAACTACTCGCGCCCACCAGTTCTTATAACCGACAGTTACTAGTTACCCAAGCTAAGGGATTTTCGGTTCAAACTCGGTGTAGAATTTAGTATGTACTTGTATTCATTGCATTTAAAGTGCATGTATTCTCAGCCCAAAAATATAGATTGCAAAAGCAATTAAAAAGGGAGCAAATGAAACTCACCTTAGCAGCACATAAGGTCATTCACCGAAATGTGACCGAAACTGATGTTTTAGCAGAGGGGTATAAAATACTATTAATTTTTACAAGAAAATACTATTAAATACGATACAATTTTACACAAGATATTTATTTATTTAGAGAATGGATATACTTAAACCTTGCTACAACACTTATAGGCAGTGTACCTAATCGTACAGTAGTGTAGTTTTTAGTAAGTCCGGTTCGTTCCACAGGGAAAATCTTTAAACAAAGCTTAACGCTATATTAGTTTACTTTTATAAAAATACAAATATATATATAAGTAATATTATTATTATAAAGGGGGGTTTTTACCGTTTAATGACCGGTTTGTCGATTTTAAAACTTTAGTCGCAGTTAAAACCAAATGTAAAATAATAAATAAATACAAGACTTAATTTAAAGCGTAAAGTAAATAATGATAATGAAATTGCGAATAAAAGTGCGATAAAATAAACTTGCAATAATTAAAAAGTACGATAATTAAAAGTGCAATTAAATACAATAACAATAAATAAAATGAGATAATTAGAAGTGCAATTAAATATAAAATAAAGGAAATAAAATATGAAATAAAATAATTATGCTTATTTAAACTTCCGTAATCATGATGTTTGACGTGTTGATTTTAGTTTTATGCCCATGGGTTAATTGTCCTTTGTCCTGGATTATTTAATATGTCCGTCTGGTTTTTGTCCATAACAGTCCATCAGTCATAAATATAAAGTGCGAGTGTCCTCGTCAAATTATCCTTATACCCGAAGTTAAATATTCCAACTAAATGGGGATTCGAATTGTAACAAGGTTTTAATACTTTGTTTAATGAATACACCAGGTTATCGACTGCGTGTAAACCAAGGTTTTACTACTTTGTTAACAATTACACCAATTACCCTTGAATGTAATTTCACCCCTGTTTTAATTATTCTAGTGGCTATTAATCCATTCCCGTGTCCGGTTAAATGAACGATTATTCGTACATATAAATACCCCGCCCATCGTGTCCGATTGAGTGTATATGGTTATTTATAGGGATGTCCAATTGTAAATCTTTATATTAAAATTAACAAACTATCATTTAGTTAAACAAATATAAAGCCCATTAATAGCCCATAGTCTAATTTCCACAAGTGCCGTTCTTTTGTCCAAACCCCAATTATGGTACAAAGCCCAATTACCCAATTTTAGTAATTAGCCCAATATCATGATTACTTCGGATTAAATAAGCATAAAAATAACTTAGCTACGAGACATTAAATTAAAAAGGTTGAACATAACTTACAATGATTAAAAATAGCGTAGCGTTACACGGACAGAATTTCGACTTACACCCTTACAACATTCGCTAACATACCCTTATTATTAGGATTAAAATTAAAATTAAAATTAAAATTAAAATATAAATATAAATATTTACGTATAGATATAGAGAGGATGGATATATATGTTGTGAAAAATGATCAGAATTCGGTTGGCTTTATAGGGAATTGAGTTCAGGGATACTCCGCGACTCGCGGCAATTTTTGCCTTCAAACTCCGCGAGTCACGGAGTTTGAAAATACAGTTCACCAACTTTGGAGTCTTTCTTGCCGACGGATTTTTATTATTTAGGGTTTTCTGAAAATAAACGCATTGAAAATAGGGTTTTCAGAAAATAAATCGGTTTGTAATTTTGATCAAAATATTTTCTCGTTCAAGCTCGAGTTTAGATATCATTGAATTCCATGAGTTTGTAATTCTCAATCTTTAAGGTCAATTTCAAGGATTGAGTAATATCAGGCTTAAAAGCTGATTTTTGATCTTTTAAGGAGATTATCCTTTCTGGGGATCTGATTCATTAGTCTTATCCAGCTAATTTGCATGGTGCCCCCCATTTTACGAGATAAATCCTTCTCATGGTTAGGATAAATCTGACCACTTGGCGACCCTGTTTAATGCTGAGGTCCGTGGATTTCCTGCTAATTTTAGTGATGACTTTTCTAGATTTTTCGTCAACCTACAGCTGGTCTGGACGACAACTTCCTGACTTAAATCAAGAAGCGCGTTTCTTTTTCGGAAGACTTTACTTCCTTTTAATGATGGAATTGATTCATCGTGCAGATCCATCTCTCTTACGGTAAATCAGGTAAAACTTTTTAGTTTAGTCCAAAGCGAAAGTATTTTCAGTTATTTGTACAAAAATATGTGATATATGTTTTGAATAACTTGGAGAATTTTCCCACACTTGGCTTTTATTTTCCTTTTTATTGTCCTCTATTCCATTTTAAATGAATTTTAACATTTTGGTTTGTTTCTCAATTTATGTCCTTTCCGAGGTTACAATAATTTCGGTGTTAAAACCTAGTTTTATCGTTCATAAATATGTATAAACATGATTTTGAGTTCATTTAATTGAAAATTTTGAAAAATTTTACTAGATTTGGGTAGTTAGTATATAAGACTAGGGCTGTTCTTTATTATCAGAGAGCACTAGATTCTAATACAACTACTGCTTTACTAGTATTTTTAATGGTAACCCAGTGTTTAAGATAAAAATTTTAAAATCCGAAAGAATTTAACCCCTTCCCACACTTAAGATCTTGCAATGCCCTCATTTGCAAGAAATCAGTAACAATTTAAATTATTGAGGGTGATTTGTGTGAAAATGATTAAATTTTACCAAAGTTTCCAAATATATTGGCGTTTGTTTGCTGAATGATAAATGGTGCACATCATTTGTTCATTCCGTCTTGTTGTTATTTCACATATATTTTGCATCTTGTCGTCAAAATTAGTTGCTTTTGCTGAACTTAATGCCAGTCTTTGAAAATGCGTTGTTTTACCCTGTTGTGTATATAAGATAAACTGCAAACATATATACATATTTTTGAAGTTTGGTATATTACCCCACATTCAAAAATTATTAAAATCTAAGAATAAAAGTTAGAAAATTATAAAAACTATTACAATATTAACATAAGTATTAAATGTATCAACATTACAAATTACAAAATTAATAAAACTAAGTAGACTAGGGATGATACTGATACCAATAGGGGTTCCATGCATAACCATAGGTGCTATAGAATGCTTCGGCTGGGTTATATGTAGGATACGGTGGTTGCATCTCTATAGACCAGGGAGGGAATATGGGTTTTGGAGTAGGAATATAGTTTCTACCTATATGTTGGCAATGAGCTATGATTTGGTTTTGATGAACTTGCCAATCTTCAAATGCTCTCTGTCTAGCATTTTCGTACTCCTGTGAAGCTATAAACCTTTGCATTTCTTGCATTTCATTTCCCCTTCCTACATTACCTTGTTGTTGGTTTCTCTCAACTTGTGGATGTCTACCGTGGTATTGTACTGCTGCGTTATTTCGCCTCTTCAAAACTTTCGCACCATGGTATACATTTAAACCTATTGTATCGCGGGGTTCTGGTTCTTCGACTAATAATCCCCCCCGACTTATATCCACACCGAGATATTCAACAATCAAAGTAATAAAAATACCACCTCCTATTATGCTATGCGGTCTCATCCCCCTAACCATAGCTGATAAATAATAACCCACACAATAAGGTATACTTACAGCGCTTTGTGGGTCTCGAATACACATATGATAAAACAAATCCTGTTCATTTACCTTTTCCTTGTTCTTACCTCTTTGTGTAATCGAATTAGCTAAAAACCTATGAATCACTCTTAATTCAGCTCTATCTATATCCAAATAAGAGTAATTTCCCCCTTTGAATCGGTGATGGCTTGTCATTTGACTCCATACACCATGTGTATCAAAATTTTCATCTATCTTTCTACCATTTAGTATCAACCCTCTACAATCGGCAGATGCTAACTCCTCAGGCGTATATATACGTAAAGCCTGAGCCATGTCTAGTAAAGACATGTGGCGCATCGAACCTCCTAACAAAAATCTAATAAAAGATCGATCGGTTAAACTAGCTACCCGATCATTTAATTCTATACTACACAACAATTCTTCACACCATACTTTATATACAGGTCTACGCATGGTGAATAAACGTACCCAGTCGTTAAAAGTAGAATTACCATACCTCTGTGCAAGTAATTCCCTAGTTGGCCCGGCCAATTCTACAGCTTCTAATGGTCCCCATTCTATGACCCTAGGTACCTCAACAACTTTAGAATGAAGAGTATGCAAACCCCTTTGGTATTTTGGATAATCTATCCAAAGTCTGTCAAATCTCAGGTTCGGGTGCAAATATTCCAAGTGCATATCAGAAAATGTCATGACTGGATGAGGTATATCTTGCTTGTAGTAGTTATCCACCTCCTGTTGTTCCACATTCTCAGCAGGAGCATTGCGAGCTTGGGATGAAGATTCACCCCTTTCAGTCTGCAAAACACATCAAACACAATTTTTGTGCATCCAAATATGCATTAGTGTCAGCAAAATCATCAATCAAAATAATTACAATGACATGATCAATTTATATCAAACTTAAGCTCATTTTCATATTTTCATCAAATCTACACTTTTTCAAATAAGCATATACGAAAATGTTCGCCAAGTTCATAAGCATTCAACTCAAATAACATGTCAAAATAATCATTACTAGCAATTAAACAAGTTTCAAATGGCATTATCTCTCAAAAATCAAGTTCATGAATTTTTAGACTTGAAAAAGTCCACTTTAATTCTCAAAATCATGTTTAGGCTCAAAGTTTAGATCATTTAACTACCTAAACATGTTACACTACTTAATTTAGCAACAATTCATGACAAAAATCGGCCATAACCTGTTTATATCAAAAAGCCCCAAATTTGCTCAAGAACACAAACCCTAGATTACTCAAAATTTGAAGTTTAAGGCTTCTAATCATGTTAAATAGCATCAATCTAGGTTATACAAGCATAATACATAAGCAATTTAAGCATAATTACACTAAAAAGCATCAAAATCAAATTGGGGAAAAAATTGCTCAAGAACACTAATTTTCGGATTAAATGGTGTTTAGGTGTAGAAATTAACCGTTTTTCTTGAGTAATTCCTCGATAGCATCCTTTTCAACATGATTTTAGTAAAAGATTTGATGATTAACGGTTAAAAATTGTGATTTTGGGGGTGTTTTTGCGGGGTTTTTGCGCAGTACTTCGCAGTATTTGGTGTGTTTGTGGTGTGCAACTGATCAGTTCTGCGTTTTTATTTTTTTTTCTGATTTTTGGTCCTCCCGCGAGTCGCGGGGTTTAAACCTTCAAACTCCGCGAGTCGCGGAGTTTGTTATTTTTTATTTATTTATATCTTATACTAATTAAAACAATTAAGTAATTAATTTTAAAATTTTGTTTCCCTTGTTATTTAGGACGAGGTCGTTTCGGATCGATGTCCTAGTCCGTCCCTCGACAAAATTTTAAAATTTGTCTTTTTGTAGCGATTGTTTTAAAAGCTAAGATTTTTGGGGGGTTTTTAATGTTTTTGGCATACTTTAATTCAATAAGATTAAAAATAATGATAATAAAAGTTCTCGTCCCTCCCTCGGGTAAAGCAATTTCGGTTCAACGACCTAGTCTTCAACTTACGACGAATTTTAAAAATCATATTTTTAACTTAATGAAATAATGTAAATTTTTGTTTTTAAATTCACACAACTTAAATATAAAATTCAAAATTAATATTAAAAATTCACACCAAACTTTACAATTTAAAATGCATAAAAATAAAATTTATATTTTAAAAATTAAAAATTCACACCAAACTTAATTTAAAAATTCACACCAAACTTATATTAATTTTTCAAATATTTACAATTTTAAATATATTGATTTTATAAAGTTTACAATATTAATTTAAGATTTATATATTAATTTTAAAAACATGGTAAAAATAAAATTAAAAATCTTTTTGGCTTTTTATCCCACTTTAATCAATCAAATATTATCAAAAATATGTGCCCCTCTTTTCGGTAAAGTAATTTCGGTTCCAAGACCTAATTTAACTCATGACGAATTTTTGAAATATTTTGTGTTGATTGATTAAAGATATTTATACCTTAAGAATAAACGTTAAATTTCGCAGTGATGTAATAAATTTTTGAATGATATCAATAATTTCGGTCGCCAAACCTAATTTTATTCAATATCAATTTAATACTTTATAGCGAACAAATTAGCGTTTATTATCAAAAGGTTAAAAAAAAAAAAACTGTACAGACTTACCTGTGAGATAGTATTCTTAGTTATATGATCTATCCCATTCATAAGATAGTCGGTTTAATTGGTTTTTCATGGCTACATAGGCGTAACCTCGAGCATTCAGTGTCTTTTCTTCTAAACATATGAACGGTCCGTCTCTGCATAAAGTAACAAATTCGGTGTTTGAATAGGTTTGATTATTTGAACATTTACCTCCATGTGACCATTTTCCGCATTTGTGACATCTTTCTAGGTGTCGTGCTCTTCTTTTCGCTGCGGATTTTGATTTTCCTTTACCAAATTGTAACTTATTATCTTCGCATCTGGATTCTTTTCTAACTCCGTCCAATCTTTCTCTGATTACTGATACTATTTCACTCGGTAGTGTGTCATTATTACGTTTAGTGATCAAAGCGTGTAGCATTAGACCATGGTTTAGTTCACAGGCAGTCTTCATTTTGTAAAAACCTAAAAAAATAAAAATTCAGAATGGGGGGAGAAGACTAGTTCTTTAGGGTCTGCTAGGGAAAGACCATTCGGGTTCCATTTTCGAGAACTACACGAAAACAGACAATCTAACTCTAACAGAAATATATATTATCCTTTAAAGACTTGATTCTCCCCACACTTAGTTAGCTGTGGTGTCGAAATTGTGATTAACTTCGTTGTCGACTTCCATCGGACTATCTATGTAGTGTTTAACTCTGTGACCATTAACTTTAAATTCAATCCCATTTGAATTTATCAATTCTACTATTCCGTATGGAAAAACTCTTTTAACTATGAATGGTCCAGACCATCTTGATTTCAATTTTCCAGGAAATAGCTTGAATCGTGAATTGAAAAGAAGAACTCTGTCTCCTTCTTTAAATTCTTTTGAACTTCTGATTCTTTTATCATGCCATTTCTTCCTTCTTTCCTTATAGATTAACGAATTATCGTATGCTTCATGTCTTAATTCTTCTAATTCGTTTAGTTGACTTAACCGTAGACGTCCGGCTTCATGTAAATCAAGATTACATGTCTTCAAAGCCCAAAATGCTTTGTGTTCAATTTCTACTGGAAGATGACATGATTTTCCATAAACAAGTCTAAAAGGTGTGGTTTCAATTGGAGTTTTGTAGGCTGTTCTAAAAGCCCAGAGTGCATCCTCCAATTTAATGGACCATTCCTTCGGATTTGATCCTACGGTTTTCTCTAGAATACGTTTTAAAGCTCGGTTGGTATTTTCAACTTGTCCACTTGTTTGTGGATGATATGCGGTGGAGATTTTATGAGTTACTCCATATCTTTTAAGAACTTTCTCAAGTTGATTATTACAGAAATGAGTACCCCGATCACTTATTAAAGCTTTCGGTGTTCCAAACCTTGCAAAAAGACGTTTTAAAAAGTTGGTTACAACTCGTGCATCGTTAGTTGGGAGAGCTTGTGCTTTCACCCATTTAGATACATAATCAATGGCTACGAGTATATATAGATTATTATGAGATTTTGGAAATGGACCCATAAAGTCAATACCCCAAATGTCAAATACTTCACATACTTGGATGACATTTTGTGGCATTTCATCACGTTGACTTATTTTTCCGGCCCTTTGACAAGCATCACAGGATTTGCAAAGAAGGTGTGCGTCTTTGTAAATTGTAGGCCAATAGAATCTAGCATCATAAACTTTTCTTGCTGTTAGTTGAGGCCCATAATGCCCTCCTGTTGGTCCTGTGTGACAATGGTTTAATATTTTACTGGCTTCATCTCCGAATACACATCGGCGTATTATTCCATCGGGACAACTTTTAAAAAAATGTGGATCTTCCCAAAAATAGTGTTTTATGTCACTGAAGAATTTATTTCGTCTTTGGTACGATAATCCTTTTTCAAGGAATCCACAAACTAAGTAGTTTGCATAGTCTGCAAACCATGGAATTTCTTTATAATCTATCTTCAATAGATATTCATCAGGAAAGTTGTCTTGTATGGCCGATTCATTTAGAACTTCTAATTCGGGATTTTCAAGACGAGAAAGATGATCAGCAGCGAGATTTTCTGCTCCTCTTTTATCTCGGATTTCAATATCAAACTCTTGTAAGAGTAAGATCCAACGGATTAATCTTGGTTTAGCATCTTGTTTTGAAAATAGGTATCTAAGAGCAGAATGGTCGGTATAGACCACCGTTTTTGCTAGAACGAGATATGATCGAAATTTGTCAAAAGCAAAGACAATAGCAAGGAGTTCTTTTTCAGTAGTTGTATAGTTCGTTTGTGATCCTTGTAACGTCTTACTAGCATAATATATAGGTTGAAATCGTTTTTCAATCCTTTGTCCTAAAACGGCTCCCATTGCAAAATCACTTGCATCGCACATTAGTTCAAATGGTAGATTCCAATTTGGTGTTATCATGATCGGCGCATTAGTGAGTTTCTCTTTAAGAATATTAAAAGATTTGATACACTCATCGGAAAAGATGAATGGAGCATCCTTTTCTAGGAGTTTATTCATAGGAGTGGCAATTTTAGAAAAATCTTTTATGAAACGTTGGTAAAAACCGGCATGCCCTAGAAAACTCCTAACTCCTCTAACATTGGTGGGATGTGGAAGTTTAGCAATTACATCTACTTTAGCTCTATCCACTTCAATTCCTTCTTTTGAAATTTTATGACCAAGAACGATGCCTTCTTTAACCATGAAATGACATTTCTCCCAATAAATACTAGATGTGATTGTTCGCATCTAATAAGCATTCGTTCCAGATTAACTAGACATGATTCAAATGTATCACCGAAGACTGAAAAGTCATCCATGAAAACTTCCATGCATTCTTCTATCGTGTCGTGAAAAATTGCCATCATACACCTTTGAAAGGTTGCAAGGGCGTTACAAAGTCCAAATGGCATGCGTTTGTAAGCAAAAGTACCATAAGGGCACGTGAATGTGGTTTTCTCTTGATCTTCGGGTGCTATTGGAATTTGAAAATATTCGGAAAATCCATCTAGAAAACAATAGTAACTATTTCCGGCTAATCTTTCCAACATTTGATCTATGAAAGGTAAGGGAAAGTGATCTTTTCTGGTGGCATCATTTAATTTTCTATAATCAATACACACATGCCATCCTGTTACAGTCCTAGTAGGAATAAGCTCATTTTTCTCATTTGTAATGACAGTCATGCCACCCTTCTTAGGCACGCATTGAACTGGGCTTACCCAGGGACTATCAGAAATTGGATAAATTAAACCTGCATCTAGCAGTTTAATAATCTCTTTCTTAACTACATCTTGCATATTAGGATTTAGTCTTCGTTGGCGTTGCACATACGTTTTATGACCTTCTTCCATAAGGATTTTATGTGTGCAATACGAAGGACTTATTCCTTTAATATCATGAATCTTCCATGCAATGGCTGGTTTATGAGCTTTCAACACAGAAATGAGTTGTGATTTCTCATTTTCAGTAAGAGAAGACGATATTATTACAGGTAATTCAGATTCACCATGTAAATAAGCGTATTCCAAATAGTTTGGAAGTGGCTTTAACTCTAATTTCGGAGGTTCTTCTATTGATGATTTATATCGATATCTGTCTTCTTCTTTTAGCATTTGAATTTCTTCTGTTGTTGGTTCATATCCATTAGCTATAAGTGTAGCTAACATTTCAGCTTCATTAATTTGTTCTGTCCCTTCTCCTAAAGAACATTCTCCTGTTCCTTGTAATTCTGGAAATTCTTCTAATAATTCTGCATGTGCATCTATAGTTTGAATATAATAACATGTATCATCTGCAGATTGTGGTTGTTGCATTACTCTATCAACTGAAAAGGTAACACTCTCATCCTCTATACTTAGGGTCAATTTCTTACCGAACACGTCTATCATTGCTTTAGCCGTGTTTAAGAATGGTCTTCCTAATATGAGAGGAACTTGAGAATCTTCTTCCATGTCCAGAACAACAAAATCTACTGAAAATACTAAAGTACCAACTTTAACTAGCATGTTCTCCATTATCCCTCTAGGATATTTTATTGATCTATCGGCTAGTTGTATGCTTATTCTGGTTGGTTTCAATTCTCCAAGGTCTAGTTTAGCGTATAGTGAATACGGCATTAGATTTATACTAGCACCTAAGTCTGCCAATGCTTCTATTGAACTAAGACTACCCAGAAAACATGGAATTGTGAAACTTCCTGGATCAGATAATTTTTCTGGTATCTTATTCAACAGCACTGCTGAACAATTAGCATTCATGGTAACAGCCGAGAGTTCTTCCATTTTCTTTCTATTTGAGATTAGATCTTTCATGAATTTAGCATATCTAGGCATTCCTGAAATCACATCAATGAAAGGAAGATTTACATTTATCTGTTTAAACATATCCAAGAATTTGGATTGCTCGACTTCAAGTTTCTCTTTCTTCATTTTACTCGGGTAAGGAAGTGGTGGTTGGTATGGTTTAACATAAGGTTTAGCCTTAACTGTGTTATCTTCATTAACCTTCTCAACTACCTGTTCTTCTTCTTTATCTTGATCAGGTTGTGGTTCTTGTGGAGTAGGAATAGCTTCATCAGAAGTTACAGGTATTTCAGGTGGTTTAAGTGTTGTACCACTTCTTTTGGTAATGGCTTTAGCTGTTTCATTCCGGGGGTTAGCATTTGTATCACTAGGTAAACTTCCCGGTTTTCTTTCACCTATTAACCTTGCTAGGTTACTTACTTCTTGTTCCAGATTTTGAATAGAAGCTTGTTGATTTCTAAATGCTTGAGCATTTTGTTCATTAGTTTGTTTCTGAGATGTGAAAAATTGCGTTTGAGTTTCAACTAGCTTCGTCATCATATCTTCTAAGTTCGGCTTTTTATCATCGGTTTGTTGTGGTGGTTTGTTTTGAAAATTAGGTCTTTGCTGATTGTAATTATTATTAGATACTTGTTGATTGCTAGGACCTTGTTGGTTGTTGTATGGAATATTTCTGTTATAATTCTGGTTTTGATTGTAAATCTGTCTTGGCGGTTGATAATTATTCTGATAATTATTTCCAGGTCTTTGGTTTATGTATGAAATATTCTCTCTTTGTTCCATTGTTAATTCAATACTGAGACAATCTTTTGTCAAATGTGGTCCTCCACATTGCTCACAACTAATTCGTATTGAGTGAATATCTTTAGTCATCTTTTCCATTCGTCTCTCGACAGCATCTATCTTTGCGGAAATGGAATCTAAGTCATGGCTAGAATCGGCTCTAGCTGCTTTAGATGATCTAATGATATCTTTTTCTTGGTGCCACTCATGTGAGTGGGAAGCAGTGTTATCAATAATTTTGTAAGCATCAGTTTCGGTTTTCTTCATAATAGAACCACCAGCTGCTATATCTATGTCTTTCCTTGTAGTGATGTCGCATCCTTGGTAGAATATTTGTACTATTTGACAGGTGTCTAAACCATGTTGCGGACATCCTCTTAACAACTTTCCAAATCTAGTCCACGCCTCATATAGAGTTTCATTCGGCTTCTGTGTGAACGTAACAATTTCTCCTTGAAGTCTTACGGCTTTAGATGCAGGAAAAAATTGTTTAAGAAAATTTTCAACTAAAACGTCCCATGTATCAATCGCCCCTTCAGGTAATGATTCCAACCAATCTTTGGCTTCTCCCTTTAAAGTCCAGGGAAATAACACGAGATATATCTGTTCATCCTCCACTTCTCGGATTTTAAATAGTGTGCAGATCCTATTAAAGGTATGTAAATGTTCATTTGGATCTTCCTTCCGCGCACCACTAAATTGGCATTGATTAGTCACCATGTGTAGAATTTGTCTTTTGATTTCATAATCTGGCTCATTAATGTCTGGATGAGTAATTACGTGACCTTGGCCAGTGCGTTTAGCTCTCATTCGGTCTTCCATACTTAAAGGTTCTGTTACTTCCATAATTGAATTTGTTGAATCGGAATCACTAGAGGATTCTGATTTTATGGTTCGTTCCTCAACAATCTCCGTTTGAATGATTGGTGGTTCCGGAGGAAAATTTAATGGTTCAGGATCTACGAATCGTTTCTGAATATTCTCCGAATTCTCAATTGTGAGGTCGGGTTCAAAAAATGGATTATCGGAAATTTGAACTGGAGTACTTGGTCGACTGGATGACGATTCTAAAGAAAAATCAACGGTGGTAATATTTGCTAAATGTCTTGATCTAGTTACAGGTGGTGAACGTACAAAAGGTGGTGAACGTCTTGCTCGGTGCATTCACTGAATATCCTATTAGTTTTTAAAAGGAAAGAAAAATTATAATAAGTTATCCAATCAATAGACTTTTCTGATTTTGCCCACGTTTCGAATAGCCAAAAGATGCAGCAGAGGGGCAGGATTCGTTTGGTCTCAATATAATTGAGGACTGTTTGGCTCCAATAACCCGGTCCACGTACAAATCCAACTATTACTACGAACCAGAAAATTTTGATGTCTATCAATTTAACCACTTAAAATAAATTTTCGTAATTTTAAGAAATTTAGATAAGAAGTAGAATAAAAATCTATGTCCTAAAACTAGAATAGCGAGAAATAAGAAAGAAAAAGAGTTCGTCGAAAAAGGTCGAAAAAGAAAAATGGTTGAAAAATAAAAGGTGACGGAAAAATAAAAGAAACTTATAACACTTAAAAACACTTGACTAACCTAACCTTATTACTACAACTAACTTAAAATTATAATCGCAAATTGAGATTACTAATTGGAATGATAATTGATACATTGGTAAAAGTCGTCTAAAAATATTAAAGCTTACAGGAAAAACTATATCCCAAATGGAAATAACTTAAAAAGAAACTAAAACTTAAAAAGGAATCGCAAAGTTCTAAAGTACCTAAATCTTAGTCTAAAGAAAAAGCACTTAAGGAATTCTACGGCAAAGCCTAAAAATCTAGAAGTAAAAATAACTATGGCAAAAACTAAGTTTAAAACTAAATATGAGCGAAAAATACAAATATTACGCTAAAACAATTAAAAAGGGACAAAATATAAAAATATACAAAAAGTTGTAAAAAGTACAAATTTTATAAAAATATTATTTTTATATTATTTATTTATTAAAACTATTAATTTTACAATTTAATTAAACTAATTTAACTAAATAAAACAAATTAAATAAAAAGAAACTTTAAAATAAAACTAATTATAATAATAATAATTATTTAGGGTTAATAATAATAATAATTAATAATTACTCCGTAATTAAATGCAGATTAGGGTTTCTGTCGGTGTCAGGGTAGCTCCGCGAGTTGCGGTAGTCGAGGCTGCAAACTCCGCGAGTCGCGGGGTTCCAAAATTCAACTCTGGTACAGTTTAAAACTTGACGCGTTTTTTTTTATTTTTTTTTATTTTTATGTTTTAAATAAAAACAAAATACTTAAATAAAACTTATATAAAAATAAAGAAACTTTATAAAACTTAAGTATTTAACAAAATCTTAAAAATACTTATATTTTTGTTTTTCTTTTTATATTTTCGAATATTTAAAACGTATTTTTATAAAAACGAATTTTAATAAAAGTAAACTAAAAATTTTTTTATTTTTTTTATTTAGCGTTGCGCTTCCGGCTTTTAAGCTAGATTGTCCCCGGCAGCGGCGCCAAAAATAACTTGATGTGGTAGCGGAGTGTATAAAATACTATTAATTTTTACAAGAAAATACTATTAAATACGATACAATTTTACACAAGATATTTATTTATTTAGAGAATGGATATACTTAAACCTTGCTACAACACTTATAGGCAGTGTACCTAATCGTACAGTAGTGTAGTTTTTAGTAAGTCCGGTTCGTTCCACAGGGAAAATCTTTAAACAAAGCTTAACGCTATATTAGTTTACTTTTATAAAAATACATATATATATATAAGTAATATTATTATTATAAAGGGGGGTTTTTACCGTTTAATGACCGGTTTGTCGATTTTAAAACTTTAGTCGCAGTTAAAACCAAATGTAAAATAATAAATAAATACAAGACTTAATTTAAAGCGTAAAGTAAATAATGATAATGAAATTGCGAATAAAAGTGCGATAAAATAAACTTGCGATAATTAAAAAGTACGATAATTAAAAGTGCAATTAAATACAATAATAATAAATAAAATGCGATAATTAGAAGTGCAATTAAATATAAAATAAAGGAAATAAAATATGAAATAAAATAATTATGCTTATTTAAACTTCCGTAATCATGATGTTTGACTTGTTGATTTTAGTTTTATGCCCATGGGTTAATTGTCCTTTGTCCTGGATTATTTAATATGTCCGTCTGGTTTTTGTCCATAACAGTCCATCAGTCATAAATATAAAGTGCGAGTGTCCTCGTCAAATTATCCTTATACCCGAAGTTAAATATTCCAACTAATTGGGGATTCGAATTGTAACAAGGTTTTAATACTTTGTTTAATGAATACACCAGGTTATCGACTGCGTGTAAACCAAGGTTTTACTACTTTGTTAACAATTACACCAATTACCCTTGAATGTAATTTCACCCCTATTTTAATTATTCTAGTGGCTATTAATCCATTCCCGTGTCCGGTTAAATGAACGATTATTCGTACATATAAATACCCCGCCCATCGTGTCCGATTGAGTGTATATGGTTATTTATAGGGACGTCCAATTGTAAATCTTTATATTAAAATTAACAAACTATCATTTAGTTAAACAAATATAAAGCCCATTAATAGCCCATAGTCTAATTTCCACAAGTGCCGTTCTTTTGTCCAAACCCCAATTATGGTACAAAGCCCAATTACCCAATTTTAGTAATTAGCCCAACATCATGATTACTTCGGATTAAATAAGCATAAAAATAACTTAGCTACGAGACATTAAATTAAAAAGATTGAACATAACTTACAATGATTAAAAATAGCGTAGCGTTACACGGACAGAATTTTGACTTACACCCTTACAACATTCGCTAACATACCCTTATTATTAGGATTAAAATTAAAATTAAAATTAAAATTAAAATTAAAATATAAATATAAATATTTACGTATAGATATAGAGAGGATGGATATATATGTTGTGAAAAATGATCAGAATTCGGTTGGCTTTATAGGGAATTGAGTTCAGGGATACTCCGCGACTCGCGGTAATTTTTGCCTTCAAACTCCGCGAGTCGCGGAGTTTGAAAGTACAGCTCACCAACTTTGGAGTCTTTCTTGGCGACGGATTTTTATTATTTATATAATATATAAATAATTATAAGAATTATTTAAATATTATATTATATTTATGTGCATAGTTGACTTGTAATTTTTAGTCCGTTGCGTCGAGCGTTGAGAGTTGACTCTGGTCCCGGTTCCGGATTTTCGAACGTCCTTGCGTACAATTTAATATCTTGTACTTTGTGTTTGAATCTTGTACTTGAAATGTCCCGTTCTTATTGATTAAAAACGTTCCATATTAATTGATTTCGTTGCGAGGTTTTGACCTCTATATGAGACGTTTTTCAAAGACTGCATTCATTTTTAAAACAAACCATAACCTTTATTTCATAAATAAAGGTTTAAAAAGCTTTACGTAGATTATCAAATAATGATAATCTAAAATATCCTGTTTACACACGACCATTACATAATGGTTTACAATACAAATATGTTACATCGAAATCAGTTTCTTGAATGCAGTTTTTACACAATATCATACAAACATGGACTCCAAATCTTGTCCTTATTTTAGTATGCAACAGCGGAAGCTCTTAATATTCACCTGAGAATAAACATGCTTTAAACGTCAACAAAAATGTTGGTGAGTTATAGGTTTAACCTATATATATCAAATCGTAACAATAGACCACAAGATTTAATATTTCAATACACATCCCATACATAGAGATAAAAATCATTCATATGGTGAACACCTGGTAACCGACATTAACAAGATGCATATATAAGAATATCCCCATCATTCCGGGACACCCTTCGGATATGATATAAATTTTGAAGTACTAAAGCATCCGGTACTTTGGATGGGGTTTGTTAGGCCCAATAGATCTATCTTTAGAATTCGCGTCAATTAGGGTGTCTGTTCCCTAATTCTTAGATTACCAGACTTAATAAAAAGGGGCATATTCGATTTCGATAATTCAACCATAGAATGTAGTTTCACGTACTTGTGTCTATTTTGTAAATCATTTATAAAACCTGCATTTATTCTCATCCCAAAAATATTAGATTTTAAAAGTGGGACTATAACTCACTTTCACAGATTTTTTTACTTCGTCGGGAAGTAAGACTTGGCCACTGGTTGATTCACGAACCTATAACAATATATACATATATATCAAAGTATGTTCAAAATATATTTACAACACTTTTAATATATTTTGATGTTTTAAGTTTATTAAGTCAGCTGTCCTCGTTAGTAACCTACAACTAGTTGTCCACAGTTAGATGTACAGAAATAAATCGATAAATATTATCTTGAATCAATCTACGACCCAGTGTATACGTATCTCAGTATTGATCACAACTCAAACTATATATATTTTGGAATCAACCTCAACCCTGTATAGCTAACTCCAACATTCACATATAGAGTGTCTATGGTTGTTCCGAAATATATATAGATGTGTCGACATGATAGGTCGAAACATTGTATACGTGTCTATGGTATCTCAAGATTACATAATATACAATACAAGTTGATTAAGTTATGGTTGGAATAGATTTGTTACCAATTTTCACGTAGCTAAAATGAGAAAAATTATCCAATCTTGTTTTACCCATAACTTCTTCATTTTAAATCCGTTTTGAGTGAATCAAATTGCTATGGTTTCATATTGAACTCTATTTTATGAATCTAAACAGAAAAGTATAGGTTTATAGTCGAAAAAATAAGTTACAAGTCGTTTTTGTAAAGGTAGTCATTTCAGTCGAAAGAACGACGTCTAGATGACCATTTTAGAAAACATACTTCCACTTTGAGTTTAATCATAATTTTTGGATATAGTTTCATGTTCATAATAAAAATCATTTTCTCAGAATAACAACTTTAAAATCAAAGTTTATCATAGTTTTTAATTAACTAACCCAAAACAGCCCGCGGTGTTACTACGACGGCGTAAATCCGGTTTTACGGTGTTTTTCGTGTTTCCAGGTTTTAAATCATTAAGTTAGCATATCATATAGATATAGAACATGTGTTTAGTTGATTTTAAAAGTCAAGTTAGAAGGATTAACTTTTGTTTGCGAACAAGTTTAGAATTAACTAAACTATGTTCTAGTGATTACAAGTTTAAACCTTCGAATAAGATAGCTTTATATGTATGAATCGAATGATGTTATGAATATCATTACTACCTTAAGTTCCTTGGATAAACCTACTGGAAAAGAGAAAAATGGATCTAGCTTCAATGGATCCTTGGATGGCTCGAAGTTCTTGAAGCAGAATCATGACACGAAAACAAGTTCAAGTAAGATCATCACTTGAAATAAGATTGTTATAGTTATAGAAATTGAACCAAAGTTTGAATATGATTATTACCTTGTATTAGAATGATAACCTAATGTAAGAAACAAAGATTTCTTGAGGTTGGATGATCACCTTACAAGATTGGAAGTGAGCTAGCAAACTTGAAAGTATTCTTGATTTTATGAAACTAGAACTTTTGGAATTTATGAAGAACACTTAGAACTTGAAGATAGAACTTGAGAGAGATCAATTAGATGAAGAAAATTGAAGAATGAAAGTGTTTTTAGGTGTTTTTGGTCGTTGGTGTATGGATTAGATATAAAGGATATGTAATTTTGTTTTCATGTAAATAAGTCATGAATGATTACTCATATTTTTGTAATTTTATGAGATATTTCATGCTAGTTGCCAAATGATGGTTCCCACATGTGTTAGGTGACCCACATGGGCTGCTAAGAGCTGATCATTGGAGTGTATATACCAATAGTACATACATCTAAAAGCTGTGTATTGTACGAGTACGAATACGGGTGCATACGAGTAGAATTGTTGATGAAACTGAACGAGGATGTAATTTTAAGCATTTTTGTTAAGTAGAAGTATTTTGATAAGTGTATTGAAGTCTTTCAAAAGTGTATAAATACATATTAAAACACTACATGTATATACATTTTAACTGAGTCGTTAAGTCATCGTTAGTCGTTACATGTAAGTGTTGTTTTGAAACCTTTAGGTTAACGATCTTGTTAAATGTTGTTAACCCAATGTTTATAATATCAAATGAGATTTTAAATTATTATATTATCATGATATTATCATGTATGAATATCTCTTAATATGATATATATACATTAAATGTCTTTACAACGATAATCGTTACATATATGTCTCGTTTAAAAATCATTAAGTTAGTAGTCTTGTTTTTACATATGTAGTTCATTGTTAATATACTTAATGATATGTTTACTTATCATAGTATCATGTTAACTATATATATATACATTATATGTCATCATATAGTTTTTACAAGTTTTAACGTTCATGAATCACCGGTCAACTTGGGTGGTCAATTGTCTATATGAAACATATTTCAATTAATCAAGTCTTAACAAGTTTGATTGCTTAACATGTTGGAAACATTTAATCATGTAAATATCAATCTCAATTAATATATATAAACATGGAAAAGTTCGGGTCACTACAGTACCTACCCGTTAAATAAATTTCGTCCCGAAATTTTAAGCTGTTGAAGGTGTTGACGAATCTTCTGAAAATAGATGCGGGTATTTCTTCTTCATCTGATCTTCACGCTCCCAGGTGAACTCGGGTCCTCTACGAGCATTCCATCGAACCTTAACAATTGGTATCTTGTTTTGCTTAAGTCTTTTAACCTCACGATCCATTATTTCGACGGGTTCTTCGATGAATTGAAGTTTTTCGTTGATTTGGATTTCATCTAACGGAATAGTGAGATCTTCTTTAGCAAAACATTTCTTTAAATTCAAGACGTGGAAAGTGTTATGTACAGCCGCGAGTTGTTGAGGTAACTCTAGTCGGTAAGCTACTGGTCCGACACGATCAATAATCTTGAATGGTCCAATATACCTTGGATTTAATTTCCCTCATTTACCAAATCGAACAACGCCTTTCCAAGGTGCAACTTTAAGCATGACCATCTCTCCAATTTCAAATTCTATATCTTTTCTTTTAATGTCAGCGTAGCTCTTTTGTCGACTTTGGGCGGTTTTCAACCGTTGTTGAATTTGGATGATCTTCTCGGTAGTTTCTTGTATAATCTCCGGACCCGTAATCTGTCTATCCCCCACTTCACTCCAACAAATCGGAGACCTGCACTTTCTACCATAAAGTGCTTCAAACGGCGCCATCTCAATGCTTGAATGGTAGCTGTTGTTGTAGGAAAATTCTGCTAACGGTAGATGTCGATCCCAACTGTTTCCGAAATCAATAACACATGCTCGTAGCATGTCTTCAAGTGTTTGTATCGTCCTTTCGCTCTGCCCATCAGTTTGTGGATGATAGGCAGTACTCATGTCTAGACGAGTTCCTAATGCTTGCTGTAATGTCTGCCAGAATCTTGAAATAAATCTGCCATCCCTATCAGTGATAATAGAGATTGGTATTCCATGTCTGGAGATGACTTCCTTCAAATACAGTCGTGCTAACTTCTCCATCTTGTCATCTTCTCTTATTGGCAAGAAGTGTGCTGATTTGGTGAGACGGTCAACTATTACCCAAATAGTATCAAAACCACTTGCAGTCCTTGGCAATTTAGTGATGAAATCCATGGTAATGTTTTCCCATTTCCATTCTGGGATTTCGGGTTGTTGAAGTAGACCTGATGGTTTCTGATGCTCAGCTTTGACCTTAGAACACGTCAAACATTCTCCTACGTATTTAGCAACATCGGCTTTCATACCCGGCCACCAAAAATGTTTCTTGAGATCCTTGTACATCTTCCCCGTTCCAGGATGTATTGAGTATCTGGTTTTATGAGCTTCTCTAAGTACCATTTCTCTCATATCTCCAAATTTTGGTACCCAAATCCTTTCAGCCCTATACCGGGTTCCGTCTTCCCGAATATTAAGATGCTTCTCCGATCCTTTGGGTATTTCATCCTTTAAATTTCCCTCTTTTAAAACTCCTTGTTGCGCCTCCTTTATTTGAGTAGTAATGTTATTATGAATCATTATATTCATAGATTTTACTCGAATGGGTTCTCTGTCCTTCCTGCTCAAGGCATCGGCTACCACATTTGCCTTCCCCGGGTGGTAACGAATCTCAAAGTCGTAATCATTCAATAATTCAATCCACCTACGCTGCCTCATATTCGGTTGTTTCTGATTAAATATGTGTTGAAGACTTTTGTGGTCGGTATATATAATACTTTTGACCCCATATAAGTAGTGCCTCCAAGTCTTTAATGCAAAAACAACCGCGCCTAATTCCAAATCATGCGTCGTATAATTTTGTTCGTGAATCTTCAATTGTCTAGACGCATAAGCAATCACCTTCGTTCGTTGCATTAATACACAACCGAGACCCTGCTTTGATGCATCACAATAAATCACAAAATCATCATTCCCTTCAGGCAATGACAATATAGGTGCCGTAGTTAGCTTTTTCTTCAATAACTGAAACGCTTTCTCTTGTTCATCATTCCATTCAAATTTCTTCCCTTTATGCGTTAATGCAGTCAAGGGTTTTGCTATTCTGGAAAAGTCTTGGATGAACCTTCTGTAGTAACCAGCTAGTCCTAAAAACTGGCGTATGTGTTTCGGAGTTTTCGGGGTTTCCCACTTTTCAACAGTTTCTATCTTTGCCGGATCCACCTTAATACCTTCTTTGTTCACTATGTGACCGAGGAATTGAACTTCTTCCAACCAAAATGCACACTTTGAAAACTTAGCGTACAATTCTTCCTTCCTCAATACTTCTAACACCTTTCTCAAATGTTCACCGTGTTCTTGGTCATTCTTTGAGTAAATAAGTATGTCATCAATGAAAACAATGACAAACTTGTCAAGGTATGGTCCACACACTCGGTTCATAAGGTCCATGAACACAGCTGGTGCATTAGTTAAACCAAACGGCATGACCATAAACTCGTAATGACCGTAACGTGTTCTGAAAGCAGTCTTTGGAATATCATCTTCTTTCACCCGCATTTGATGATACCCGGAACGTAAGTCAATCTTTGAATAAACAGACGAGCCTTGTAGTTGATCAAATAAGTCATCGATTCTCGGTAGTGGGTATCGGTTCTTGATGGTAAGTTTGTTCAACTCTCGGTAGTCGATACACAACCTGAATGTACCATCTTTCTTCTTGACAAACAAAACAGGAGCTCCCCACGGTGATGTGCTTGGTCGAATGAAACCACGCTCTAAAAGTTCTTGTAATTGGCTTTGTAGTTCTTTCATCTCGCTGGGTGCGAGTCTGTAAGGAGCACGAGCTATTGGTGCAGCTCCTGGTACAAGATCTATTAGAAATTCAACGGATCGATGTGGGGGTAATCCCGGTAATTCTTTCGGAAATACATCAGGAAATTCTTTTGCGACGGGAACATCATTGATGCTCTTTTCTTCAGTTTGTACTTTCTCGACGTGTGCTAGAACAGCATAGCAACTTTTTCTTATTAGTTTTTGTGCCTTCAAATTACTAATAAGATGTAGCTTCGTGTTGCCCTTTTCTCCGTACACCATTAAGGGTTTTCCTTTTTCTCGTATAATGCGAATTGCATTTTTGTAACAAACGATCTCCGCTTTCACTTCTTTCAACCAGTCCATACCGATTATCACATCAAAACTCCCTAACTCTACTGGTATCAAATCAATCTTAAATGTTTCGCTAACCAGTTTAATTTCTCGATTCCGACATATATTATCTGCTGAAATTAATTTACCATTTGATAATTCGAGTAAAAATTTACTATCCAAAGGCGTCAATGGACAACTTAATTTAGCACAAAAATCTCTACTCATATAGCTTGTATCCGCACCCGAATCAAATAAAACGTAAGCAGATTTATTGTCAATAAGAAACGTACCCGTAACAAGCTCCGGGTCTTCCTGTACCTCTGCCGCATTAATATTGAAAACTCTTCCACGGCCTTGTCCATTCGTGTTCTCCTGGTTCGGGCAATTTCTAATAATGTGGCCTGGTTTTCCACATTTATAACAAACTACATTGGCATAACTTGCTCCGACACTACTTGCTCCGCCATTACTCATTCCGACACCATTTGTTCCTTTCGTTCTATTAACCCCTGGTCCGTAGACCTCACACTTCACCGCGCTATGACCATTTCTTTTACACTTGTTGCAAAATTTGGTGCAGAACCCCGAGTGATTCTTTTCACACCTTTGGCATAGTTGCTTCTGATTGTTGTTGTTGTTGCGGTTATTATTGTTGTTGGGATGATTGTTGTAGTTGCTGTTGTTGTTGTTGTTGTTGTTGTTGGGCCGTTTGTTGTAGTTGCGATTGATGTTGCGATTGTTGGGATAATTGTTGCGATTATTGTTGTAATTGTTGTTGTTGTTGTATTGGTGATTCTTATCACCGTTTTCCTCCCACTTTCTTTTGACTTGCTTCACATTGGCCTCTTCAGCAGTCTGTTCTTTAATTCTTTCTTCAATTTGGTTCACGAGTTTGTGAGCCATTCTACATGCCTGTTGTATGGAGGCGGGCTCGTGTGAACTTATATCTTCTTGGATTCTTTCCGGTAATCCTTTCACAAACGCGTCGATATTCTCTTCCACATCTTCGAATGCTCCCGGACACAATAGGCACAATTCTGTGAATCGTCTTTCGTACGTGGTAATATCAAATCCTTGGGTTCGTAACCCTCTAAGTTCTGTCTTGAGCTTATTGACCTCGGTTCTGGGACGGTACTTCTCGTTCATCAAGTGCTTGAATGCTGACCACGGTAGTGCGTACGCATTGTCTTGTCCCACTTGCTCTAGATAGGTATTCCACCATGTTAACGCAGAACCTGTGAAGGTATGCGTAGCGTACTTTACTTTGTCCTCTTCAGTACACTTACTTATGGCAAACACCGATTCGACCTTCTCGGTCCACCGTCTCAATCCGATCGGTCCTTCGGTTCCATCAAATTCCAAAGGTTTGCAGGCAGTGAATTCTTTGTAGGTGCATCCTACACGATTTCCTATACTGCTAGATCCAAGGTTATTGTTGGTATGTAGCGCAGCCTGTACTGCGGCTATGTTTGAAGCTAGAAAAGTACGGAATTCCTCTTCATTCATATTCACGGTGTGTCGAGTAGTCGGTGCCATTTCCTTCAAAATAGTTAAATGGAACAAGTTAATCATACAGAATATTAAGAGTAGTTAATAGTATTTCGTAGCATAATATGAACTCATTTATAAAAGCTTTTTCTTCATATTAGCGTTTTATAAGTTTAAATTCGGGTAGTACCTACCCGTTAAGTTCATACTTAGTAGCTAATATACAATTCAACTACTACAATTCTATATGAAAAACTGATTATAATAATATTTCGCGTTCAAACTTTTATACAATATTTTACAAACTTACAATACCACTTATTTTACATAAAGCATGAAATATAGCACACAATAACTTTGATACAAGATAGTTGTGAAGACAATTCTAGCTAGTACACAAGTCGTTCAGCAAAGGCAATAAAGACACGTAATTCATACGTCCAGAAACAAGTTATGCATTCTGGTTTTACTAGGACTACTTCCCATCCTTGGTCTTGTGCAACATAACCGTTATGGCCGTTGATAAGACAGCGTGTTGTAACGTCATCAAAGGGACGAGGGTTACGTAATGTCCAACAGTCCCGTAATAATCTAAAAACCTCATTTCTTACCCCAATTACCGACTCCGTCACTTGTGGAAACGTTTTGTTTAATAGTTGTAGCCCCATGTTCTTGTTCTCACTTTGGTGAGAAGCGAACATTACTAATCCGTAAGCATAACATGCTTCTTTATGTTGCATGTTAGCCGCTTTTTCTAAATCACGAAGTCCAATATTCGGATATATTGAGTCAAAATAATTTCTTAACCCGTTGCGTAAAATAGCATTTGGGTTCCCCGCAATATATGCGTCAAAGTAAACACATCGTAACTTATGGGTTTCCCAATGTGATATCCCCCATCTTTCAAACGAAAGTCTCTTATAAACCAAGACATTCTTGGAACGTTCTTCGAATGTCTTACAAACTGATCTCGCCTTAAATAGTTGTGCCGAAGAATTCTGGCCGACTCTAGACAAGATTTCATCAATCATGTCTCCGGGTAGGTCTCTTAAAATATTGGGTTGTCTATCCATTTTATGTTTTTAAACAGTAAAATAGACAAGAGTTAGATTCATAAAAAAATACTTATTAATACAAGCAATTTTTACATATATCATAAAGCATAAGAACACTATATTACATATATTACACCACACGAATACAACTATCTTATTCCGACTCGCTCGTTTCTTCTTCTTCGGTTTTGGTTCGTTTTGCCAAGTTTCTAGGGATATATGATGTTCCCCTAATACGAGCCGTCGTTGTCCACATTGGTTTAGAAAAACCTGGTGGTTTAGAGGTTCCCGGGTCATTGTTACAACTTAAGGACTTCGGGCGTTGACGATACATATAAAGTTCATCGGGGTTGGAATTAGATTTCTCTATTTTTATGCCCTTTCCCTTATTATTTTCTTTTGCCTTTTTAAATTCAGTTGGGGTAATTTCTATAACATCATCGGAATTCTCGTCGGAATCCGATTCATCGGAGAATTGGTAATCCTCCCAATATTTTGCTTCCTTGGCGGAAACACCATTGACCATAATTAACCTTGGTCGGTTGGTTGAGGATTTTCTTTTACTTAACCGTTTTATTATTTCCCCCACCGGTTCTATTTCTTCATCCGGTTCCGATTCTTCTTCCGGTTCCGATTCTTCTTCCGGTTCCGACTCTTCTTCCGGTTCCTCTTCGGGAACTTGTGAATCAGTCCACGAATCATTCCAATTTACATTTGACTCTTCATTATTATTAGGTGAGTCAATGGGACTTGTTCTAGAGGTAGACATCTATCACATAATATCAAACGCGTTAAGAGATTAATATATCACATAATATTCACATGTTAAAAATATATAGTTTCCAACAAAATTTGTTAAGCAATCATTTTTCAAGTAAACACGGTCGAAGTCCAGACTCACTAATGCATCCTAACAAACTCGATAAGACACACTAATGCAAAATTCTGGTTCTCTAAGACCAACGCTCAGATACCAACTGAAATGTCCCGTTCTTATTGATTAAAAACGTTCCATATTAATTGATTTCGTTGCGAGGTTTTGACCTCTATATGAGACGTTTTTCAAAGACTGCATTCATTTTTAAAACAAACCATAACCTTTATTTCATAAATAAAGGTTTAAAAAGCTTTACGTAGATTATCAAATAATGATAATCTAAAATATCCTGTTTACACACGACCATTACATAATGGTTTACAATACAAATATGTTACATCGAAATCAGTTTCTTGAATGCAGTTTTTACACAATATCATACAAACATGGACTCCAAATCTTGTCCTTATTTTAGTATGCAACAGCGGAAGCTCTTAATATTCACCTGAGAATAAACATGCTTTAAACGTCAACAAAAATGTTGGTGAGTTATAGGTTTAACCTATATATATCAAATCGTAACAATAGACCACAAGATTTAATATTTCAATACACATCCCATACATAGAGATAAAAATCATTCATATGGTGAACACCTGGTAACCGACATTAACAAGATGCATATATAAGAATATCCCCATCATTCCGGGACACCCTTCGGATATGATATAAATTTCGAAGTACTAAAGCATCCGGTACTTTGGATGGGGTTTGTTAGGCCCAATAGATCCATCTTTAGAATTCGCGTCAATTAGGGTGTCTGTTCCCTAATTCTTAGATTACCAGACTTAATAAAAAGGGGCATATTCGATTTCGATAATTCAACCATAGAATGTAGTTTCACGTACTTGTGTCTATTTTGTAAATCATTTATAAAACCTGCATTTATTCTCATCCCAAAAATATTAGATTTTAAAAGTGGGACTATAACTCACTTTCACAGATTTTTTTACTTCGTCGGGAAGTAAGACTTGGCCACTGGTTGATTCACGAACCTATAACAATATATACATATATATCAAAGTATGTTCAAAATATATTTACAACACTTTTAATATATTTTGATGTTTTAAGTTTATTAAGTCAGCTGTCCTCGTTAGTAACCTACAACTAGTTGTCCACAGTTAGATGTACAGAAATAAATCGATAAATATTATCTTGAATCAATCCACGACCCAGTGTATATGTATCTCAGTATTGATCACAACTCAAACTATATATATTTTGGAATCAACCTCAACCCTGTATAGCTAACTCCAACATTCACATATAGAGTGTCTATGGTTGTTCCGAAATATATATAGATGTGTCGACATGATAGGTCGAAACATTGTATACGTGTCTATGGTATCTCAAGATTACATAATATACAATACAAGTTGATTAAGTTATGGTTGGAATAGATTTGTTACCAATTTTCACGTAGCTAAAATGAAAAAAATTATCCAATCTTGTTTTACCCATAACTTCTTCATTTTAAATCCGTTTTGAGTGAATCAAATTGCTATGGTTTCATATTGAACTCTATTTTATGAATCTAAACAGAAAAGTATAGGTTTATAGTCGGAAAAATAAGTTACAAGTCGTTTTTGTAAAGGTAGTCATTTCAGTCGAAAGAACGACGTCTAGATGACCATTTTAGAAAACATACTTCCACTTTGAGTTTAATCATAATTTTTGGATATAGTTTCATGTTCATAAGAAAAATCATTTTCTCAGAATAACAACTTTAAAATCAAAGTTTATCATAGTTTTTAATTAACTAACCCAAAACAGCCCGCGGTGTTACTACGACGGCGTAAATCCGGTTTTACGGTGTTTTTCGTGTTTCCAGGTTTTAAATCATTAAGTTAGCATATCATATAGATATAGAACATGTGTTTAGTTGATTTTAAAAGTCAAGTTAGAAGGATTAACTTTTGTTTGCGAACAAGTTTAGAATTAACTAAACTATGTTCTAGTGATTACAAGTTTAAACCTTCGAATAAGATAGCTTTATATGTATGAATCGAATGATGTTATGAACATCATTACTACCTTAAGTTCCTTGGATAAACCTACTGGAAAAGAGAAAAATGGATCTAGCTTCAATGGATCCTTGGATGGCTCGAAGTTCTTGAAGCAGAATCATGACACGAAAACAAGTTCAAGTAAGATCATCACTTGAAATAAGATTGTTATAGTTATAGAAATTGAACCAAAGTTTGAATATGATTATTACCTTGTATTAGAATGATAACCTACTGTAAGAAACAAAGATTTCTTGAGGTTGGATGATCACCTTACAAGATTGGAAGTGAGCTAGCAAACTTGAAAGTATTCTTGATTTTATGAAACTAGAACTTTTGGAATTTATGAAGAACACTTAGAACTTGAAGATAGAACTTGAGAGAGATCAATTAGATGAAGAAAATTGAAGAATGAAAGTGTTTGTAGGTGTTTTTGGTCGTTGGTGTATGGATTAGATATAAAGGATATGTAATTTTGTTTTCATGTAAATAAGTCATGAATGATTACTCATATTTTTGTAATTTTATGAGATATTTCATGCTAGTTGCCAAATGATGGTTCCCACATGTGTTAGGTGACCCACATGGGCTGCTAAGAGCTGATCATTGGAGTGTATATACCAATAGTACATACATCTAAAAGCTGTGTATTGTACGAGTACGAATACGGGTGCATACGAGTAGAATTGTTGATGAAACTGAACGAGGATGTAATTGTAAGCATTTTTGTTAAGTAGAAGTATTTTGATAAGTGTATTGAAGTCTTTCAAAAGTGTATAAATACATATTAAAACACTACATGTATATACATTTTAACTGAGTCGTTAAGTCATCGTTAGTCGTTACATGTAAGTGTTGTTTTGAAACCTT
Organism: Rutidosis leptorrhynchoides; assembly: GCF_046630445.1. Lineage (NCBI taxonomy): Eukaryota > Viridiplantae > Streptophyta > Magnoliopsida > Asterales > Asteraceae > Rutidosis > Rutidosis leptorrhynchoides. The sequence goes on along the minus strand of NC_092334.1, from coordinate 496,927,815 downwards.
TAGGTTAACGATCTTGTTAAATGTTGTTAACCCAATGTTTATAATATCAAATGAGATTTTAAATTATTATATTATCATGATATTATCATGTATGAATATCTCTTAATATGATATATATACATTAAATGTCTTTACAACGATAATCGTTACATATATGTCTCGTTTAAAAATCATTAAGTTAGTAGTCTTGTTTTTACATATGTAGTTCATTGTTAATATACTTAATGATATGTTTACTTATCATAGTATCATGTTAACTATATATATATATATATATATCCATTATATGTCATCATATAGTTTTTACAAGTTTTAACGTTCATGAATCACCGGTCAACTTGGGTGGTCAATTGTCTATATGAAACATATTTCAATTAATCAAGTCTTAACAAGTTTGATTGCTTAACATGTTGGAAACATTTAATCATGTAAATATCAATCTCAATTAATATATATAAACATGGAAAAGTTCGGGTCACTACAGTACTCTTGTAATTTCGAGACGTTTCTTATCAATAATTGGAATCTCTTTGATTGTATTTTGTACTTTTGAGCTTTTTGGTCGTTTGCGTCTTCAATTCGTCGAATCTGTCTTTTGTCTTCACCTTTTATTATTTAAACGAATATCACTTTTAAATAGAACAATTGCAACTAAAAGCTTGTCTTTCTTGAGGAATAATGCTATGAAATATATGTTCGTTTTTAGCATTATCAGAAACTCAGAATGCAAAATAACCGTAGATCTCAACCTAGAGAACATATGTTGGTCAATACATGTCTAACAAGCTAGGTCAGGTCATAGTGTATCATAATCCTAATGCTCGAGACCGACATACAAAAGTTAACAAAAGTCATATCAAAAGTCAACCTGACCCAATATGATCTTTAAATCTATACATGTTTATTAACATAGTATAAGTCTTGATAATTAAACGAATTTATAGTTTATCAAACTCAAAATATTATTTATTTCAGAAGTTATATTATATTTGAATGATCATGGCAATTGAATATATTTTAACATTTCATATAGTTTCCAAATACTTGTAAAATGAGACTATAGTTTTTATGAGGCTTTGAAATATGATAAAACAGTCAACTTTGACAATTATTCAACGAGACGTGCCTTATATAAGAATTCATTTACTCGACTAATAATATTTGGAAATTCAATTTATCAATCTCATAAACAAGTTATTTAAATATCAATTGTAAATTCAAAAACAATTTCAATTAATATTAATCATAATTCAGTTGACCATAACTTTTAATCCGTTCCTCGAAAACACACGATTTCTAAATGAAAAGTTATTAATTTTTCGACAGCTTTCCAACGACATGCATATCATATACTTTATATCAATAACATATGTATCAAATTCGTGATTCATCATAAACTATCTAACGACAAAATTAAAGCATACAAGTATGCATAAACATATATACTCGAGCACTAGTCATGGATACACTATTTAATATATAAAAGATAAGATATGAATGCTCACGTATCAATATTGTGATTCAATATTGCAGGAAAGTATGTAGACGCAACGGAAATGATAAACACTAGTTTGACCTCACGAGCAATACCCCCGAATAATACCCATCACCTCCTTAGCTATAACTCATAATTTCCTTAGCTCTTTCCTGCTCGAAAAATCATTTTGAAATCATTTGGACATAACCTCGTCGTAGTATTTTATGTATAATACTAATAATTATTATACTACTGATAATAATAATAAGATTAATAATAATATCAATCTTAATAATAATAATAATAATAATAATAATAATAATTAATAATAATATATGTAGAGAGATTAAGAGATTGAGAGATAAAAGTGAATGACATGGCATTCATGGCATATTTCAAAAGACGTTGCATTCAAGTTGTAGAGTTCAATAAGGATTATTATCAAGTAAATGACAGATTAAGTCATTTATAGTTGGTTATATTATGAAATGGTATGCATGCCTATCAACTTTCGATGATATGAAAGTTTGTCTTTTTAAAACGAATGCAATGTTTGTAAAATGTATCATATAGAGGTCAAATTCCTTGCGATGTAATCAACTATTGTGAATCATTTATAATCGATATGAACGGGGCATTTCATATCTTGAACTTTCGAGTGTTTTGGTCATTTGCTTCTTTAAATCGTTTTCTCGTTATTTATCAAAGTATATTTAATAATATTGTTTTAAATCAAAACGTTTTATGACCAAGTTAATATAATATTTTATCACTTTGTAAAATATATATTCAAATTAAGTTATTTAAACAAAAACCCTTTAACAATCAATTCCTATTATATCTAAAAACGTTTTCGCACGTTTGAAATTAAATCAATCAAATATTATAAAATTTGGTTCTCCATTAACTTTTGTCTAACTTTCATTAATTGACACTTTGTTCTTACTTGCAGATCACCTTACCATTTATCCGAATACCATTAAAAAGGAGCGATTTCTCAAATCAACGTGAACCTCACAACAGAGACCTGTAACAATATCATAATCCTTAAGGGACTCGATAGATATATTTTAATTCAATCATTTGGCATTATCTTTTAACTCCGTAGTTAAATATATCAATTAGATATTCAAACCAATAAGTTTAATGTACAGTATTATACAATTAATACTTTGTTAAAGTTTTCTAGTTATAATATACACATATCTATTTACACATAATTGTCCGTGAATCATCAAGAACAGTCGAAGGGTAACTGAATATATGAAAGTAGTTTAAAAATTTTGAGATTTAACTTTACAGACTTTGCTTATCGTGTCGGAAACATTAATCATTTAAAGATTAAGTTTAAATTTGGTCAGAAATTTCTGGATCGTCACAGTACCTACACGTTAAAGAAATTTCTTCCCGAAATTTGATCGAGGTCGTCATGGCCAACAATAAGAATGTTTTCATGACGAATATGAGTTGAAAATTAGAGTTTTATTACAATTGAGTAATATAGATAAACAATTCGAATATGTGAAGAGTACGAGTGAAGCTGTCACAAAAGGTTGAGATAGAGATTTAACTTTTGACGTAGTCACGGTGGATTTCCGAATTTCAAGGAATTTAAAGATAATCCTTGAAATCTATAAAAGATTTGATTCTCCGGTAATCAAGGAAATTATGATCCTCTTTGATTAAATGCCGTAATCTGCCTCGATTGCTATGTATGATATTTCGCTATAAATTGACCTCTTCCGTTTCATTTATTTTCACCACTCCTATAATCTTCTTCCTTATTTCATACATCCCGATAGATTGTAAAAATGCTAAATCCAGTCTTGATTCTTGACATTTTCCTGGCTATAGTATCCTTCATTCTTCTTTTTTATCTGCCACCAGAGGAAGTTATTTTCTTCTACTATTATCTTGGGGTTATAATATTTTTAATTCTCCCGTGTCTTTACATTGCAATACGTATTGATATACACGGTCTGTAATTTATGTGTTGTTGTCAAGCTTTATATTTTCCCTTATATTTAGGAGCTCCATACTTTTGTTTTTTCTTCCCGACTTCAAGTCAAGAGAATAATGATCCAGAATTCGTAGGTATAGAGTTTCGAATGATCATAATATACAAAGCAGAAAGGAAAGGTAATAGCACGATTTGATTTGTCAAATTACCAGAATATCCGGAAAAGACCGAATCATCAAGAAAAATATTTTCTTGATATGTTTAGAGGTTAAATAGAATGAAAGAGTTATGTAACATGGTTCAAGATGAGGGTATGATCTGTGAACCTTTATCACGTTCTATTAGAAACTCAGCATGACTTACTGTAATATAATCACGTTGATCAGGTGTCATTATATTATACTAACTCATGCTTCAATGCCCAACACTACTTCAAAAACATTCATATTTTCAATTTCGAATTTTTTTCATAGATTTAGAAACTAAAACAGTTCCCTTTATGACGTAACGCAGATAGCGTGAAGAGATAAATGATTTCAGATAAGAATGGTTATGAAAATATCTTCAGAAATATCGAGGATCTTTATAATAAAAGATACGATGATATCTTAGAATTTCTAATATCGAAAGATGATAAAGAAGATTTGTCCGTAAAGACTTAGAGTCAGGAGCAAGGTATTTGTTAATGACTTCAGCAGATACTGAATCATTTGGATTCTTTGAAGGCAGGTTTAGTCTTTGTGATTTGTCCACAGCCTCCTTCATAGTTTGCTCAATCCGTTTTCCAGTTCCAAACCTTTTATTTTTCTGAGCTTTGCCAACACATTATTCTTTATCATCAAACTTTTGACTGTTAAGGTCGTTTACAGTTTTTGCTGCTTCATTAGCATTTATCCAAAATTTGGAGAACTAGTTCACAGTTTAGGGTGTTTTTCAGAAACTTCACATTCGAAGTGTGTAAGTCTAGAAGATAGATGTTATATGTACATATATAACTGTTGCCGTAGAATTGCTGGGGAATTCAAGAATAATGATTGAAGCTTTTTGGTATGACAATTACCGTTACAAGGTGCAGATGAGTACATGATAGGGTTTCAATGAATATAATGATTTTTCGGAAAGTTAAAGATCAATGATGTTGCTGGTAAGTTCACTGCTAATGTGGTGGAATATAAACGGTTCTCCGGTAACGATGACAAAAAGAGGAAACAAATATATCACAGTTATAATAAGGCTTATTCGGATGAAAAGTCGAAGTTGATTTGCTGAATCAGAATCGAAGAATGTAACATATTAATTGTGAATTTATATATTTCCCGGGTATTACCTACCCGTAAAAAAAAATTCACAAATAATATTTTGTACAGAAGAATTTTACTACAGTCTTTATGAAAATATACATGTATATTTTCTTCGAATGTAATACAGATTTAATGAGTTAATATACTAATAAACTCATTTGATTTTCGGCTGGAACAAGAAATAAATAATCTCCAAAACATTAAAGATTACATAATATTCGCGGAGTATTTCACTAATGTAATCGATACTTCATTATCTATTCTTATTGATATTATTCGGTGAAGGATGTTGGTGCTCGTGGAATTCTTATGAACTTCGTAAGATTTAAATGATGTTTTCTAGAAAGTTTCGAGTACATCGAAGATAAAAGTGTAAAATCAAACATGTAGTTGATTAATACACTAGGTTTATTATGAAATGGAATTCATTGAGTTGAAACAGATATTATAGTTTACGATGGTTAAGTCGTTAACGAAGGATGTACATCATAGCATATTAGTAAGATGAATTAACCGAGTAGTACTTACCCCCAAAAATTTCATACGTAAAGCTTAGTACGAAAAGATATATTATGGTTTCCAAAATTTATATATATAAAAGATATACATATAAATTTTTCAGAGGGAATGAGTTAATATTTCATAACTCGTTGATATAATATACTCGTTGTTGCTTGTGGTGTCGTTACCGTTGATGGTTATAGAGCTGATGTAGCTTGTGGTGCTACAGGTGTTGCTGGTGTTAGTGATACTGATGGTGATGCTGGTGGTACTACCGGTGGTGCTTGTATAACAAATCTAACTTGTAAATCACGCACCATTCTTGTCAAGGTTTCTATTCTTCCTTCTATCATTTCAGTCAACTCATCTGGTTTATGGTTAGAACTAGAATAAGTAATCTCTAAAACTTTTAGAAACTACATATTCTCTGCAGAATATTTCTTCAAGGAAGTGATGAGTCAATACTTCATCGTTTGTTGTTGTTTGTATTCCTTGATATCTATGGTGCGTATGACGTTGATGCTTGAGGTACAGATTGTGATGCTGAGGTGTGGGATGCGGATGTTGTTGTTGGTGGTGATAATGGTACTGTTGGTGTTGATGATGGTGGTACTGTAGATGCCGGTGATGCTGCTGGTGCTTGTAACCTTTGCACCATATTTTCCAAAGCCACTACCCGAGCGCGAAGCTCGTTGACTTCTTCTATTACACCGGGGTGGTTATCGGTTCGGACGAGTGGACGAATAAGATCTAGAATTTGAGATAGTATATAATCATGATGAGATACTCTGGAAATGAGAGAGAAAATGGTATTACGAACAGGTTCGCCGATAAGTGCTTCAGGTTCCTCGCCAAGAGGGGAATGTGGTGGATGGAAGGGATCGCCTTCTTCTTGTCTCCAATGATTAAGTAGACTACGAACCCATCCCCAATTCATCAAAAATAGATGATAGCTAATTGGTTAATCCATTCCGGTCACACTGCTTTCGGAGCTCGAGTGAAACTCCATATCGGAATAGTTGTCAGAATCTAAGGAATTTGAACTAGATACATGATTCATTTTGTGTAATCAAGGAAAATATTTTTGGAATGAAATAGATTATAGGACTAATTTGGTATTCCTCAATACATAGTTTACATATGTATTTATAATACCAGAATCCCATAAGTTACGGAGGATTTTACAGAAGATGTCAGGCAAAGTTTACTGTAATAGATATGCCAAGATATGAATTTTGTCTATACACTATCTATGCAATCAATGTAGTAAGACGCTTTTAGACTTAAGATGATAAACAGGTAATTTCCAACAAAAAATGATAAGCAAAACTCGGTAAAAATAGATACGGTCATAGTCCAGACTCACTAATGCATCCTAACAATTACCAGTTAAACACACTAATGCAAATTCTGGTTCCCTATGACCTCATGCTCTGATACCAACTGTGATGACCCGTCCAAATCCATTTGGACGAATACATCATTCATCGATCTCACAGTGAGGTACTGACCTCTACATGATACGTTTTGTAAACATTGCATTCTTTTGAAAAGGCACACCATAATTGAATATCAAATTCCAAGGTTTTTGACGTTTGATGATTTCTACATATAGACAATCACCGTAATTAATAATTTATAATACTACATCCATTGATAATGCAGTCAAAATAAGATACATGGTGATGATTTTGTGAATGCAATGTTTTCTCGAATAAAGCATGTATGACTCCATGCACATAGCTTGTATCACATATAAGCAAACAGCGAAAGACTTCTAGGAACCTGAGAATAAACATGCTTAAAAGTGTCAACACAAAGGTTGGTGAGTTCATAGTTTTAATGTTGCGCATAATCTGCATATAAAGGTGGATCACAAGATTTCAGTTGTTTCATCCAGAAACGTTTATCCAAATATTCTACAAGATTGAGCACCCTGGTAACTAAACTTTAACGTATATATAATAAGTACCCCTGTTTTAACATACATGAAACCAACATGTACAATACACGCAAACCAACGTGTACTAACCTCAAATAACATACGTCTGTTTTATAGTTCAGGCTAGGGTTTCTATACCTGGAACAGACGGGGATGTCAAGCCCAATGGATCCATATATAACTACTCGCGCCCACCAGTTCTTATAACCGACAGTTACTAGTTACCAAAGCTAAGGGATTTTCGGTTCAAACTCGGTGTAGAATTTAGTATGTACTTGTATTCATTGCGTTTAAAGTGCATGCATTCTCAGCCCAAAAATATAGATTGCAAAAGAAATTAAAAAAGGAGCAAATGAAACTCACCTTAGCAGCACATAAGGTCATTAACCGAAATGTGACCGAAACTCGGAATGCAAAATAACCGTAGATCTCAACCTAAAGAACATATGTTGGTCAATACATGTCTAACAAGCTAGGTAGGTCATAGTGTATCACAATCCTAATGCTCGAGACCGACATGCAAAAGTTAACAAAAGTCATAACAAAAGTCAACATGACCAAATATGATCTTTAAATCTATACATGTTTATTAACATAGTATAAGTCTTGATAATTGAACGAATTTATTGTTTATCAAACTCAAAATATTATTTATTTTAGAAGTTATATTATATTTGAATGATCATGGCAATTGAATATATTTTAACATTTCATATAGTTTCCAAATACTTGTAAAATCAGACTATAGTTTTTATGAGGGTTTGAAATATGATAAAACAGTCAACTTTGACAATTATTCAACGAGATGTGCCTTATATAAGAATTCATTTACTCGACTAATAATATTTGGAAATTCAATTTATCAATCTCATAAACAAGTTGTTTAAATATCAATTGTAGATTCAAAAATAATTTCAATTAATATTTATCATAATTTAGTTGACCATAATTTTTAATCCGTTCCTCGAAAACACACGATTTCTAAATGAAAAGTTATTAATTTTTCGACAGCTTTTCAACGACATGCATATCATATACTTTATATCAATAACATATGTATCAAATTCGTGATTCATCATAAACTATCTAACGACAAAATTAAAGCATACAAGTATGCATAAACATATATACTCGAGCACTAGTCATGGATACACTATTTAATATATAAAAGATAAGATATGAATGCTCACGTATCAATTGTGATTCAATATTGCAGGAAAGTACGTAGACACAACGGAAATGATAAACACTAGTTTGACCTCACGAGCAATACCCCCGAATAATACCCATCACATCCTTAGCTATAACTTATAATTTCCTTAGCTCTTTCCTGCTCGAAAAATCATTTTGAAATCATTTGGAAATAACCTCATCGTAGTATTTTATGTATAATACTAATAATTATTATACTACTGATAATAATAATAATAAGATTAATAATAATATCAATCTTAATAATAATAATAATAATAATAATAATAATAATAATAATAATAATAATAATAATATAAATATATATGTAGAGAGATTAAGAGATTGAGAGATAAAAGTGAATGGATTCGGTAGAAAATAAGCGAGCTTTATAGATGTTTTCTGACCCTGACTGCCATGCGATCGCATGGCTTCTCAGTGCAATTCCCATGCGATCGCATGGGGTGCCCTGACAGCTCACAATGTTTTGTTGTTTTGCTTGTCGACATAATTAAATAAATATATAATATATATAATTTATATTAATTAATTATATATTATATTATATTCTCATGCCTAGTTAACTTGAAATTTTGGTTCCGATATCTTGTACGTTTACGTTCGACTTATGTCCTGGTTTCGATTTTTCAAACGTCCTTTCGTACATTTAGAAAACTTGTACTTTACGTTTCGTGATTCGTACCTTTGTCAAAATATAGTCTTTAATTATCAATAAACTATATTACTTAAAGTGTATCATGAACTTTTGAGTGTTTTGGTCATTTGCTTCTTTAAATCATTTTCTCGTTATTTATCAAAGTATATTTAATAATATTGTTTTAAATCAAAACGTTTTATGACCAAGTTAATATTATATTTTATCACTTTGTAAAATATATATTCAAATTAAGTTATTTAAACAAAAACATTTTAACAATCAATTCCTATTATATCTAAAAACGTTTTCGCACATTTGAAATTAAATCAATCAAATATTATAAAATTTGGTTCTCCATTAACTTTTGTCTAACTTTCATTAATTGACACTTTGTTCTTACTTGCAGAGCACCTTACCATTTATTCTGAATACCGTTAAAAAGGAACGATTTCTCAAATCAATGTGAACCTCACAATAGAGACCCGTAACAATATCATAATCCTTAAGGGACTCGATAAATATATTTTAATTCAATCGTTTGGCATTATCTTTTAACTCCGTAGTTAAATATATCAATTAGATATTTAAACCAATAAGTTTAATGTACATTATTATACAATTAATACTTTGTTAAAGTTTTCTACTTATAATATACACATATCTATTTACACATAATAGTTCGTGAATCATCAAGAACAGTCGAAGGGTAACTGAATATATGAAAGTAGTTTAAAAATTTTGAGATTCAACTTTACAGACTTTGCTTATCGTGTCGGAAACATTAATCGTTTAAAGATTAAGTTTAAATTGGTCAGAAATTTTCGGGTCGTCACAATATGTGTTAGTTTTTAGGTTCGATTGAGGCATTTTAGTTCACTTTTAGCTCTCGATTCGTTTGTTTAGGTTTTAGGTTAGAAATTGGTGAAATTTTTGGAACTTGATGTTTTGCTTACTCATTTAGGCTTAGTGATTCATCATGAGTGCTTAGAAACTAGTTTTGGAACAATTTAGGATTGTTTGATTGAAATTTGAAATTTTGATAAACTATACAAAATTAGGCTTAAGTTTTTTCTATAGTTAAAACGTTGTTAAAACTTAGGATTACTTGAAAATTAGCCTAAATTGAAATGCCATTGACTTACAAATAAAATTGGAGCCTAGTCTTTGACTTTTCTTATTTTGTACGTTTTGATCAAAATGAATATTTTTCGGTAAAAATGGTCTTAACCTTGACTTAAAGACGTTATAGCTAAAGTTAGATGTTTAAAAATTTTTAAGGTAATTAAAAATGATCATTAGATTCATTGTATTCTTAAAAAATCATCTTACTTTAATCAAAGTTTCTTATTACGACTAACTCGCTATAATTATTATTTTTAGCATTATTTGTTGCAATCACGGGTATGCTTCGAATTTTGCTTAAAAATAAGTTTATAGTAAGTTTAGATATTGTTTGCGGTAATTTTGGCTATAATTGACTATAACATGGATTTGGAAAATGCCATTTTTTTAAAGCCCTCATTTCGAATTTTTTTCGAAAAATATAAGCATTTCCATTTCTAAATGTTATTATAAGTCTTATTATTTTGGAACATAACCTACATTATTTGACTCTTGCAGATGGTTAATTATCTACCCGAAGAGTACGAGTTGCCCCACTCCATCCACAGGCAAGATAACCCGGCGGATAACGAACCATTCATGAGAACCTGGATTAATAGACCAAAGGGTGCCAACAAGTATATAAATTGGGCGATAATGGAGCAGTGTGGTTGGGCAGATGAGCTAAGGCAGACTTTGAGTTTTACGACACACAGAAAAACAAAACAGCACATGGCAAAAGCTGTTTGAAATCAATGAAAAAGTGTATCAGGAACTGTATGCAGAGTTTATGGCAACATGGAGATTCGAAGCAAATGTTGACCAAGAAGAGTACAACAGTCATGAATGCATCCATTTCTGACACCAGAATCAAATGCATCACCTGACTCTCACACAATTCGCAATCCATCTAGAACTGTATAAAAGAGCACACGTTAACTGATCCGTGATTAAGAGATGATACACCATCCTAAACCCAATCGATCATCAAGCTTTCTGGCAAACCTACACCTCCGACAATGAAGCTTGGAGGTCAAGTAAAAAGGCCTCGAATTTCATTAACCCCGTTCATCACATTCTACACCACCTCATCGCCAAAACTCTCCACCCAAAAACCCAACATGGCGGTGCAGTCACCGTTAATGATATGCGCCTAATGCATGCCATGATTAACAGCCAAAATATGCCAGTCGCACACCTTCTCGCTCAAGCATTTACTAATGAAAGAAATTCCCCGAGAACAGTTGTGCCAGTCTTGGGAGCCGTTGTCACCAAACTCCTTCGTCGGATGCATGTTTTAGGTAGTATTAAAAGATTTGGGTATTTAATGGCAACCTAGTCGGAAAAAATCGGGTATAAACTACTGCACACCTTGCAGTACATTAGGATAGAGGATGAATAGTTGATAGTTACAGCAAATCCTGCAATTCCATACTCAGAAGATCGAACAGTGCCTGGGGTCAGAGTTAGGGGATTTAGGCCTGATACTAGGACTAGGGATGAAAGGAGACGACGAGGTTCACAGGAACCACGGGATGAGGATGATCCCACCATGCAGGGTAGGCCCACTGTCCGACACTCATCAGTAGGAGAGAGGGATCGACCGCGCTTTTCGCTGTTTTATTACCATATGGGGGACTTACCCGGACATGAGAGTTGGTTTGCTTAGCATGCTATCTTTAAGAATCTTGATCATTTCACACACCACAAGGGCAGACAGCTTAATGTCCCGCCATATCCTCAAGAGTATCCAGTGATGTACGCCCACAGAGACCCGAGAGGAGCAGGGCCTAGGCATCAGTATACACCACCAACTCCTCCGCCTCAGCATCATTACACCCAGCGCACGGTCATTCCATCTCCTCTAAGGGAACAGAGGACAATGGCCGAGGATTTGGCTGCCAGCATTTTTGGAACCACCCATGTCAGCACCCACAGAGATACATCCGCTGATGTTCAGAGCAGTGCGTGGGACCAGGATGCAAGCCAGTATATGGCCGAGGATGTTACCCAGGGTCTGGGAGGTATGGGTATGAACCTGAATTGGAGAAGATATTTACAAAAAGGGCAGGGTTGGCGCACAGGGCCTATGATTCACACGAGCACCTCATCACTCACAGGACTGATCGCACGTTCAGACGAGATTTAGTTCAGGGTATCTTAGGGGATGAACACTACAGAATTGGCACACCAATTCACAACTGATGAGGAGATGACCGATGAGGGGCAATCAGCCCTTAGACACCCAAGACAGCCTCGCACGAGCGTGTCGTATTCTCTCCCGCCACGCCAGCCAGATCAGCCATGATTCTCCCTATCTCTATTATATTTTATGATGACTTGTGACCTTATGACACATTATTATGTCTGTACGCCCAGTCTTGGGCATAACTACTTTTATGTTTTTAAAGTTTGTATGATAATTAGAATAAATTGCATGAATAAACGGCACAAACAAACGACGATCGAGACCATACAAGAAGGAAGCACAACTGGAGCAAGGACGCACTGAACGAGAATGGCGCTAGCACGAGATTAGAAGAAACCATAATCGGTGAGCCATCCATACACACCTTTCAAACTATAGGGGAATACTACGTCTTCACCACTTTTTCAATAGAATATACGCAAAATACTATACCACTTTAAACAATAAGTGTGGGATTAGCAACCCCATCGACATAAACTTTTCATAACAAAACGCCTCTTATAAAACCTAAAGTGTGGGATACGCTGTATCCTTAACATTGAGGACAATGTTATTTTAAAGTGTGGGATAGCAAATATTGCACATAATGATTCTCGTAAAATCCTCAAGTGTTTATAAACTAAATTTTTCACAAAATTTAAAACTTTTTGGAACTATACAAACACTTAGGATTACAAAATTCTATAAATAATCAAAAAGTTTTTGTTGCAAAATAGACGAAAGAGTAAAACAAAGTCAAAACATTTTGCAAAAACCAAACCAAACTTTTCAAAAGAGCATTGCATGACGAAAGGCGCAAATCAACCTAGTATAATTGTTGTGAGGCACCCCCAAATAAGGCTTGATAAGCACTCATTTTTAGTTCTTCACTATACTTCCGTTGAGCGCGCCGATGTTAGAATCTCTGAATCAGAACTTGTTCTTGATCTACATTTCGGAATCACACCTTTTGACAAGAACTACTAAGTTAGAAACCTCAGCTAAATCGTGAAAATAAAACACCCCCATCAAACACCTTCCATTTCCACTCCAAATCACAAAAATTCCATCCACTATTCCACTCAGAAATAAATCCCGTTGAAATCATACTTCCCAGAAATTCTCTTTAAAACCAAATTAGAAAATGCGACCATCCGAGTCAAATATCAAAGAGACCGCCGATAAAAGGAGTCCTCGAAGAGGAAAGCAAAGATGCTTACTTAAAAAAAAAGCTGATGAATAAAAGTTCTGAGAAAAGGAGCAGAACCAGAAAGATTCGAGAAAAGAACTCCTGGCAGTCAAAAAGAAGGATGCTCGTCCTGAATTTCCCGACAAATAGCTGAAAGGATCACCAAAACCGATCTTTTAAAATAACTCCTATCTATCAAACCCTTCACACCCCAAAATTGCCAAAATCACCATCCCTTCACGATAAAAGCTGAGTCCATAATTGAAAATTCTCTAAAATAAGTGATGGAGATTTGAGTCTTGATCAAGCCTATGACGAAGAATGAAAACATGACTGGCTATGAGCGATTTTATTTCTTAGAACTATAGGATACCCGAAACACTTTAGTGAATTGAGTGACCCGAGTTAGGTAGTCTCAGTTATGTAACCTGTAGCGACCCGACAAAATCGTCATTGACGGCGTCATTAACTTAGGTCCCGTTACGTGGTCATAGTCCCTATATGAGACGTGTTTGACCAAAATTATGTCGCATTCGTTTGAAACGTACAAGATTTACAAAGTTTAGTTTATCAAACGGTTTGACAACATGTATAGTTTACAAAAGTAGTAAAGTATAAATGAAATAACTTGCGACATAATATAAGTTGAAAATCACAGTTTGCTATAAATAGCATAAGTATGTATGCTTAAGTTAAATCCAAAAGTGCTATCGCTAGCGTATGCATGTATGCTTGACTCCAAGCAAGTAATCAAAGTGTGTGGAAGTGTATATCTAATAGCCAAGTATGAACCTGAAAAACATATAGAAAACTGTCAACGAAAAACGTTGGTGAAATCATAGGTGTATTTGTAAACGTTGTTTTTGAACCACAAGATTTTGTATTTCCATAACGTTGATTATCCAAATCGTTTGCATTCCAAAAGTATGTTCGCGAGCACCCAATTATCAAGACTTAACTTTCCTTCCATAGAACCCCATCACAATAGTGTTAGAACATACAAAGTTTCTCGAAAATATATTTCATCCGCACAACGGTAGCGAACCGTACGAATGAGGGTTTGTCAAACCCGTATGGCCATACAACATAAGTTCTCGCTTACTCCCTGCAAGTGTAACTAATGTTAATCGAATTGAGGATTTTTGTTCTAACTCGCTGTGGAATGTTTGTTTCCGTACTTGTGTTCAAAGTATAAAAGTATGTAGTATAAAACTGTATATGTTTCTCATCCCATGATTTAAAAGTATAAAAGTTGTTGAAAAGGTGGGACTATGATCTCACCTCGAGTGCATGAGTATAAATGTACTTCACAAAGTAAACGTGTGCATGAAAGTTGCTTAGCCTTGACATAAACAAGTAAGTTGTATCAATTACCGGTTACGACACAGGGTCGGTCAAAATGTGTTTAATTAGTCCTATGGCTCGTTACGTCTCGATTATAAAGCATGTGAATCATGTTGTCAAGTTTCATGCAAGAATCAAGTATAAAAACATGTTAGAACGATTGAATAAGTGTTTGGTTAAATTTGACTAAAAGTCAAACTTGGTCAAAGTCAAAGTCAACGTGGCCGGGTCTGGTATCCGACAATTTTTCCATGATGAGAAATCATATATGAGCATGTTATCCAAATTTCATGTTAATCGGAGTTGCGGTTAAGCGGGAAAAAGTTTGTGAAAAATAAAACAACAAAGAAATTTAGCCTGGGGATATGCGCGGTGATCGCAGATATGCGCGGCACGCATTATAGCTTGGAACCAGGTCAGGTACCATTCTAGGGGTTAAGCATCTGCACCTTTACATGTGCACGGCGCGCTCAAGGTTGCGCGGCACGCTTTACTACATAAAAGATGCTGTTTGCTGAATTTGTTAAGTCTCGAACTAAAAATCACCAACTCACAAATAACGAACCGCAAACACTTAAAATACGTATCTTATATCGTTGAAAAGGTATTTTGACAAGGAATACAACTAAACACATATCATCAATCAAGTTAATCATTTACAACAAAAAAAACCTCGTTAAATGATCGTTAAAAGTGCATCATTCAAGTTTCAAGTTCGTAAAACGCATTTTATGATTCAGGAACTCAATTTACACAGACAATATGCCGTTTTGTAGCTAATTATGCATACAATACAACTAAACTCTTACAAATAACATTGCAAAGCATTTAATGCATCAAATGTTCGTTTTAAGATCTATCAAACCCTAACCAAGAATCACAAAATCAATAATCAAGTTAATGTAAGGTTTTCATGTCATCCAACATACCAAAATGAAGCTAATGATGCTAGGAACACTTTTAACACATAAGGTTTAACATCTAACAACATTTAATCAACCAAAATCAAGGATTTAACAAACTCATTTCAAGTGTTCATGCTAGTTACTCAAAACAAAAAATCGAGCAAACCAAACACATATTCATGTTAGACTCTAGCCATAGACACTAACTAACACCATTTCAAGTCTAAAAATCGAATTTGAGAATATCTAGAGTTTTTAGAAAGTTATCCAAAATCGATGAAGTTAGTATCAAAACGTAGAGGATGAAGAGAGGATCAAGAATATATAGCCGAATTTGTTGTGAGCTTCCTAGGTCCGAATTAGATGATGAATCCTTGTTTGTGTGAGTTGAGAGAAAAAGGGAAGTAAGAAAAGAGAAAGAGATGGTGAATGAATGAGTGGTGATGGTGAGGTGGTTACTATTCGCCTCTTTGGTCAAGTGGCAAAACTAGTCCCTCGAATTCGGATGCGGGTGCGTGAATTAACCAAACGAATTATTTTGAAATACACGAGAGTAAACGGGAGATGTTGTAATCCAATAACGAAAATATTAAGAACGTTAGCTAATGGAGGATACGAATCTAGATACGAACGATATTATCAAAATAAAAAGACGGGCGTTAAAATAATTTAACGGAAAAATGCGGGATGTTACATTACCTCCTCTCATGCTTGCGAAAAAAAGGGGTTTGGGAATAACAAAAAGTATAAAATCGAGTTTTCGCTCCTGCGTCTTGTGAAACAAAGATCGGTTGATCACTATGAATAAAAATCTTCGGTGTTAAAAGCTCGAAAGTTTGCTTGAGGACAAGCAAAGTCTAAGTGTGGGATATTTGATATCGGCTAAAAAGTCACGTTTTTACCCCCGATATTGGGTCCCGAAAACATAAAGATCAAAACTTTTCGGAAAAATAATCACTTTTTCAGTTAAATTTGTTGATAAAGTAATTACGAAGATGATGTAAAAAGAATCAAGAGAATCGGAGCTAAAACGAAGATTCTAGAGTGAAAATGGTGAAAGACAAGAAATCAAGTTACGATCCATCAAATCAGCAAGCCAAACGGCCTGCCAAATGGCTTGCAAGTAAGGGAAACGGCTTGCCACACGGCCCAGAAAAATGGGCACATCAAACGGGCTGGTCTAGCAAACGGCCACACCAAACGGCCTGTCAAACGGCCTGCCAGCCGTTTGCAGGCCATTTCCACTTCTATTTAAAGGCTTTTTGTCATCCTTTTTCAACACACCTCTCTTCACTCTCTCACTACAATACACTTTCTCTCACTAGAGATTTCAAGGCCTTCTCACCTCCGAGCGGAAAATTAAGTACCCGGAGGCGAACGCCGAAGATTGTAATAAGAGCGGTCCAGAGGATGTCAGCACCTGTAATGGTCTGGATCTCGTCTGTAAACGGTGAACACTTTTCTTAATTTAATAAAGTTATCTTAAGTTGCTTTCATCTAGCATGCTTATCTATCCGTTGCAAATGTTTATTATGTGTTGAATATTATGTCTGAAACTTATGTTATCATTATGTTAAAACCTTGATGGTTAAGAAGTTTAATTTACGCATCACCCTTTCCGCTTATTCACGTGGCTATAATCTAGTATTAGGACTTGATCAACCCTAGGATACGGGTAAGTAGTTATGTGTGCTTAACGTCACAATAGGGTTATAATACCTACGTACGAACAACCATTTATTCGTCAAAGAAGAGCTGCCCATTTAGGTTGTGATTAGAGTAGGCAAAACAGAGTTCAGTGAACACTAGCTTGCTCAGAAGCATGATTCGCGTCAGAAGCAATGTTCTTGAGATGTTGTAAGATGATCCGGGGTTGAATAAATGATCGCAAAGAAGAGACTTCTAATCCAATTAGCAGTACCTTAGAATATCTAAGATTGAACATCTGTTAATGTTAAGGCATATCTTAGTATTAACTGGTGGAATATTACTATAGTTAGACCAACTAGGATTAAGAAACGCTGAGACTTTCCTTTAGGGATATACCACTTTGTTCATGTACCTAGGATTCCATCCATAAGGTCGTTTAAACCTTCTAAGGTTAACGTTGGGAGTAGGGATATCCGTGTTAGCCAGAATCTTCAAGACCTAAACTCTTAGTGATAAATAAGTTAGGTTCATAGCCCAGTTGATGAGGTTTAGTGTTTATTCTAGGAAGTTAAACTTTTGTGATTGATATCGGCTAAATAGTCACGTTTTTACCCACGATAGTAGCCCCATTTATGATAAAGTAATTGAATTTATCATCTAAATAAGAATTTATTTGCTTCATTTGGTAGATTATGTCATTACGAAGGCTATGTTTCAAGAATCACTAAAAACGGATGAAAACGAGCAAAACCGGCTAAGTCGATTAACTCGCGTTTAAATAACTTATTTTATAATTTTTGGAAAAGTTTATTTACTTAATCTCATGTTGTAGGATATTTAATTACGAACACGTGGGCGCAAGAATCGTTAGAAACGGAGCTAAAACGAAGACTCTAGAGCGAAAACGGTGAAAGACAAGAAATCAAGTTACGATCCAGCGAATCAGCAAGCCAAACGGCCTGCCAAACGGGATGCCAAATGGCCTGCTAGTATAGAAAATGGCCTGCCACACGCCCAAGGCAAACGGCCATGGTAAACGGGCTGATTGGTCAAACAGGCCCTGCAAACGGCTTGCCAGCCGTTTGCCAGCCATTTTTCAACAAAAATTCTACCTGCCGTCCTACTTGCCAGGGGTTTAGACATAACCCCTATGAAAACCACCTGCCATCCCACTTGCCAGTGGTTTAGACATACCCCCTATGCAAACCACCTGCCATCCCACTTGCCAGGGGTTTTTCAGCCATTTATTTACAACTTTGCCATCCCACTTGTTGTTGTTGTTGTTGTTGTTGTTTGCCATCAAGCTTTCCTATAAATAGGTGGCTCATCCCACCTTTTCAACACACACCAATTCTTCACTTCTCTCTCAAATATCTCTCTATAGTCGCTCTCTAGTGATCTATAGGAGATTAGTTCTCTCTCTACTTTCTCTCTCTGGATTTTAGAGAGAGAAAAGTACAAGGATTAGAAAAATAATTATCTCTCTATTGTCGCTCTCTAGTGATCAATAGGAGATTAGTATGTAGTTAGTAGTAGAAGCTATCAAGCATTGTAACGCTATGGATATTATGAAGAAATTCAAGTGTTATTCTGCTGACATTATTCGGTTAAATCTATCCTTTCTTTTATTAATTTATTATAATATTCTTGTTCGATGTTTGTGATTCATTAATATTAGAAATGCTTGTTGCCATGATGTGTGAGTAATTGCTTGATTGTTTGCCATGATTTAGTAATGTGAGTTAGGGATGATTATCGTTTCGTACTCGCTTTCTGTCTATGATATTAAACCTCGTTATTATCGTCCTTCCACCAATAAACGTGATTAAAACCTTTTATAAAGTCGACAATTATAACGTAATTAATTATCTGTGTTTATACATTGGTCAAGGTATGGACCCATCAGAAATACTATAAAGTACATGGGGAATAAATAAACCGTTCGATTCGGGCATATCATAGGAGTAGTTAATTTTTGGCGCCGCTACCGGGGAGCGGTAGTATGATTTGGAGCTTTTTTAGATTAGTTAGTTTTTAAGAGACCCTTTTGACTGAGACTAGCTTTGTCAGAAGTTACTAGTTTACCGTAGTTAGGTTAGATACTATTAGCTTAATTTAGATTAATTAAAGTTTAAAATAGACTTCCTAATTAGTAAACCTTTAGGATGGTTTAACCTACTTTGACGGCTAAGAATTCTTCCGACACATCCTTTCTTCTATCCGATATCATACATTGTACCCATCCGACGAGATCCACACTTACCTGCCGATAGTTCGACGATGGTCGCACGCATCACTCTCGCTGACATCACCAAACCCTCGTTACAAGGACGAGGAGGACCGATACTCTATCCAGAGGTTAACGGAGCGTCTTTTGTGCTTAAGCATAGCATTATACAACTCATTCAGAACCACTGTCAATTCCACGGCTTACCAATTGACGATCCCAACTCTTATTTAGATAGATTCCTCTCCTTATCCAACTCATATAAGCAGAATGAGGTTGAACAAGATGTAGTTCGTCTGTATCTGTTCCCCTATTCCTTAACTCTTCATGCAAAACCTGGTTTGAGGGGTTAGAACCCAGTTCTATCACCTCATGGGAGGAAATGGCAACCAGTTTCTTATCCAAGTACTTTCCCCCATCAAAACAAATCATACTTAGGAATGATATCGTAAACTTTCAACAAGCATACGATGAATCACTCTACACTGCATGGGAAAGATTCAAACATTTGCTTCGAAGATTCCCGAACCACCGTTTTGAGAGCTCTGTTCAAATTTTAACCTTCTACAAAGGTCTGAATTAGAACAACAAGTCTACTCTTGATGCTGTTTCTCAAGGTAACTTCATGAAATTCACTGCTGACGAGGCCTGGAGGTTGATCGAGGAGATGACTATGCACCATCACGATTGGAACACGGAAGAGCACATTTCATCAGCAACACCATTTTCCGCTTCCGATCCTATCGAAAATAAAACCATCAAATTTTTCTCGGACCAAATAGAAAACCTCACCAAAGAAGTCGAAGAGCTAAAGAAACTCCCGCAACATGTGTCTCAAGTGCAATTATGCCAGAATTGTACTGACTCACATTCGACCAAGGTATACGAGGCTGAGTGTGAGGACTTTGTTATCTACTCCGGTAAGATCCTAGCTCATCCGCACAACCCACCCACTAAACCCACTACCCCACCAGAGACAAGTCCAAACGATGTCCTACTGCGAATCATTTCCATGATCACAGCAAGATAAGACGCATCTGATTTAGTCATGACTAATCACTTGAGTAGTCTTGAAAATCAAATAAGCCAGCTAAATTAACGTCTCGATTCTCTAGGTTGTCCTAAAAATGACTCAAAGGTGGCACATAGCCAACCTTAAGTTTCTTCTAAGGAGGAGAAACTAACTAATACCCGTTTGGTAATAGTCATTGAGTCATCACCTAAACCTACTGGGAAAGCACCCATTCCATTCCCGGGCCGTCTCAAGCAAAGACATAACAAGATGAAATCTTTGAAGCTTGACGGTAAATTTTTGGACACTGTGTCTAAAAATCCTCATAGTAAGAAGTATTTTAGGAAACTCCTATCAACCAAGGATAAGGTACCCGAAGTACCCTATGTCCCGCTGAACGCAGATTGTTCAACTCTTATCTTAAATACTCTTCCTGAAAAACTAGGGGATACCGAACGATTTACCCTTCCTTGTTCTATCTACCAATCTGGCACTATCTATTCTCTCGCTGACCTTGGTGCCAGCATCAATCTCATCCCCTATTCACTATTCCAGAGACTCGAAATTGGAAACCTTAACCCTACCAAAATGAGCATCCAGCTAGCTGACCAATCCACTAGATATCCTAAGGGAATAGCTGAGAACGTCATGGTTAAGGTTGACAAATTTCTCTTTCTGACTGACTTTGTGGTTATGGACTATAAGGAAGACATGAAAACCCCTATCATCTTAGGAAGGCCTTTCATGAATACAGCCAAAGCGATCGTTGACGTTTATTCACGGACTATCACCTTGAGAGCCCGTGGAGAAGGAGTCACTTTCACGATCGACGAGTCTGTATGTCCTTCTGATGGGAACGCCGAAGTAAATACCATCTCCACTAGGAAAGTCACCTTCTATTCCGAGAATGAAGAGAGGAAGATAGAAGTAGAAGACAATAAGAATAACCACTCCACACCTACCCAATCTTCACTCACACCTTATATTGATCTTTTAATGACTGGAGAGGATTTTGTTCTAGAAGAACTCTCTGAACCAATTATACGTGAAGCTCCCGACCAGAGTGACTAGGAGGTGGATGAAGAAATAGAAATGGAAAGCCTGGGTAAGAAGAAAGAGATGGAGGATTCTAGCACCGAAGTAGTTGTTAATTTTGCTACCATATTGGAGACATCAATGGACATCGTCCCACCTCCATCCTTAGAGTACAACATTACGACCAACCTGAAGTCACAAAGAAGAAAGACGGGTTTTGCGTAAGGGCTACCCTATAAACCATCACTCCGCTACATAATGGTATACACATCATGGAGTGATGAGGACCCTTTTGACCAACCCGCACAAATGAAGGAGGTAAAAGAAGTTGATAGCTTTGTTATACCTCAAGTTAAACAAAGCTTTCACTTCAAACCACATTCTCCTCTCATTAGACATACCTTATTCTATGTGCGCTTCAATCTCATCGGTATGTTCCAATATTACCTCTTGTGTCTACTGATGGATGCAAGAGAGCCGCCTAGATTTCCTGATAAATAAGGTTAGAGTCAGGCTCGTGACTCGAACAAAAACAAGCGCTTCTCGGGAGGCAACCCATGTGTTTATTTTTCTATAGCTTTAGTAGTAGCTAGATTAGGATAATTAGGTTAATTGAATAAATGAGAAAGTGAAACTTAAAATGAGATTATCAAAGTTTCTTACTTGTCATGAACTTAATTGCATATTTTCAAAAGTCTTGAAATTAAAGGAAGTCAACACTTAAAGTGTGAGATTAAGCATTTTAGTCATAACTGATTTGTTGAATTTTCAAAAACCTAATTTTGAAACCCTCAAGTTTTCAAATAACTTTTTCATCAAAACGCAAATCAGTGAGTCTATGGCCTAAAGCTTAATCACCTGTCTAGGTTTGATCTTTTCCATTTTACAAGTAATAGACAGTTATTGATGCCTGTGGTGGAGACTCTTTGAATAATGATGAAATGACATGGAAACCCGTTGATTATTTCATTGAAAGTTATTGGTGGATGTTGTATGGAGGATGAGAACACACTGATGAGCTCGAGTACACTTCAAGAAGACCGATTCGAATCCAGTCGAAGATGGTTCCGACTCAGTCTACCTTTAGATCCTTAGCTCAAAACCACACCCAAGGAGAGTAATTCGTTTCTTTCTCTTTGTTTGCTTCATTATATCCTTAAACTATACCCTATCATAAGCTTATCCCTAAGTGTGGGATTCCAACCTAATATTGAGCTTAGATACATTTTCTGACATGTTCAAACTCTAAGTGTGGGATTTTAGCTCTTTAAAATCTAAAAATGAACATTAGAGACAATGTTCCTCTAAGTGTGGGATAGCGGTGTAGTACACCGTAATTAGCTATGGGATGCTCGGAAAATGTTCTTAACTTAAAATTTTACTAAGCTTTTAGAGTATACCTACTATTTAGATTCTTTGTCCTCAACGTAAATTTTTAAAAATTTTTGACTAAATGATATTTTCTGAAAAAGTATTATCGAAAATCAAGCGTGTTTGTTCTAAAATTAAGACAAATGAGTACATAAATCTTCTCAAGGATGAACCGATTCTCTAAAAGAGCATTGCATGACTAGGCATTATTGACCCAATATAATTGTTGTGAGGCACTGAAACATCCGCGACTAATCCTCCCGGACGGAATCTTCAGCAGTTGGTCCCATTGCGTTGATCGAATCCTAATAATGTCCTTAACATGAGCTTATGCACAGCGGAAGACTTAATTCGTACCTGAGAATAACATGCTTTAATACGTCAACATAAAGTTGGTGAGATATATAGGTTTAATGCTAGCAGCGTAATAACAATGGACCACAAGATTTAATATATAAACATTTAATAAAAATATTCTAAGTGGTTGAGCACTTGGTAACCATACTTAACAATTAATCACGTCGCATATTCCCTTTATTATGAAATCTTACTACACTGTACCAAGTGTAGTCACGAAACGAAGTACTGTGCAACCGTTGAATACTGGTCGTCCAGTCCGGTTGGGGTTGTCAGGCCCGATAGATCTATCAACAGGATTCGCGTTTACAATACCGCTGTAAATATTAGTTACCAAGCTACAGGGAAGTATGCCAGTGGTACAACTCAACGTAGAATATATTTTCAGTTACTTGTGTCCATAACGTAAAACATAAAATACATGTATTCTCATCCCGAAATATTTAGAGTTTAAAAGTGGGACTATATACTCACCATACTGTATTTTGTAGTAAAAATACATATAACATCATTGAACAGGTGTAGGGTTGGCCTCGAATTCACGAACCTATATCATTTGTATATTTATTAATACATATATTTGTATTTAAACAAACCTTTTTATATATTATTATTATTATTGATAAGATTTTTATATCAATAGTTAGATATTTTGTTATTTAACTTAAATAACAATAATTATAATGATTTTAACTATTCCTCTTAATTAAAATTCTAATCATTATAATAATAATACCACAATTCCTATATTTGTAATCTTAATCGTATCATTAAAAATCTAAATTTTTGTATTCATAATAGTCAAAATAGTTATAATACATATAATAATGATAATAATAATAATTTTAACCATTTTATTACAACTAATGATTTATTAATAATACTTATGTTTATAATAAAAATTCTAATATTTATAATGATACTAGATTTATATTAATCAATACAATAATTAGTTTCATTAGGTTAGTAATAATAATTACTATAATTATAACAATCATAAAAAGTGATAAATAAATATGATAAAATTTTTAAGACTAATAATAATAATAATAATAATAATAATAATAATAATAATAATAATAATAATAATAATAATAATAATAATAATAATAATAATAATAATAATAATAAAAGGATAGTAAGCTACCTTCTAACAATTGAGTTCTAAAAATAATAGTCCCTTGCAGGGATCGAACCCGTGACCCTTAGGATACCCGTTAACTCATTAAACCAGCTGGGCTATTGCCCATTATTCGTTTTAATCCCAAACCGAAATCTTTTAACCCTTATAATAAACGGTTCTTCTTTCTCCTTCTTCTTCAAACAGACAGCGAGTTTCAGTAACCCAAAACAACGATTGTACTTGTTTTTATTATAATAACAGAACCCATTTGCAAATACATTTGAAGTTTAATCAGTAAAGCTAGAAAAAAAAAATCATTATATCTGAAGAACAGATCGACACTAGTCACGGATGAACTCCAAATTGATTTTCGAATTTAAATTGTTTTTAGGTAAAACTTTCAACATAAACTAGATTACAAATCTTTCCTAGAAACTTTTGAAAACATCTATTGAATCAAAATCGTAACATATTGCTCGAATTTAATGAAGAAGAAATTGGTTAATTTTTTTGAAAACATCTTTGATTCAGCAAATTTGATTTCGTTACATAAGATTGAAGATTCAGACTTTGCAGGTGGATTAAACTAAATAATCCCAACATGATTGCATTAATAAGTTTTTAAAATCAATCCAAAATCAGACCTTTGTTCGTTTGGTTCAAAGCAGAGGTAAACGTCTTTTTTTTTTAAGTCTTTCTGTTCTATTTTCTATCAAAGCAACAACGATCAATATATAATTGAAATGAGGGAATTATTTCAACACTTGAGCAGTAAACCTGGTTGTTGTTTAGCCAAAAAGTCGACGTCCAGATCACGGGCAAACAGAACACAAAAGAAAAAAAAACAAGAGAATCAGATAAAGGGAAAATATACACAAATATATCTGTTTACACCCGTAATTTGTTTTATATAAATAAATTAGATAGGATTTCTTTTTTTTTTTTATTTTAAAAAACCGTATGAATCAGCATTTAAATAAATATAAATGTATTTATATGTAACTATATCTTATGTATTTAATTATAATACAATTTCCACATTGATTCCTAATATATATATATATATACATTTTTTTTTATTTCGGTATATATATGTTTAGTTATTTCTATTTATATAATTGTACATATAAAAAAAAATAACTATACTGAATATAAATAATATTAACATAATA
Organism: Rutidosis leptorrhynchoides; assembly: GCF_046630445.1. Lineage (NCBI taxonomy): Eukaryota > Viridiplantae > Streptophyta > Magnoliopsida > Asterales > Asteraceae > Rutidosis > Rutidosis leptorrhynchoides. The sequence goes on along the minus strand of NC_092334.1, from coordinate 496,902,111 downwards.
ATACATTTTATAACACTTATCCTAATAATAAATAATAATGATACTGATAAATATAATATTATTACTTACGATACTAAATTATATTCTTCAATAAATAAAAAAAATAGTTCTGATATTAGTATTAATAATAACAGTAATATTTGTAATTAATGCATCAAATTTCATGTTTATGTTTTATATATAATATCAGTAATAATACCCCTATTAGTATTTAATATTTATATATTTTATATATAATACAACATATATTGTAGAAGTCACACATATATATTTATTCAATTCACAATTTAACTATTCTATTTACATATTTATTTATAGTACTAAATACATACAAATGATTACTATCAAAAAAAATATATATATTTATTTACAAACAATTGTTCGTGAATCGTCGGGCATGGTCAAAGGGTAACTAATTATCCGAATATAAATTTCAAACATTTCTAAATTCAAAATTAAGGTTTTTGCTTATCGTGTCGGAAACCTATAGAGTTTAAGGTTTAAATTTGGTCGGAAATTTCCGGGTCGTTACAGTACCCACCCGTTAAAGAAATTTCGTCCCCGAAATTTGGTATGGGTTGTCATAGATAACAATATGAATGTTTTCATGACGAATATGAGGTAATAATGGAGTTTTATCCGTATTAAGAGATATAGATAAAACAATTTGATCAAATCAAGCGCACGAGTGAAGCTATTACAAAAGAGTGAAATGAATAAATAAATGTATTTGTTTCAACTGATGACGCAGTTACTATTGACTTCCGGGATTTAAGGGATTTAAAGGAAATCTTACGTAATAAGATTTGATTCTTCGGCGATTTAGGAAATCAAGATCTTCTTTGATTAAATGCAAATATCTATTCCGATTTCTCTGTCGGATATACTACTATAAATCCACCCCTTCGTCTTCCTTATTTTTCACATATCACATCTTCTATTCTCTCTCTCTCTCTCAATTCATTCCTTAATATGCTCCATCAAATCCTGATTCTTGATATACTATTAATCCTCGCATCTGTCTTCCTTCTTTTTCATCTACCACCAGAAGAATCTATTTACTTCTACTATACTCTTGGGTTTATAGTGTTTCTAGTTCTCCCGTGTCTTTATATTGCTATATGCATTGATATATACGGTTTGTAGTTTCTGGTTGGTTGTTGGGTTTTATATACTTCATTATTTCTCGGAGCTTCATGCTTTTGTTTTCTCTTCCCAATTTCGAGTCAAGCGATTATTGGTCCGAAATTCGTAGATATGAAATTCGGTATGAACATAGCTAATGCTCTTAGAAAGAAATGGTAATGGCACGAGTTTGATTTGTCAAATTACCAGAATATCCTGGAAAAGATAGAACTATCAGGATGATATGTTCTTAATATGTTTGGTAATTAGCTAGAATGTAAGAGCCGTGTAACATGGCACATGATGACGGTACTGTGAATCATCACATTCCATTAGAAACTTAACATGATTTACTGTAATATAATGAAGTTGATCAAGTTTCATTATATTATAATAATTCATGCATCAATTCCCAACACTGCTTCAGAACATTCCTATTTTAAACTCGAAGGTTTCAGAATTTAGAAACTAACACAGTTTCTTTGTAACGCAGATATTACGAAGGGATAAATGATCCCAGATAAGAATAGTTGTGAAAATATTTCCAGAAACATGAAGAATATGTTTAACGGAAGATATGAAGATATCTTATAATATCTAAGATAAGATGATGATAAAGAATATCATCTGGAAAGGTTTAGAATAAGGAGTAGGGTTCTTACTAACGGTTTCAGCAGGAACTGAATCATTTGAATTCTTTGAAGGCAGGTTCAGTCCTTGTATTTGTTCTTTGTTTTCTTCACGGTTAGCTTAATCCATTTTTCAGTACCAATTTTTCTATCGAGCGTTCCTAACACTCCCTTCTTTATCATCAAACTTTTGGCCATTTAGGCCATCTACAATTTTACTGTTTCCTCTGCATTCAATGCAGCCATATCTGAATCGTCAATTATCAATCCGAGATGTTTTCGGGCGAATTGTGTTTTTAGATGATTAAACGCTTATGATAATATGGTGGAATATAAAAGGTTTTCCGATAACGACGGCGCAAGGACAAGATGTAAATATCGAGATTATAATAGAAGTAGTCTCACTGAGAAGTTGAAGTGGAGCTGTGACATAATTAGCTTCTTGGAAAGAAATTGTAGGGTTGTTTTTGCTAATAAATGGCAAAGAATTCAACACGGTATGTGTTAAACTATGAATTTGGATTCGAAAGTTTTTCAGGTGCATAAATCTTTTCTTCCGTAGATGAAGTGCGGTTGGTTCATCTTTCCGATCGAGGTGGTTTCAAGAATCAAGAAAAGATTTGACATGCGGATTGTAACTGTCGAGATACGAATGAGGTTTAAGATGAAATCAAGTGGCAAACTTGAAGAATTGTTTAGTTTCATATGTTATAATCAACATTTTAATTTAATTCATTTTAATTGTCCAAAGTTAGCAGTCCAATAGTCCGATGGTTCAATGATTCATATATAATTTAATATATAATATTCGAATTAAATAATACGTATCGTGAACCGTGTACCGGTCTCGGTGTCGATCACAACTCAAAGTATACATATATTTTGGAATCAACTCCGACCCTGTATAGCCAACTCCCACCTTCACATATAGAGTGTCTACGGTTGTTCCGAAATATATATATAGATGGGTCGATATGATAAGTCGAAACCTTGCATACGTGTCCCGTTATTTAAAGTGCGTAAAATAAATAAATATATATCATGACCCATGCACCGTGTTGTCTCAGAATTAATCCGACGTATTGCGTACATGTGTCCCGACTTAAAAATGCATAAAAGTAAATAACAGAAATTAAATGACGATAAATAAAAGTGCGAGAATGTAAATTGCGATAAATTAAATGTTAATAAGTTAGCTGGGAACAGTTAACTAGGAACAGTTAGCGTGGATTCCTAACAGAATTTCTCATAATTAATTTGTTTGTTTCTAACACTTTTTATTTTGTCCAATGTTTTCTTCATTATGCCACTTGTTGGATTCTGATAAGTCAAAATCCAAATATGAAATTGAATGAAATTGATTATTCTACGGTGAACGGATTTGTATCTTTGTGGATGTAAGTAGGATAGTAAATAGCTGTTGAATCAGATTCAAAGGATGTACAATGTAACTTATTAATATGAAATCTAAATATTCCTCGGGTATTACCTACCCGTTAAAATATTTTCATCATTAATAGTTTGTACGAAAGAAATTTTTAATTACAATCATTATGAAAATATATTTGCATATATATTTTCTTCGGATGTAATCATGGATTTAATGAGTTAATATGACATCAAACTCATCTGATTTACCGTTAGAACAAGAATATTCAATCTCTAAAACATTAGAGATTACATAATTGCCCTGTCGAACGAAGATAAATCAGGTAGAACAATATGTAAAGAGAAGGTAATCGATGTAGAACGATATGTAGAACGAAGATCATACTCAAAGTACAGATGATGATATTGAGGCGTGTGATATTGATATCCGAGATACAGATTACGATGTTGAGGTTTAAGACGCGGTTGTGGTTGAGGGTGTAATGGGTACTGTCGGGGTTGATGATGGTGGTACGGATTATGCTGCTGGTGCTGCAGCTGGTGTTTGTAACCTTCGCACCATATTCTCCAAAGCCGTCACGCGAGCACGAAGTTCGTTAACTTCTGCTAGTACACCGGGATGATTGGTGGTTGGAGTGAGTGAATGAACAAGATCCGAAATATGGGATAGTATATAATCGTGACGAGATACTCTAGAAATGAGAGAGAAAATGGTTTCTCGAATAGGTTCGCCGGTGAGTGCTTCAGGTTCATCGCCAAGAGGGCAATTTGGTGGATGGAATGGATCACCTTCTTCTTGTCTCCAGTGATTTAGTATATTACGAACCCATCCCCAACTCATCCAGAATAGATGATGGGAGATTGGTTGATCCATTCCGGTGACGCTGTCTTCGGAGCTTGAATGAAAATCCATATCGGCATAGCTGTCATAATCTGAGGAATTCGAACTAGATGCGGAATCCATCTTGTATAATCGGAAAAATGAATTTTTGATATGAAATAGATTATAGAAGTTAGATTTGGTACTCTTCAATACATACTTTACATATGTATATATAATACCAAAATCCCGTAAATTACGGAGAATCTTTGAAAAGATGTCAACTAAAGTCCAAAGTAACAGATATGCTAAGATATGAATTTTGTCTATACACTATCGATGCACTAAATGCAGTAAGACGTGTCTAGACTTATGAATGATAAGCAGGCAATTCCCTAAGGATGATAAGTAGATGGTTTCCGACTAGAAATGATAAGCAAAACTTTTTGACAGGTAGACACGGTCAAAGTCCAGACTCACTAATGTATCCTAACAACTACCAGTCAGACACACTAATGCAAGGCCTGGTTCGCTAAGACCAACGCTCTGATACCAACTGAAACATCCGCGACTAATCCTCCCGGACGGAATCTTCAGCAGTTGGTCCCATTGCATTGATCGAATCCTAATAATGTCCTTAACATGAGCTTATGCACAGCGGAAGACTTAATTCGTACCTGAGAATAACATGCTTTAATACGTCAACATAAAGTTGGTGAGATATATAGGTTTAATGCTAGCAGCGTAATAACAATGGACCACAAGATTTAATATATAAACATTTAATAAAAATATTCTAAGTGGTTGAGCACTTGGTAACCATACTTAACAATTAATCACGTCGCATATTCCCTTTATTATGAAATCTTACTACACTGTACCAAGTGTAGTCACGAAACGAAGTACTGTGCAACCGTTGAATACTGGTCGTCCAGTCCGGTTGGGGTTGTCAGGCCCGATAGATCTATCAACAGGATTCGCGTTTACAATACCGCTGTAAATATTAGTTACCAAGCTACAGGGAAGTATGCCAGTGGTACAACTCAACGTAGAATATATTTTCAGTTACTTGTGTCCATAACGTAAAACATAAAATACATGTATTCTCATCCCGAAATATTTAGAGTTTAAAAGTGGGACTATATACTCACCATACTGTATTTTGTAGTAAAAATACATATAACATCATTGAACAGGTGTAGAGTTGGCCTCGAATTCACGAACCTATATCATTTGTATATTTATTAATACATATATTTGTATTTAAACAAACCTTTTTATATATTATTATTATTATTGATAAGATTTTTATATCAATAGTTAGATATTTTGTTATTTAACTTAAATAACAATAATTATAATGATTTTAACTATTCCTCTTAATTAAAATTCTAATCATTATAATAATAATACCACAATTCCTATATTTGTAATCTTAATCGTATCATTAAAAATCTAAATTTTTGTATTCATAATAGTCATAATAGTTATAATACATATAATAATGATAATAATAATAATTTTAACCATTTTATTACAACTAATGATTTATTAATAATACTTATGTTTATAATAAAAATTCTAATATTTATAATGATACTAGATTTATATTAATCAATACAATAATTAGTTTCATTAGGTTAGTAATAATAATTACTATAATTATAACAATCATAATAAGTGATAAATAAATATGATAAAAATTTTAAGACTAATAATAATAATAATAATAATAATAATAATAATAATAATAATAATAATAATAATAATAATAAAAGGATAGTAAGCTACCTTCTAACAATTGAGTTCTAAAAATAATAGTCCCTTGCAGGGATCGAACCCGTGACCCTTAGGATACCCGTTAACTCATTAAACCAGCTGGGCTATTGCCCATTATTCGTTTTAATCCCAAACCGAAATCTTTTAACCCTTATAATAAACGGTTCTTCTTTCTCCTTCTTCTTCAAACAGACAGCGAGTTTCAGTAACCCAAAACAACGATTGTACATGTTTTTATTATAATAACAGAACCCATTTGCAAATACATTTGAAGTTTAATCAGTAAAGCTAGAAAAAAAAATCATTATATCTGAAGAACAGATCGACACTAGTCACGGATGAACTCCAAATTGATTTTCGAATTTAAATTGTTTTTAGGTAAAACTTTCAACATAAACTAGATTACAAATCTTTCCTAGAAACTTTTGAAAACATCTATTGAATCAAAATCGTAACATATTGCTCGAATTTAATGAAGAAGAAATTGGTTAATTTTTTTGAAAACATCTTTGATTCAGCAAATTTGATTTCGTTACATAAGATTGAAGATTCAGACTTTGCAGGTGGATTAAACTAAATAATCCCAACATGATTGCATTAATAAGTTTTTAAAATCAATCCAAAATCAGACCTTTGTTCGTTTGGTTCAAAGCAGAGGTAAACGTCTTTTTTTTTTTAAGTCTTTCTGTTCTATTTTCTATCAAAGCAACAACGATCAATATATAATTGAAATGAGGGAATTATTTCAACACTTGAGCAGTAAACCTGGTTGTTGTTTAGCCAAAAAGTCGACGTCCAGATCACGGGCAAACAGAACACAAAAGAAAAAAAAACAAGAGAATCAGATAAAGGGAAAATATACACAAATATATCTGTTTACACCCTTAATTTGTTTTATATAAATAAATTAGATAGGATTTCTTTTTTTTTTTTATTTTAAAAAACCGTATGAATCAGCATTTAAATAAATATAAATGTATTTATATGTAACTATATCTTATGTATTTAATTATAATACAATTTCCACATTGATTCCTAATATATATATATATATATACATTTTTTTTTATTTCGGTATATATATGTTTAGTTATTTCTATTTATATAATTGTACATATAAAAAAAATAACTATACTGAATATAAATAATATTAACATAATAATACATTTTATAACACTTATCCTAATAATAAATAATAATGATACTGATAAATATAATATTATTACTTACGATACTAAATTATATTCTTCAATAAATAAAAAAAATAGTTCTGATATTAGTATTAATAATAACAGTAATATTTGTAATTAATGCATCAAATTTCATGTTTATGTTTTATATATAATATCAGTAATAATACCCCTATTAGTATTTAATATTTATATATTTTATATATAATACAACATATATTGTAGAAGTCACACATATATATTTATTCAATTCACAATTTAACTATTCTATTTACATATTTATTTATAGTATTAAATACATACAAATGATTACTATCAAAAAAAAAAAATATATGTATATTTATTTACAAACAATTGTTCGTGAATCGTCGGGCATGGTCAAAGGGTAACTAATTATCCGAATATAAATTTCAAACATTTCTAAATTCAAAATTAAGGTTTTTGCTTATCGTGTCGGAAACCTATAGAGTTTAAGGTTTAAATTTGGTCGGAAATTTCCGGGTCGTTACAGGCACCCCAAAAATGGCCCAATAAGCATTCATTTTTAATGCTTCACTATCTTTTCCGTTGAGAGTGCCGATGTTAGCATTTAGAGTTAGAACTTAACCTTGACATACATTTCAAGGCCAATGGTTAGTAAGTGCCATACGTGGTGTAGGTACGATACTCCATCCGAAATCATTCTGAATAGAGAAGACAAAAACCATCCGTTTCCATTTCCACTCCAATCATTTAAACCGACCAACTCACGCCAAAGAGTTGATGAATCAGAAAATACTCACCTCCAAATTCACTATCAAATAAGTTACCCTTTCCACCCTCTTTCCTTTCTCATTTCTAAAATTTAGAAATTCAAAGAGATAGATCGACCAAGTTTACTTCAAACACTTGTCGAAAAATTCTGAAATTCCAGATTGTTTTTGATAGGTCAAAAAGACCTATTTCTGGTGAAATACCTTTTTCTCTGGGCACAAGAAGTAATAGGCAAAGTTATGAAGATGGGATATGCCGAAAAAAAAATGTTGAGTAAAGTCTCTAAAATAAAGAAGAGAAAAGTCTTCAAATAAAAGCATAAATCCCTCTAAAAAATGAAGATTGTGACCCAGGAGGATTGCAGAAAGAAGCAAAGTCTTCGCTGAAAATCAGCACCCTCTAAAGGAACTCTTCAAACAAAAATAGAGTATCATCTTTCCTAGAAAAAGTATATCCTCATGAAATCGAAATCTATCGAATCTCTTTAAATTTCAAAGATTCAAAAATCACCCTTTTCGCCATATCAAAACCTTCACTTTTTCTCCACAAACCAACCTTTAAACCTGCTCTTCCTCTTGAAAGATTGATTAGGGAGAAGATCAGTGTCGTCCTTATCTAACCGGTGGAGATTTGATTCTTGGTCAAGCCTATGACAATACTTGCAACATGACTGGCTATGAGTGAATTCAATTCATAGATTGATAGGGAACCCCAAAACCCTTGAGTAATTTGAGTGACCCGTGTAAGGAAGCCAATGTCATGGAACCTCCCCTCATGCTTGCAGAGATAGTTTCTACCCTTTTAGAAGACGGTTCGTCTGATCTTGCTCTTATAATAAATAACAATCCACTTGAATAATAGAACGGAAACCTCAGAAGCATCCTTGAACTCAAAATAAAAGAAAGGTTTGCTTGAGGACAAGCAAAGTCTAAGTGTGGGATATTTGATATATGCTAAATAGTCACTTTTTTACCCCCGATATTAGCACCATTTATGATAAATTAATTGACTTTTTCATCTAAATAAGCATTTATTTGCTTCATTTGATAGATTATGTCATTACGAAGGCTATGTTTCAAGAATCATTAAAAACGGATGAAAAACGAGCAAAACCGGCTAAGACGATTAACTAGCGTTTAAATAACTTATTTTATAATTTTTGGAAAAGTTTATTTACTTAATCTCATGTTGTAAGATATTTAATTACGAACGCGTGGGCGTAAGAATTGTCAGAAACGGAGCTAAAACGAAGATTCTAGAGCGAAAACGGTGAAAGACAAGAAATCAAGTACGATCCAGCGAATCAGCAAGCCAAACGGGCTACCAAACGGCCTGCAAGTATGGAAAATGGCTTGCCACACGCCCAAGGCAAACAGGCATGGTAAACGGGCTGACTGGTCAAACGGGCCCTGTAAACGGCTTGCCAAACGGCCTGCCAGCCGTTTGCCAGCCATTTTTCAACAAAAATCCTAACTGCCGTCCTACTTGCCAGGGGTTTAGACATACCCCCTATGCAAACCACCTTCCATCCCACTTACCAGGGTTTTAGACATACCCCCTATGCAAACCACCTGCTATCCCATTTGCCAGAGGGTTTTCAGCCATTTATTTACAACTTTGCCATCAAGCTTTCCTATAAATAGGTGGCTCATCCCACCATTTCAACACACACTAATTCTTCACTTCTCTCACAAATATCTCTCTATAGTTGCTCTATAGTGATCTATAGGAGATTAGTTCTCTCTCTACTTTCTCTCTCTAGATTCTAGAGAGAGAAAAGTACAGGGATTAGGAAAATAATTATCTCTCTATTGTCGCTCTCTAGTGATCAATAGGAGATTAGTATGTAGTTAGTAGTAAAAAGCTATCAAGCATTGTAACGCTATGGATATTATGAAGAAATACAAGTGTTATTCTGCCGACATTATTCGGTAACATCTATCCTTTCTTTTATTAATTTATTATAAAATTCTTATTCGATGTTTGTGATTCATTAATATTAGAAATGCTTGTTGCCATGATGTGTGAGGTTTTGACCTCTATATGAGACGTTTTTCAAACGTTCCATATTAATTGATTAAAAACGTTCCATATTAATTGATTTCGTTGCGAGGTTTTGACCTCTATATGAGACGTTTTCCAAAGACTGCATTCATTTTAAAACAAACCATAACCTTTATTTCATCAATAAAGGTTTAAAAAGCTTTACATAGATTATCAAATAATGATAATCTAAAATATCCTGTTTACACACGACCATTACATAATAGTTTACAATACAAATATGTTACAACAAAATAAGTTTCTTGAATGCAGTTTTTACACAATATCATACAAGCATGGACTCCAAATCTCGTCCTTATTTAAGTATGCGACAGCGGAAGCTCTTAATAATCACCTGAGAATAAACATGCTTAAAACGTCAACAAAAATGTTGGTGAGTTATAGGTTTAACCTATATATATCAAATCATAATAATAGACCACAAGATTTCATATTTCAATACACATCCCATACATAGAGATAAAAATTATTCATATGGTGAACACCTGGTAACCGATATTAACAAGATGCATATATAAGAATATCCCCATCATTCCGGGACACCCTTCGGATATGATATAAATTTCGAAGTACTAAAGCATCCGGTACTTTGGATGGGGTTTGTTAGGCCCAATAGATATATCTTTAGGATTCGCGTCAATTAGGGTGTCTGTTCCCTAATTCTTAGATTACCAGACTTAATAAAAAGGGGCATATTCGATTTCGATAATTCAACCATAGAATGTAGTTTCACGTACTTGTGTCTATTTTGTAAATCATTTATAAAACCTGCATGTATTCTCATCCCAAAAATATTAGATTTTAAAAGTGGGACTATAACTCACTTTCACAGATTTTTACTTCGTCGGGAAGTAAGACTTGGCCACTGGTTGATTCACGAACCTATAACAATATATACATATATATCAAAGTATGTTCAAAATATATTTACAATACTTTTAATATATTTTGATGTTTTAAGTTTATTAAGTCAGCTGTCCTCGTTAGTAACCTACAACTAGTTGTCCACAGTTAGATGTACAGAAATAAATCGATAAATATTATCTTGAATCAATCCACGACCCAGTGTATACGTATCTCAGTATTGATCACAACTCAAACTATATATATTTTGGAATCAACCTCAACCCTGTATAGCTAACTCCAACATTCACATATAGAGTGTCTATGGTTGTTCCGAAATATATATAGATGTGTCGACATGATAGGTCGAAACATTGTATATGTGTCTATGGTATCTCAAGATTACATAATATACAATACAAGTTGATTAAGTTATGGTTGGAATAGATTTGTTACCAATTTTCACGTAGCTAAAATGAGAAAAATTATCCAATCTTGTTTTACCCATAACTTCTTCATTTTAAATCCGTTTTGAGTGAATCAAATTGCTATGGTTTCATATTGAACTCTATTTTATGAATCTAAACAGAAAAAGTATAGGTTCATAGTCAAAAAAATAAGTTACAAGTCGTTTTTGTAAAGGTAGTCATTTCAGTCGAAAGAACGACGTCTAGATGACCATTTTAGAAAACATACTTCCACTTTGAGTTTAACCATAATTTTTGGATATAGTTTCATGTTCATAATAAAAATCATTTTCTCAGAATAACAACTTTTAAATCAAAGTTTATCATAGTTTTTAATTAACTAACCCAAAACAGCCCGCGGTGTTACTACGACGGCGTAAATCCGGTTTTACGGTGTTTTTCGTGTTTCCAGGTTTTAAATCATTAAGTTACAATATCATATAGATATAGAACATGTATTTAGTTGATTTTAAAAGTCAAGTTAGAAGGATTAACTTTTGTTTGCGAACAAGTTTAGAATTAACTAAACTATGTTCTAGTGATTACAAGTTTAAACCTTCGAATAAGATAGCTTTATATGTATGAATCGAATGATGTTATGAACATCATTACTATCTTAAGTTCCTTGGATAAACCTACTGTAAAAGAGAAAAATGGATCTAGCTTCAACGGATCCTTGGATGGCTCGAAGTTCTTGAAGCAGAATCATGACACGAAAACAAGTTCAAGTAAGATCATCACTTGAAATAAGATTGTTATAGTTATAAAAATTGAACCAAAGTTTAAATATGATTATTACCTTGTATTAGAATGATAACCTACTATAAGAAATAAAGATTTCTTGAGGTTGGATGATCACCTTACAAGATTGGAAGTGAGCTAGCAAACTTGAAAGTATTCTTGATTTTATGTAACTAGAACTTGTAGAATATATGAAGAACACTTAGAACTTGAAGATAGAACTTGAGAGAGATCAATTAGATGAATAAAATTGAAGAATTAAAGTGTTTGTAGGTGTTTTTGGTCGTTGGTGTATGGATTAGATATAAAGGATATGTAATTTTGTTTTCATGTAAATAAGTCATGAATGATTACTCATATTTTTGTAATTTTATAAGATATTTCATGCTAGTTGCCAAATGATGGTTCCCACATGTGTTAGGTGACTCACATGGGCTGCTAAAAGCTGATCATTGGAGTGTATATACCAATAGTACATACATCTAAAAGCTGTGTATTGTACGAGTACGAATACGGGTGCATACGAGTAGAATTGTTGATGAAACTGAACGAGGATGTAATTGTAAGCATTTTTGTTAAGTAGAAGTATTTTGATAAGTGTATTGAAGTCTTTCAAAAGTGTATAAATACATATTAAAACACTACATGTATATACATTTTAACTGAGTCGTTAAGTCATCGTTAGTCGTTACATGTAAGTGTTGTTTTGAAACCTTTAGGTTAACGATCTTGTTAAATGTTGTTAACCCAATGTTTATAATATCAAATGAGATTTTAAATTATTATATTATCATGATATTATCATGTATGAATATCTCTTAATATGATATATATACATTAAATGTCTTTACAACGATAATCGTTACATATATGTCTCGTTTAAAAATCATTAAGTTAGTAGTCTTGTTTTTACATATGTAGTTCATTGTTAATATACTTAATGATATGTTTACTTATCATAGTATCATGTTAACTATATATATATCCATATATATGTCATCATATAGTTTTTACAACTTTTAACGTTCGTGAATCACCGGTCAACTTGGGTGGTCAATTGTCTATATGAAACATATTTCAATTAATCAAGTCTTAAAAAGTTTGATTTCTTCACATGTTGGAAACATTTAATCATGTAAATATCAATCTCAATTAATATATATAAATATGGAAAAGTTCGGGTCACTACAGTACCTACCCGTTAAATAAATTTCGTCCCGAAATTTTAAGCTGTTGAAGGTGTTGACGAATCTTCTGGAAATAGATGCGGGTATTTCTTCTTCATCTGATCTTCACACTCCCAGGTGAACTCGGGTCCTCTACGATCATTCCATCGAACCTTAATAATTGGTATCTTGTTTTGCTTAAGTCTTTTAACCTCACGATCCATTATTTCGACGGGTTCTTCGATGAATTGAAGTTTTTCGTTGATTTGGATTTCATTTAACGGAATAGTGAGATCTTCTTTAGCAAAACATTTCTTCAAATTCGAGACGTGGAAAGTGTTATGTACAGCCGCGAGTTGTTGAGTTAACTCAAGTCGGTAAGCTACTGGTCCGACACGATCAATAATCTTGAATGGTCTAATATACCTTGGATTTAATTTCCCTCATTTACCAAATCGAATAACGCCTTTCCAAGGTGCAACTTTAAGCACGACCATCTCTCCAATTTCAAATTCTATATCTTTTCTTTTAATGTCAGCGTAGCTCTTTTGTCGACTTTGGGCGGTTTTCAACCGTTGTTGAATTTGGATGATCTTCTCGGTAGTTTCTTGTATAATCTCCGGACCCGTAATCTGTCTATCCCCCATTTCACTCCAACAAATCGGAGACCTGCACTTTCTACCATAAAGTGCTTCAAACGGCGCCATCTCAATGCTTGAATGGTAGCTGTTGTTGTAGGAAAATTCTGCTAACGGTAGATGTCGATCCCAACTGTTTCCGAAATCAATAACACAAGCTCGTAGCATGTCTTCAAGCGTTTGTATCGTCCTTTCGCTCTGCCCATCAGTTTGTGGATGATAGGCAGTACTCATGTCTAGACGAGTTCCCAATGCTTGCTGTAATGTCTGCCAGAATCTTGAAATAAATCTGCCATCCCTATCAGAGATAATAGAGATAGGTATTCCATGTCTGGAGACGACTTCCTTCAAATACAGTCGTGCTAACTTCTCCATCTTGTCATCTTCTCTTATTGGCAGGAAGTGTGCTGACTTGGTGAGACGATCAACTATTACCCAAATAGTATCATAACCACTTGCAGTCCTTGGCAATTTAGTAATGAAATCCATGGTAATTTTTTCCCATTTCCATTCCGGGAATTTAGGTTGTTGTAGTAGACCTGATGGTTTCTGATGTTCAGCTTTGACCTTAGAACATGTCAAACATTCTCCTACATATTTAGCAATATTGGCTTTCATACCTGGCCACCAAAAATGTTTCTTAAGATCCTTGTACATCTTCCCCGTTCCAGGATGTATTGAGTATCTCATTTTATGAGCTTCTCTAAGTACCATTTCTCTCATATCTCCAAATTTTGGTACCCAAATTCTTTCAGCCCTATACCGGGTTCCGTCTTCCCGAATATTAAGATGCTTCTCCGATCCTTTGGGTATTTCATCCTTTAAATTTCTCTCTTTTAAAACTCCTAGTTGCGCCTCCTTTATTTGAGTAGTAAGGTTAGTGTGAATCATTATATTCATAGATTTTACTCGAATGGGTTCTCTGTCCTTTCTGCTCAAGGCGTCGGCTACCACATTTGCCTTCCCCGGGTGGTAACGAATCTCAAAGTCGTAATCATTCAACAATTCAATCCACCTACGCTGCCTCATATTCAGTTGTTTCTGATTAAATATGTGTTGAAGACTTTTGTGGTCGGTATATATAATACTTTTGATCCCATATAAGTAGTACCTCCAAGTCTTTAATGCAAAAACAATCGCGCCTAATTCCAAATCATGCGTCGTATAATTTTGTTCGTGAATCTTCAATTGTCTAGACGCATAAGCAATCACCTTCGTTCGTTGCATTAATACACAACCGAGACCTTGCTTTGATGCGTCACAATAAATCACAAAATCATCATTCCCTTCAGGCAATAACAATATAGGTGCCGTAGTTAGCTTTTTCTTCAATAATTGAAACGCTTTCTCTTGTTCATCATTCCATTCAAATTTCTTCCCTTTATGCGTTAATGCAGTCAAGGGTTTTGCTATTCTGGAAAAGTCTTGGATGAACCTTCTGTAGTAACCAGCTAGTCCTAAAAACTGGCGTATGTGTTTCGGAGTTTTAGGGGTTTCCCACTTTTCAACAGTTTATATCTTTGTCGGATCCACCTTAATACCTTCTTTGTTCACTATGTGACCGAGGAATTGAACTTCTTCCAACCAAAATGCACACTTTGAAAACTTAGCGTACAATTCTCCCTTCCTTAATACTTCTAACACCTTTCTCAAATGTTCACCGTGTTCTTGGTCATTCTTTGAGTAAATAAGTATGTCATCAATGAAAACAATGACAAACTTGTCAAGGTATGGTCCACACACTCGGTTCATAAGGTCCATGAACACAGCTGGTGCATTAGTTAAACCAAACGGCATGACCATAAACTCGTAATGACCGTAACGAGTTCTGAAAGCAGTCTTTGGAATATCATCTTCTTTCACCCGCATTTGATGATACCCGGAACGTAAGTCAATCTTTGAATAAACAGACGAGCCTTGTAGTTGGTCAAATAAGTCGTCGATTCTCGGTAGTGGGTAGCGGTTCTTGATGGTAAGTTTGTTCAACTCTCGGTAGTCGATACACAACCTGAATGTACCATCTTTCTTGTTGACAAACAAAACAGGAGCTCCCCACGGTGATGTGCTTGGTCGAATGAAACCACGCTCTAAAAGTTCTTGTAATTGGCCTTACAGTTCTTTCATCTTGCTGGGTGCCAGTCTGTAAGGAGCACGAGCTATTGGTGCAGCTCCTGGTACAAGATCTATTTGAAATTCAACGGATCGATGTGGGGGTAATCCCGGTAATTCTCTCGGAAATACATCGGGAAATTCTTTTGCAATGGGAACATCATTGATGCTCTTTTCTTCAGTTTGTACTTTCTCACGTGTGCTAGAACAGCATAGCAACCTTTTCTTATTAGTTTTTGTGCCTTCAAATTACTAATAAGATGTAGCTTCGTGTTGCCCTTTTCTTGGTACACCATTAAGGGTTTTCCTTTTTCTCGTATAATTCGAATTGCATTTTTGTAACAAACGATCTCTGCTTTCACTTCTTTCAACTAGTCCATACCGATTATCACATCAAAACTCCCTAACTCTACTGGTATCAAATCAATCTTAAATATTTCGCTAACCCGTTTAATTTCTCGATTCCGACATATATTATCCGCTGAAATTAATTTACCATTTGCTAATTCGAGTAAAAATTTACTATCCAAAGGCGTCAATGGACAACTTAATTTAGCACAAAAATCTCTACTCATATAGCTTCTATCCGCACCCGAATCAAATAAAACGTAAGCAGATTTATTGTCAATAAGAAACGTACCCGTAACAAGCTCCGGTTCTTCCTGTGCCTCTACCGCGTTAATATTTAAAACTCTTCCGCGGCCTTGTCCATTCGTGTTCTCCTGGTTCGGGCAATTTCTAATAATGTGGCCCGGTTTTCCACATTTATAACAAACTACATTGGCATAACTTGCTCCGACACTACTTGCTCCGCCATTACTCGTTCCGACACCATTTGTTCCTTTCATTCTATTAACCCCTGGTCCGTAGACCTCACACTTCGCCGTACTATGACCATTTCTTTTACACTTGTTGCAAAATTTGGTGCAGAACCCCGAGTGATACTTTTCACACCTTTGGCATAGCTGCTTCTGATTGTTGTTGTTGTTGTTGTTGTTGCAGTTATTATTGTTGTTGGGATGATTGTTGTAGTTGCTGTTGTTGTTGTTGTTGTTGTTGGGCCGTTTGTTGTAGTTGCGATTGATGTTGCGATTGTTGGGATAATTGTTGCGATTATTGTTGTAATTGCTGTTGTTGTTGTATTGGTGATTCTTATCACCGTTTTCCTCTCACTTTCTTTTGACTTGCTTCACATTGGCCTCTTCAGCAGTCTGTTCTTTAATTCTTTCTTCAATCTGGTTCACTAGTTTGTGAGCCATTCTACATGCCTGTTGTATGGAGGTGGGCTCGTGTGAACTTATATCTTCTTGGATTCTTTCCGGTAATCCTTTCACAAACGCGTCGATCTTCTCTTCCTCATCTTCGAATGCTCCCGGACACAATAGGCACAATTCTGTGAATCGTCTTTCGTACGTGGTAATATCAAATCCTTGGGTTCGTAACCCTCTAAGTTATGTCTTGAGCTTATTGACCTCGGTTCTGGGACGGTACTTCTCGTTCATCAAATGCTTGAATGCTGACCACGGTAGTGCGTACGCATCGTCTTGTCCCACTTGCTCTAGATAGGTATTCCACCATGTTAACGCAGAACCTGTGAAGGTATGCGTAGCGTACTTCACTTTGTCCTCTTCAGTACACTTACTTATGGCAAACACCGATTCGACCTTCTCGGTCCACCGTTTCAATCCGATCGGTCCTTCAGTTCCATCAAATTCCAAAGGTTTGCAAGCAGTGAATTCTTTGTAGGTGCATCCTACACGATTTCCTGTACTGCTAGATCCAAGGTTATTATTGGTATGTAGCGCAGCTTGTACTGCGGCTATGTTTGAAGCTAGAAAAGTACGGAATTCCTCTTCATTCATATTCACGGTGTGTCGAGTAGTCGGTGCCATTTCCTTCAAAATAGTCAAATGGAACAAGTTAATCATACAGAATATTAAGAGTAGTTAATAGTATTTCGTAGCATAATATGAACTCATTTATAAAAGCTTTTTCTTCATATTAGCGTTTTATAAGTTTAAATTCGGGTAGTACCTACCCGTTAAGTTCATACTTAGTAGCTAATATACAATTCAACTACTACAATTCTATATGAAAAACTGATTATAATAATATTTCGCGTTCAAACTTTTATACAATATTTTACAAACTTACAATACCGCTTATTTTACATATAGCATGAAATATAGCACACAATAAATTTAATACAAGATGGTTGTGAAGATAATTCTAGCTAATACACAAGTCGTTCAGCAAAGGCAATAAAGACACGTAATTCATACGTCTAGAAACAAGTTATGCATTCTGGTTTTACTAGGATTACTTCCCATCCTTGGTCTTGTGGAACATAACCGTTATGGCCGTTGATAAGACAGCGTGTTGTAACGTCGTCAAAGGGACGAGGGTTACGTAATGTCCAACAGTCCCGTAACAATCTAAAAACCTCATTTCTTACCCCAATTACCGACTCCGTCACTTGTGGGAACGTTTTGTTTAATAGTTGTAGCCCGATGTTCTTGTTCTCACTTTGGTGAGAAGCGAACATTACTAATCCGTAAGCATAACATGCTTCTTTATGTTGCATGTTAGCCGCTTTTTCTAAATCACGAAGTCTAATATTCGGATATATTGAGTCAAAATAATTTCTTAACCCATTGCGTAAAATAGCATTTGGGTTCCCCGCAATATATGCGTCAAAGTAAACACATCGTAAGTTATGGATTTCCCAATGTGATATCCCCCATCTTTCGAACGAAAGCCTTTTATAAACCAAGGCATTCTTGGAACGTTCTTCGAATGTCTTACAAACTGATCTCGCCTTAAATAGTTGTACCGAAGAATTCTGACCGACTCTAGACAAGATTTCATCAATCATGTCTCCGGGTAGGTCTCTTAAAATATTGGGTTGTCTATCCATTTTGTGTTTTTATACTGTAAAATAGACAAGAGTTAGATTCATAAATAAAAATACTTATTAATACAAGCAATTTTTACATATATCATAAAGCATAAGCACACTATATTACATATATTACACCACACGAATACAACTATCTTATTCCGACTCGCTTGTTTCTTCTTCTTCGGTTTTGGTTCGTTTTGCCAAGTTTCTAGGGATATATGATGTTCCCCTAATACGAACCGTCGTTTTCCACATTGGTTTAGAAAAACCTGGTGGTTTAGAGGTTCCCTAGTCATTGTTACAACTTAAGGACTTCGGGGGTTGACGATACATATAAAGTTCATCGGGGTTGGAATTAGATTTCTCTATTTTTATGCCCTTTCCTTTATTATTTTCTTTTGCCTTTTTAAATTCAGTTGGGGTAATTTCTATAACATCATCGGAATTCTCGTCGGAATCCAATTCATCGGAGAATTGGTAATCCTCCCAATATTTTGCTTCCTTGGCGGAAACACCATTGACCATAATTAACCTTGGTCGGTTGGTTGAGGATTTTCTTTTACTTAACCATTTTATTATTTCCCCCACCGGTTCTATTTCTTCATCCGGTTCCGATTTTTCTTCCGGTTCTGATTCTTCTTCCGGTTCCGACTCTTCTTCCGGTTCCTCTTCGGGAACTTGTGAATCAGTCCACGAATCATTCCAATTTACATTTGACTCTTCATTATTATTAGGTGAGTCAATGGGACTTGATCTAGAGGTAGACATCTATCACATAATATCAAACGCGTTAAGAGATTAATATATCACATAATATTCACATATTAAAAATATATAGTTTCCAACAAAATTTGTTAAGCAATCATTTTTCAAGTAAACACGGTCGAAGTCCAGACTCACTAATGCATCCTAACAAGCTCGATAAGACATACTAATGCAAAATTCTGGTTCTCTAAGACCAACGCTCGGATACCAACTGAAATGTCCCGTTCTTATTGATTAAAAACGTTCCATATTAATTGATTTCGTTGCGAGGTTTTGACCTCTATATGAGACGTTTTTCAAAGACTGCATTCATTTTAAAACAAACCATAACCTTTATTTCATCAATAAAGGTTTAAAAAGCTTTACGTAGATTATCAAATAATGATAATCTAAAATATCCTGTTTACACACGACCATTACATAATGGTTTACAATACAAATATGTTACAACAAAATAAGTTTCTTGAATGCAGTTTTTACACAATATCATACAAGCATGGACTCCAAATCTCGTCCTTATTTGCGGAAGCTCTTAATAATCACCTGAGAATAAACATGCTTAAAACGTCAACAAAAATGTTGGTGAGTTATAGGTTTAACCTATATATATCAAATCATAATAATAGACCACAAGATTTCATATTTCAATACACATCCCATACATAGAGATAAAAATTATTCATATGGTGAACACCTGGTAACCGACATTAACAAGATGCATATATAAGAATATCCCCATCATTCCGGGACACCCTTCGGATATGATATAAATTTCGAAGTACTAAAGCATCCGGTACTTTGGATGGGGTTTGTTAGGCCCAATAGATCTATCTTTAGGATTCGCGTCAATTAGGGTGTCTGTTCCCTAATTCTTATATTACCAGACTTAATAAAAAGGGGCATATTCGATTTCGATAATTCAACCATAGAATGTAGTTTCACGTACTTGTGTCTATTTTGTAAATCATTTATAAAACCTGCATGTATTCTCATCCTAAAAATATTAGATTTTAAAAGTGGGACTATAACTCACTTTCACAGATTTTTACTTCGTCAGGAAGTAAGACTTGGCCACTGGTTAAGTCAGCTGTCCTCGTTAGTAACCTACAACTAGTTGTCCACAGTTAGATGTACAGAAATAAATCGATAAATATTATCTTGAATCTATCTACGACCCAGTGTATACGTATCTCAGTATTGATCACAACTCAAACTATATATATTTTGGAATCAACCTCAACCCTGTATAGCTAACTCCAACATTCACATATAGAATATCTATGGTTGTTCCGAAATATATATAGATGTGTCGACATGATAGGTCGAAACATTGTATACGTGTCTATGGTATCTCAAGATTACATAATATACAATACAAGTTGATTAAGTTATGGTTGGAATAGATTTGTTACCAATTTTCACGTAGCTAAAATGAGAAAAATTATCCAATCTTGTTTTACCCATAACTTCTTCATTTTAAATCCGTTTTGAGTGAATCAAATTGCTATGGTTTCATATTGAACTCTATTTTATGAATCTAAACAGAAAAATTATAGGTTTATAGTCGAAAAATAAGTTACAAGTCGTTTTTGTAAAGGTAGTCATTTCAGTCGAAAGAACGACGTCTAGATGACCATTTTAGAAAACATACTTCCACTTTGAGTTTAACCATAATTTTTGGATATAGTTTCATATTCATAATAAAAATCATTTTCTCAGAATAACAACTTTTAAATCAAAGTTTATCATAGTTTTTAATTAACTAACCCAAAACAGCCCGCGGTGTTACTACGACGGCATAAATCTGGTTTTACGGTATTTTTCGTGTTTCCAGGTTTTAAATCATTAAGTTAGCATATCATATAGATATAGAACATGTGTTTAGTTGATTTTAAAAGTCAAGTTAGAAGGATTAACTTTCGTTTGCGAACAAGTTTAGAATTAACTAAACTATGTTCTAGTGATTACAAGTTTAAACCTTCGAATAAGATAGCTTTATATGTATGAATCGAATGATGTTATGAACATCATTACTACCTTAAGTTCCTTGGATAAACCTACTGGAAAAGAGAAAAATGGATCTAGCTTCAATGGATCCTTGGATGGCTCGAAGTTCTTGAAGCAGAATCATGACACGAAAACAAGTTCAAGTAAGATCATCACTTGAAATAAGATTGTTATAGTTATAGAAATTGAACCAAAGTTTAAATATGATTATTACCTTGTATTAGAATGATAACCTCCTGTAAGAAACAAAGATTTCTTGAGGTTGGATGATCACCTTACAAGATTGGAAGTGAGCTAGCAAACTTGAAAGTATTCTTGAATTTATGTAACTAGAACTTGTAGAATATATGAAGAACACTTAGAACTTGAAGATAGAACTTGAGAGAGATCAATTAGATGAAGAAAATTGAAGAATGAAAGTGTTTGTAGGTGTTTTTGGTCGTTGGTGTATGGATTAGATATAAAGGATATGTAATTTTGTTTTCATGTAAATAAGTCATGAATGATTACTCATATTTTTGTAATTTTATAAGATATTTCATGCTAGTTGCCAAATTATGGTTCCCACATGTGTTAGGTGACTCACATGGGCTGCTAAAAGCTGATCATTGGAGTGTATATACCAATAGTACATACATCTAAAAGCTGTGTATTGTACGAGTACGAATACGGGTGCATACGAGTAGAATTGTTGATGAAACTGAACGAGGATGTAATTGTAAGCATTTTTGTTAAGTAGAAGTATTTTGATAAGTGTATTGAAGTCTTTCAAAAGTGTATAAATACATATTAAAACACTACATGTATATACATTTTAACTGAGTCGTTAAGTCATCGTTAGTCGTTACATGTAAGTGTTGTTTTGAAACCTTTAGGTTAACGATCTTGTTAAATGTTGTTAACCCAATGTTTATAATATCAAATGAGATTTTAAATTATTATATTATCATGATATTATCATGTATGAATATCTCTTAATATGATATATATACATTAAATGTCTTTACAACGATAATCGTTACATATATGTCTCGTTTAAAAATCATTAAGTTAGTAGTCTTAATTTTACATATGTAGTTCATTGTTAATATACTTAATGATATGTTTACTTATCATAGTATCATGTTAACTATATATATATCCATATATATGTCATCATATAGTTTTTACAAGTTTTAACGTTCGTGAATCACCGGTCAACTTGGGTGGTCAATTGTCTATATGAAACATATTTCAATTAATCAAGTCTTAATAAGTTTGATTGCTTCACATGTTGGAAACATTTAATCATGTAAATATCAATCTCAATTAATATATATAAACATGGAAAAGTTCGGGTCACTACAAAGTAAGGGCTGGTTTAAATCATAAATGGGAATTTAACGCACTACAATACAAACTAAGCTTATAAATCTTTAAGGATGACTGAGAACTATCAGAAGTTCTAATTTGTCTACAAACCCTTAGATTTTACCAAACCATTGACAGAAAGGAATTCGAAACACAATCATAACCACTCACTTAGGTGATACACTAAGGTGTTAAGAAAGGTTGGATATTATCTTTATAAGGCTATGCTACTTTATTCGTGCGCCCAAGGTATGCATTGCATCCAAGATGGGCCGCTTATATCCTTAAACCGGATAAAGCGTCAGAAGTCGAGCATAGTCCATCCGATCAGAATCACGATAGCCTAGTTCCCCGTGACATGCTAATCGAGAAATCAATTAGTAGGGAATCTAGTGTTTACACCAAGGTATATCTAACCAATGAGTGTCTCGCAATCATCCCGACATTACGTTATCTTAAATCATGGTGAACTACGTCTTCTCTGTCCTTAGATGTTGCATGCTAGCTAGCTTATTTTAATTATGTTGTTTTAATATTTTAAATACAATTATAAAAACTATTCAACCCACTATTTCCTTTACACAATTTGATATTCCGGATAAAAGTGGTATCTAGAATAAACCAGTTGGACTTGGTTGTTGGATTTTCCGAACAGTCGCCAATTTATTGGGACCAAAAGGATCCTGCCTCTCCACACAAGGTATACCTGGACACTAATCTTGGATACTAAATTGTGTACACCTAATCTTAATTACCAAATTAGCTGAATAAGCTCTGTTTCAAATTTGACCGCTCAAGGAACGAACCTAGGTCATATTTGCCCTTGCTAACCCATATGAAGGAATAATAGATTTAGGCCCAGCAATATATATAAATTAAATAATCAACTTCTTCTATTGATATCATGAATTGGCGTTTTGCGACCTAACGACACCGGATAAATAAACCGTTCGATTCGGGCATATCAGTGATCATTCCCCATCAAAATTCTATTCTTCATACCTATCTGTCTTTATCTTTATAGTTATATCATCGTACTAGTAGTTAATCTTAATCTATCACCACTTGTCAACTAGGGTTAACTATTTAGGCACTTTTGTCCCACGTTACTGAGCAAACATACAAAAATACGAACCCGAGTTATATTTACCACTTTACTCGTTAAAAGGAAGATAAGTAGGTGAGTTATAGCTAGGAAACCCCAGCTAAATATAAATAATAAAACCATTGTTACTCTCTTGATATCTAATACTAACGTAGTGCGATCTAACGAAATCGCACAAATAAAACCGTCCGTTTTGGCCATATCAATGAAAATGTGGGAGCTGAATTGAGTAATTATAATAAACGAGTTCGTAACTTGGCGGGGCAACATAAGTTGCAGCCATGGCGATTGATTATTTGTTGCTTAAGTTATGCACATGCCTGAGCCCTAATCTTATTACTTCTATATACTATTTCTTAGAATTGCCTACTGCCCCTCTTGAGTTACTGTCTGCTTTGGAGTGAGTTGTCTTTTTACAATATTTTTTTAGGTATTTTGGTCAATTTGCCTCCTGCTCCAGCCTCATATTTAATGATGATAGGGTTTTGAGACCCCCATTTCATTGTCTTATCTACCAGATTCTTTTTGGCGGTGTGTATGGTTTCATTTATCAGTTGGTTAGTGGCTATTAATGTGGTGAGAGTGTACACTTATTCAGAATCGGCAACGCGGTCTTTTCACTTAATAACTACGTTAACACTACTTGCAGTTCCTAGGTTACACAAAGGAAAGGCTGTGATGATAAACACGCGGGAACTCGGCCGAGTGATGAGAAAGAATGCATCCGCATCTTGGCGAGGCAACTGTGACGACCCGGGAATTTCTGACCAAATTTAAACTTGATCTTTATATGATTTCGACATGATAAGAAAAGTCTATTAAAATGAATTATAAAATTTTTGAACTAGTTTATGAAATCATTTGATCTTTGATCATTTTCGACGATTCACGAACCTTTAATCGTAACTAGAAATGTAAACATATAATAATTATATATGTAAATAATTATATTGAATATATTAATGAACTATTAAGTAATTTAGTTATTATGAAAGATGACTTTAAATAACTAAAGCTTGTTATTTTGAATATATAGGGTATGTTGTATATAAATGGTTCAAACATAAATTGTCAATGTTATCAAGATAATAAATGTATAATGTTATACTTGTGGTTAATTGCTTATTATATATACAGTTATCTATTTAATATTTGAAACATAATTGTATATATATATATAAATATATATATATATATATATATATATATATATATATATATATATATATATATATATATATATATATAAACCTATATATAAATAGATATGATTCTATGTATAATTAAATGTACATTGTAATACATATAATGTATAAATATTCAGTTATATATTATATAATTAGAAAACATTACATAAATAATAAATTGTAACACTAATATATTAGAAGTAATTACAAGTTAAAATATAGTTATTGATATTACTATATACTATATAGATATGAATAATGAATCATGTAAATTGTAATATTTTCATTATTAATTATAATATAATTAGATGTTATTATTATTAGTAAAGATATTATTATTAATAACGAAATAATACAAATTATTATTATCATTATTTTTGTTACATTTATTATTATCCTTATTATTATTATTATTATCACTTATTATTATTAATATTAACAAATTTATTATTATAATTAGTGTTAATTAATAAGATTAATTAACATATATAAATACAAATAAAAACAATTATATAAGAAAATTACGCGTAAGAGAGATATATATATATATATATATATATATATATATATATATATATATATATATATATATATATATATATATATATATATATATATATATATATATATATATATATATATATATATATATATATATATATCTGTATCAGTTTTATATGCTGCCTTCTGTACACTCGTGATGCCAGGTCGAGTTCAGCAACCCTACAATTGACTTGATCGATATTATATTTTTTTTTTGGATTCAACCGTTCAAATCACATCATATATGCATTTCTATTAATTGATAAGTGAGAGGGGTTCGTCATATTTTTTTTTCTTCCTTTCTTTTTCTTTCTGTCTTATAAACTCAAACCCATTTAACCTTGAAATTGATTCAAAACGAATTGACCAGAAGTAAAATTGCAGAAGTGTCCGAAATCATGTCGTGAATGTTTCCTCAAATTCGCAGGTCTTAATTCGTTATATCAAACACGAATTCTCGAGTCAAAGTTGAAATTTTAAAAGTCAACAGATTGTTCTTCACAAAAATTCGAGTTCGTGTTTACGTTTTAGGATCAATTGATGATTGAGGAAAACTATATAAATGTTTTAAAACCTAATTTGTGTTGTAACTTTTGTCCAAAACAAGCTTGAAATCAAAATCATATATATTTTTTTCTTCTGTAGCGACGAGCAGACCAGCAGCATATATATATATATATATATATATATATATATATATATATATATATATATATATATATATATATATATATATATATATATTATTTTCATTTTGTTTTAATTCAGTTAAACACTCAGCTGAATCTTTCTGTTTACTAATAAATCTGAAAACGTATTTGGTTTATTCATCTGTCGTGATTAAATGGGTGTTAGTCGATTGAATTATGAAGATGATGATGAAGGAAATAGAAAACAGGATATGTAGATATAGGTTGGAGATAATAACAGAAAAACTGGGCAGAGTGAATGGTTAAGGTGTTATGTTGGGTGAGCGGGAGGTCGGGGGTTCGAGTCCCTGCCTGGACGGTTTACCATTTTTTTTGAAGCCCTTAAAGGTAGTCACATATCAACTTAATATTA
This sequence comes from Rutidosis leptorrhynchoides, assembly GCF_046630445.1. Taxonomy (NCBI): domain Eukaryota; kingdom Viridiplantae; phylum Streptophyta; class Magnoliopsida; order Asterales; family Asteraceae; genus Rutidosis; species Rutidosis leptorrhynchoides. The sequence goes on along the minus strand of NC_092334.1, from coordinate 496,875,477 downwards.
TTATTATTATTATTATTATTATTATTATTATTATTATTATTATTATTATTAGTTTTATTATTATTATGATTATAAATAAATGTTATTATTATTGTTATTATAATTATCCGTAACATGATTATTACTAAGATTATTATTAATTTTAGTATCATCATTATGTATTATCATGATTTATATTATCCTTATTATTAATTTTATTAGAATATTATTATAAGTATCATTAATATAATTACTATTATTAATTTTATCAATTTAAGTATTATTATTATTATTATTACTTTTATAATTATTATTATGACTAGGATTACAAATTGAGATTATAACAACTTTAGTTATTAGTTTAGAGATTAAACATGAAGACTAGGATTATAATCAACATAAGTATTGTTATTATTGTTAATATTATTATTACTACTAATAGTGAAAGGATTATTATTATAGATATTATAATTATTATTATTAATACTGTTATCATTAAAATTACTATCATAACTATCAACGACTGTAAAATTAATATTTTTACAAGTATTATTATTAATATCAATGTTACTATCACTAATAAAGTTATTATTAACATAAGTATATTATTAATATATTATCATTATTTTTACTAATATTAATTTAGTATAATTAGAACTACTGTTTTGATAAACAAATGAAATACATAAATATATATATATATTTAACACATATAACATAACAAAATATTTTATTATATAAAAGGAATATATGAAAAATAAATATATTATTAATATAAAAATAACATCATTAATAGGTTATATATATATAAACTTATTCGATTACAATTATGTGTATTAATATATATACACAAATGATATAGGTTCGTGAATCCGAGGCGAATCCTGCATTGTTCAATATAGTCATATGTATTTTTACTACAAAATACATTAGGTGAGTTTCATTACTCCCTTTTTAAATGCTTTTGCAATATATATTTTTGGGACTGAGAATACATGCGCTGCTTTTTAAATTTTTTACGAAATAGACACAAGTAATCGAAACTACATTATATGGTTGAATGATCGAAGCCGAATATGCCCCTTTTACTTGGTAACCTAAGAATTAGTAAACCAGTCTACTAATTGACGCGGATCCTAAAGATAAATCTATTGGGCCCAACAAACCCCATCCGTTGTAGCGGATGCTTTAGTACTTTCGATGTTGTTTTTATCATGTCCGAAGGATTTCCTGGAATGATAGGGGATACTCTTATATGCATCTTGTTAATGTCGGTTACCAGGTGTTCAATCCATATGAATGATATTTTTGTCTCTATGCATGGGACGTATATTTATGAGAATTGGAAATGAAATCTTGTGGTCTATTAAAATATTGAAATGATTGTTATGATAAACTAATGAACTCACCAACCTTTTGGTTGACACTTGAAAGCATGTTTATTCTCAGGTATGAAACAGATCTTCCGCTGTGCATTTGCTAATATTAGAGATATTACTTGGAGTCATTCATGGCATATTTCAAAATATGTTGCATTCGAGTCGTCGAGTTCATCAAGATTATTATTAAGTCAATTATAGTTGGAGGTATTATGAAATAGTATGCTTGCCGTCAACTTTCGATGTAAAGAAAGTTTGTATTTTAAAAATGAATGCAATGTTTGTAAAATGTATCATATAGAGGTCAAGTACCTCGCGATGTAACCAAATGTAATGTATTCGTCCAGATGGATTAGGATGGGTCGTTAGAGTTGGTATCAGAGCGGTGGTCTTAGCGAACCAGGTCTTATATTAGTGTGTCTAACTAATAGTTGTTTAGATGCATTAGTGGGTCTGGACTTCGACAGTGTCTGCATGTCAAAAGTTTTGCTTATCATTTAGTGTCAAAAATTAATTGCTTATCATCCTTAAAGTCTAGACATGTCTTACTGCATCTATTGCATAGACAGTGTATAAATAAATTCATATCTTAGCGTATCTGTTATTGTTACCTTTGCCTGACAGCTTCCGTAGATTACTCCGTAACTTATGGGATTTTAGTATTATATATGCATATGTAAACTATGTATCGCAGGGTACGAATCTACATCCTATAATCTAATTCTTATCGAAAATCTTTCATCTGATCGTACGAGATGGATTCCTTCACCAGTACGCATTCCTCGGATTCCGACAGCTATTCCAACATGGATGTTCACCTAAGCTCCGAAAGCAGCGTCACCAGAATGAATCAACCAATCATCCATCCCCAATTCATCTGATGAGTTCGTAGTTGACTTAATTAATGAAGACGCGAAGAAGGCGATCCTTTTCACCAACCGAATTTATCTATTGACGATGAACCTGAAGCACTTATCAGCGAACCAGTCCGAAACACCATATTTACCCTCATTTCAAGGATATCTCGCAATGCTTATATGATATCCAAAATCCCAAACCTTATTCATTCACTCGTTCTTACCGACAATCATCCCGGAGTAATCAAAAAAGTCAACGAACTTCGTGCTCGAGTAATTAATTTGGAAAACGTGGTTCAAAAATTACCAGCTTCAGCAACATCACCGATATCAACAGCACCACCAGCATCAGCACCAACAACACCAATACCACCAACATCACATGCCCCAATATCTCATTCTGTACCTCGAGCATAATCATCGTTCTACGAATCATTCTACATTATTAATCTTCGTTCGACGTGGCGATTATATAATCTTTAATGTTTTAGAGATTATATACTCTTATTCTAACGGTAAATTAAATGAGATTAATATCATATTGACTCATTAAATCCATGATTACATCTGAAGAAAATGTATATGTATATATATTTTCATAAAGATTGTAATTGATAATTCTTTTGTACAAACTGTTAATGATGAAAATATTTTAACGGGTAGGTAATACCCGAGGAATATTTAGATTTCACATTAATAAATTACATTGTACATTCTTCGAATCTAATTCAACAAGTCATTTACTATCCTACTTACAACCACAGCTATATGAATCCGTTCACCGCAGAATAACCATTTCCATTCGATTTCATATTTGGATTTTGACTTATCAGAATCCAACAAGTGGCATAATGAAGAAAACATTGGACAAAATAAAATTTGTTAGAAACAAACAAATTAACTACGAGAAATTTTGTTAAGAATCCACGCTAACAAAATCCTAGCTAACTGTTCCTAGCTAACTGTTAATTCCATATTACATTTTATTTATCGCAATTTAATTATCTTAATTTATTTTATCGCAATTTAATTTATTGTCATTTAATTTCTGTTATTTACTTTACGCACTTTATTTATCGTCATTTAATTTTTGTTATTTATTTTTACGCACTTTAAATATCGGGACACGTATACAAGGTTTTGACATATCATATCGACGCATCTATATATATTATTTGGAATAACCATAGACACTCTATATGCAGTAATGCTGGAGTTAGCTATACAGAGTTAAGGTTGATTCTTCAATAATATATATAGTTTGAGTTGTGATCGAGTCTGAGACATATACACGGGTCACGATACGTATTAATTAATTCAAATATTATATATTAAGCTATATATGAATTATTAGACTGTTAACTGTGGACTAATGACATCGGACAATTAAAATGAATTAAAATATTGATTATAACATATGAAAGTAAACATCTCTTCAAGTTTGCCACTTGATTTCATCTTAAACCTCATTTGTATCTTGACGATTACAATCTGCGTTCAAACTTTTCATGATTCTTGAAAACACCTTAATCCAGAGGAATGAACCAACCTCACTTCATCTACGGAAGAAAAGATTGATGCGTATAGTTATGCACCTGATAACTCTCGAAAACTGAGTAAACGTTTAACACGTAGCTGTGCTAATTCCTTTAGTGTTATTATTACCTAAAATAACTTGGTAATCCCTTTCAAAGTAGCAAATTTTGTCACAGCTCCAGCAAGTTAATTTTGACTTTTTGATCGAAACAACCTTATTATAATCTTGATATATCTGCGTGCTCTTTTATTGTTACCGGAGAACCTTTTATATTCCGCCATATTACCATCAGCGTTTAATCATCTAAAAACACAATTCTCTTGAAACCACCTCAGATTGATAACCGATGATTCAGTTATGGTAGCATTAAATGCAGAGGAAACAGCAAAATCGTAGATGGTCTAAATGGCCAAAAGTTTGATAATAAAGAATGGAATGTTGGGAACGCTCGATAGAAAATTTGGAACGGAAAAAAACAGATTGAGCTAACCATGAAGGAGACCAAGGACAAATACAAGGACTATACCCTATATTCAAAGAATCCAAGTAATTCTGGATCCGTTGAAATCTTTAGAGAATATCTTGCTCTGAAGTCATGTTAAAATCTTGCGAAAAATTCTTCTTCATCAACCTTCGAACTTGGAAATTCCAAAATATCATCATAAATATCTTTGATATTTCTGAGGATATTTTCATAAATACTCTCGTCCGAAATTATTTATCTCTTTGTGCTATCTATACTATCTCATAAAGGAAACTACTTTAGTTTCTAAATTTCTTTAAAATTCGAGTTTGAATTATGAATGATTTTGAAGTAGTGTTGAAAATTGATGCATGAGTTAGTATAATATAATGACACTTGATCAACATGATTATATTACAGTAAGTCATGCTGAGTTTCTAATGAAATGTGATGATTTACAGATCATAACGTCATCATGTGCCATGTTACACAACTCTTGTATTCTATATAACCTCAAAAATATCAAGAAAAAATTTTCTTGATGATTCGGTCTTTTCCAGATATTCTGGTAATTCGACAAATCAAATCATGCTACTACCTTTCCTTTCTACCTTGTATATTATGATAATTCATACCTACGAATTCTGGACCATTACTTGCGAAAAGAAAACAAAAGCATGAAGAACCGAAATAGAAATGGGGTATAAATCGCAGCAAATAAGAGAGAGCATTAACTGTGAATGATGATGATTATAGAAGACGGAAACAGGGATTCCAGAATATAAGGGAGAATATGAAGCTCAATAATAACACGAAAGTTACAAACCGTGGATATTAATAGGAATAGCAATATAAAGACACGGCATAATTAAGAATAGTATCACCCCAAGGTTATATTAAAAGTAAACAGATTTTTCTGGTGGAAGATTGAAAAGAAGGATGACAGAAATGATAATTAGGAAAATATTAGGGATTAGAACTGGACTAAGCATTTTTACAATCTTTTGGATGTATGAACTAAGAAAGAAAGTATAGGAATGGAGAGAATAATGGAACGGAGGAGTTTAATTTATAATGGAAATATCAGACAGAGTAATCGAGGTATATCACCGTATTTAATTATAGAGATCTTAATCTCCTTATTCGCCGAAGAATCAAATCTCTCAGATTTCGAAGATTTATTTAAATCCCTTGAATTCCGGAATTTAATCGTGACTACGTCAAAAGTTATGGAAAATCTCCATTTCTTCATCTCGATCTTTTGTGATAACTTCACTCATACACTTCGAATAATCGAATTGTTTTATCTTTATTACTCAATAATGATAAAACACTACTTTTCAACTCATATTCGTCATGAAAACATTTTTATTGTTAGCCATGACCACCTCACTCAAATTTCGGGACGAAATTTATTTAATGGGTAGGTATTGTTGTAAGACCCAAATATTTATTGTACATAATGTATTTATGGTGTACGATGCGTGTATGAAGTTTACGTGTTGCTTGCTCGGACGCCGAAGGAAACTGGACGTTGTCTGAAGTGACAAGGTGTGTACGTATCCTTTCAACCCCAAATAAAGTTTGTGTTGATGTTCCAAAGCCTTACCATTGGAAAGGAAATCTTATCACGTTTCCAACGATATTTGATTCATCGAAAACGGAGCTACGGTCAAAAAGTTATGGCCAAAACAAGAAACTGAAAACTGACCTGAAGGTTGGAGCGGCGCTCCACCTTTCGGCGCGGCGCGCCGAACCCGTCTGATGCAATTTTCAGACTTTTTAAAAGGTTTAAATGAGGGGTACTTTGGTCTTTTCACTTGGGGTCGGTTTGGGGTCATCAAAACTGATCCATTGATCAGTTTGGATCACATCTCACTCATCAAACACTCCCATCCTCAAACCCTAGAGAGAGATTGAGTTCTAGTGAGAGAGAACTCCATTTGGAGAAGAAGGAGGTTGTTTCGGGTCAAACCTCAAGCATTAAAGTTGTTCTACTCGTCAACGGCATCATTTTGGCAGTATTGGTAAGTTCTAACTCCGAATTTCATTGTTGATTTTGCTATTCAAAGTTAGGGATTGAACTTGATTTGTTGATAAACCCATTTAAACTCATGAAGTGGGTTTAGTGATGCTAGTAATCGGGTTTATTGTTAGTGTTGGTGGATTTTGGGTTGGTGAACAAATTGGCCTTGATTAGGACTTGTAATTGGGTTTAATCACTAGGTTTAGTGATTATGGAAGTGTTGGAACACTTTTAGGTGTGTTGGTTGACTAATTTTGACTTTGGGTCAAAATTAGGGTTTGGTGATGATTATGACCCAATTGTCGAATTAATAAGGTTTATAAACTTAAAATGGATTAGGTTGAAGCATAGAACCGAGTTAAATATGTTTTGGTGTCAAAACTTGCTAATGGCGTGATATTGACTTCTTATGGGTCAAATTAGGGTTTAAGTGTCATTTTGGGCAAGATAGGTATTTAACACCTATGATGGGGTTTAATTGGCATATTAAGACCATTCTCACTTGTGTTAGTGATTATTGGTTAATTTTGGGCGCGGTTTGTACTTGGAAGTGCATTTGGGTCAAATTTGCACTAAGTGTCAAATTGGGTTGGTTTGTAAATCCAATCTAAGTGTGTTGTTGAATTTGTGATAATGGAATAGGTACTTTTCTTTGACGAGTTGCAGATTATTCGGTAGCATTCTTCAAGGCGACAAGGTGCGTGTTAATATCCTATGTGCATATGTATGTGTAGGATGGGTGCGGGTCGGGTGAAGTGATTCTCGGCTATAGAGCTCACTTCACATATAGGTGGATTTGATGGACTTGTGTATGGGTCCAATTGGCACGGTTGTGCGTTTTGGTTGACCACCTTTGATGAGGTGCACACTTTGTGTGTACGTTATCACATGGGCGTGTGATGTGGATTATATAACCCCAATGGCGAAGGGTTGATATTGTGAGTGGGATAAATATGCGTTCATGTTTATGGTGTATTTGTTTGTGGATGTTATGGTATGAACCACGTGCCGGTAGTACCATAACATGTATGTGACGGAAGTAATTGATGTGAACCACGTGCCGGTAGCATCGAGTGTGAACCACGTGCCGGTAGCACTATAAAATAATTTATGTGAACCACGTGCCAGTAGCATCGAGTGTGAACCACGTGCCGGTAGCACTATAAAATAATTTATGTGAACCACGTGCCGGTAGCATCGAGTGTGAACCACGTGCCGGTAGCACTATAAAATAATTTATGTGAACCACGTGCCGGTAGCATCGAGTGTGAACCACGTGCCGGTAGCACTATAAACGAGTGAGACTCAAATGCGTATGGTGTGAACCACGTGCTGGTAGCACCATAGCGTTGTGGTTAACCTTGGGTGTTTTTACGCATTGTTATATATGTATATGGTATACATATAATGTTGTATTGTCGTAATGTAGCTAATCTTATGAGTGTAGCTTATTGGCATTGTTCACATCGTTGCTTGTGAACTTACTATATTGTTGATGTTGTTAGCTTGTGCTTAGTGAACGTGCGGTATGCTAGGTTTAGCTTGCCTTATATTTGGACGCTCCGGTATGCGTTAATTGATTATTATTGTGGCGTGTCCATTTTATGCATATATATGTATGTAGTATATTATCACTCACTAAGCTTTAGCTTACCCTCTCGTTGTTGACTTTTCTTTTATAGATTTGCATGGATGCGGTGGCTCGGGTAAGCGTGGGACTAGTGGACTCGCGTAGTTGCTTTAGAAGGCTTGCTTTTGGATTGATTAGGAAGGGGTAGCGTATCCCCAATCGCCATGCTCGGCTTTATTTTGTGTTAACAGTCGTGTGATTGGAAACTTGTATTTTCGTATGAAAGTCGTAAAACGGCCGATGTGGGCCCGGCCTCGTAAAACTTATTTTATGAATGGAACGTGTTAGTTTTTCATATATGAATAGGTTGTGAAAAGCGTTTTGTCTAAATACGTCGGGAAGTGGTCAAACATTTTCGCATTTCATGACTTTTTGGACAGGCCAGTTTGGCGCGCCGCGCAGCCATATGGCGCGCCGCGCCATGTGCTGTACCAGCAAAATATTTTTTTTTCTGCGTTATTGGTTGGTTAATGGGTTGGGTTGTTACAAGTGATATCAGAGCATGGTCTAAGGGATTTAGGTGACTTGAGATAGGTGCCTAGACTTAGACTTGTGTGTGTGCTTAATTGTTGCGGGACTTGTAGGATTACGTGTCGGAATGGGTTTAGTTAGTGCCTTGTTTATAGATTGACTAACGTGTATATTAGTAATGCAGATATTATTAATATATTATTGTGATGTGATAATAATTCTCGCGTGTGTTTATATCGCGTAGGATTTTGTTTGTGCTTTGTTTATGTTGCGGTTGCATATATCATCGAGCGAGGCGGTCGTTGTACTAACGAGCCGATACGGTGTGTATGCGTAATAAGGACTTGCAAACCTTATTACGGGTGCAAATCGTGTCTAGCAAGTGATGTACGACGAGTGTTTAGAAAGATGGGACGGTGTTGTGCGTGTGGTTTATACGTTCGTGATCTAATCGTTTGCATTCCTTAGAATGAAAACGGAAGATGGATGCGGAACGAGTGAGCCTATTCACGAAGAGAAGGATGAGTTAACGTTAAAGATTGAGGCTGTGTTTGAACGATATGTCTCGATTTTCACCGGCAGAGTTAGAGAAGTAACCAAGGAGTTGGTCGAAGGACAAATGACGAAAGTGGTTCGAGACCAAGTGACTAAAGTTGTAAAGGAAGAGTTTGAAAAGAGGTTTCCCAAACCTCGAGGTAGCGATGATAAAGATGTACTTGCAAGGTTAGGATTACACGGTGCTCATGGTAAGAGGGCACGAAGTACGCCTGAAGGCGTTGGGAATGTGAAGAAGAAGAGTAAGAAGGGTTACAAGCTTACGTGCTTTAAGTGTGGGGAACGGGGTCATTTGACACAAGATTGTACGGTAGTGCCTTTAGGCTCAATCAGGTGTTTCATTTGCCGGATGGAGGGACACCGGAAGTCAGATTATTCCGAATCGCATGACAATCGGGTTAGGAGGTTAGAGCGTGAATATATGATGGGAAGTGGAGCACGGAAGCCCAACAGCGCTACATCAGGTACTTTTAGTACGAAATCATATGTCATTCGTTTGTATTAACATGCGGTATGTGCGTAAGTCTTAGCTAAACTTTATTCTCCGTTGGAGATAATTTGTAGCAAGCGGGCGGTTTACGTTTATGGTTCCGGTTTGCTCTCAGCAGAGCGTATAAGTGGTGTGTTGTGCCTTGACTCTATGGTGTGAATCCTTGGGTGCTTAGGCATTTTGGTTGGTATCGGGTTGTTTAGCTCGTTCGAGTGAGACCCTTAATGTAACGACCCGGAAATTTCCGACTAAATTTAAACCTTAAACTCTATATGTTTCCGACACGATAAGCAAAAACCTTAATGTTGAGTCTAGAAAGTTTAAAATCTATATTCGGATAATTAGTTACCCTTTGACCAAGTTCCGACGATTCACGAACAATTGTATGTAATCAAGTATGTAGTATATATATATAACATTTTGAATTATTAGATTATACTTTAATCAATTGAAATTAAAAATGTAAATTGATATAACAAATAATTAAGTTACTATTAAAATGAATACATATAAATATATATATGATTTATTTATTGGAATATATATATATATATATATATATATATATATATATATATATATATATATATATATATATATATATATATATATATATATATACATATGAAGTCTAAACATAAATATTATTAAATATATTGTAAAAATTAAAGATTTAAATAGGTTATTGTATTATATATGTTATAATTGATAAATATTAGACATTGATTAAATTGTAAATGTAATTATAAAGTTAACAATATAGTTATAAATATTGTCATTACTTTCATTATGATTGAAGATAAAAACTAATATCAATCTTAATATATGTATCATTGATATTATTAGTTCTGATATAAAATACATAGATACGAAATAAAAAAATAAAAAAACATGTAAGTTGTTATATTATTATTATTAATATTAATATTATAATTTTAATTAGTAATACTAATACTATTATGATTAATATTATTAGTAACATCAATAATATTTTCGGTAACATTATTATTATTATTATTATTATTATTATTATTATTATTATTATTATTATTATTATTATTATTATTATTATTATTATTATTATTATTATTATTATTATTATTATTATTATTATTATTATTATTATTACTATTATTATGTTATTTGTATTTTATTAATATTATTAATAAAATTAAAAAGTATTATTATTGTTAATAAATTACTAATTAATAATATCATTAAATAAACCGAACTATATATATAACAAAGATATAATCATACGCCTAGTATTCTGTTTCCATCATTATCAATTTGATATTTTTTTTTCTCCTTTATCTCTGTATACCCGTGAGCAAACTGAATCCTCTTTATAAAAAAAAAATTCGGTGGAAACATGTTGAGAAATAGAAGCTGTGCAACCCTACAATATATATTACCAGATAGCACTTCTTCTACTGAATCAAAATAGATTTTTTATATATATATATATATATATATATACACCGATATACCCTGTTCATGGATGCATTTCTCAAATAATTCGATTTCTTAACAAATTCCAAAATCTGTAAATGTAGTGATGTTAGGATTATTTATTTCAAACTTTCTGCAAGCTTTCAAGTTCTAAATCATGAAATTGAAGTCGAATTTTGAAATCAAACTTTAATTTTCAAAAGTCAATCATTGAGTTCATCGCAAAAATTCGTGTTTCTTTTTGTGTTTCAAGTCAAATTGGATGTTCAGAAAGCTTCTAGGAAGTAATTTCAATATTTTTCATGTTATAAGTTTTACATAAGACCTTCTAAAAATCCGAAACCGATTTGGAGATGGACTCGTGTTCTTCACAGGTGTATCAATATTTCTGTATCCATTTTTCTTCTATTTTAAATTAATTAGATCAACTTTAATCGTTTTTATACACTATAGATCATAAAACAAAGTTTTAACTCGAATGATTTTCTAATCTTGAATTATGGTCGATTAATATTGAATGATGAAGAAGAAGGGAATTGAGGTTTAAACAGATACAGATAAATAACATATAAATGAATTATAAGACAGAAAGACAGATCGGTCCAGTGGTTAGATGGTGTTTGTGTTTAGTGAGAGGTCACGGGTTCGAGTCCCGTCATGGGCAGTTTTGTTCTTTTTAAAACTACTAAGGTATAAATTGATCTCTTAATTATTATTAATATTATTATCATTATTACTATTATTAATATTATCATTATTATTATTATTATCATTATCATTAATATTATTTTTGTTATTAACATTAATTGTTATCAAGTATTATTATTTAACATTATTAAAATTAAGAGTTATTATCAAAACTATAATTTTTATCATAAACACAATACAACTTTTTATTTTAATATCATTATTGTTAAAATTATTATTTTACCAAAAACTATATTATTATTAAACATAACATTTTAATAAAACTATCATATTTTTATTTATTTACATTAGTGATGTTATTATTATTAACATTATAAAGAGATTACATTTTTTATTATTAAGTATTAATAACAATTAGTACATAACACTAAATTTAAAACATATAACAATAACTTATATATCACTAATAATATAAATTCGTTCGATTATCATATTATGTGTTAATATATATATACCTGATATAGGTTCGTGAATCCAAGGCCACCCCTACACTTGTTCAATGATGTTATATGTATTTTTACTACAAAATACAGTATGGTGAGTATATAGTCCCACTTTTAAACTCTAAGTATTTCGGGATGAGAATACATGTATTTTATGTTTTACGTTATGGACACAAGTAACTGAAAAATATATTCTACGTTGAGTTGTACCACTGGCATACTTCCCTGTAGCTTGGTAACTATTATTTACAGCGGTATTTTAAACGCGAATCCTGTTGATAGATCTATCGGGCCTGACAACCCCAACCGGGCTGGACGACCAGTATTCAACGGTTGCACAGTACTTCGTTTCGTAACTACACTTGGTACGGTGTAGTAAGATTTCATAATAAAGGGAATATGCGACGTGATTAAATGTTAAGTATGGTTACCAAGTGCTCAACCACTTAGAATATTTTTATTAAAATGTTTACATATGAAATCTTGTGGTCCATTGTTATAACGCTGTTAGCATCAAACCTATATATCTCACCAACTTTATGTTGACTTTTTAAAGCATGTTATTCTCAGGTACGAATTAAGTTTTTCGCTGTGCATTTGCTCATTTTAAGGACATTACTTGGAGTCGATCATCGCAATGGGACCAACTCTTGAAGACTTCGTCCGGATGGATAAGGACGGGTCTTTACACTTAAGGTCTCAATTACGTTGTGCATGTTATTGATATGGGTGACGTTCCTAATGGAAGTACCCTATGGTGACTTTGGATTGTCGGGCGAAGGGCGTAAGACTTGGCGTAAGAAAGCATTCCTTAGTATTTGGGAAATGTCTCTACCAAGCCATGGAAATGAGTTTTGGTGTTCGGATGTTAGAGCGTGTTCGCTCTCGTGTTGAAGTTGATGAACCATGAGGTTCGACGGGTGGGATGAAACCCGAGAAATCGAGTGTTTTGGATCTCGATGTATGTTGGTAAAGGATTCTACGTGACGCGACATTAGGTGCCTCTTTTATACCTACTAGCATGGTGTTCGACTCTGATTGTGTTGCGGTTACATTGTACTTAGGGTACCGAAGTGAAACCCTTAGGTTCATGAGTGATCGGGTGAAATTCGACAAACTAAAGCAATTGGATGATTGCGAGTGTATAGTTCGTGTAATTTGTGGTACACTTTTCGTTCGAAATGTTCAGGGATAGGTTAGGATCCTTGGTATGCTCAAAGTTGGAGCAAGACATGGTGATGGGTCGTGCGAACCCAATTATTGGTAAAGTCTACCTTTGGTAGCATTGTTCGGGTGAACGAGATGCGGTTATGGAACGTAATTCCAAGTGGAGGAGTTACACTCCCGCACGAGGAGGTTTTAGTGTGAGATTTCGGACAATGTTTTAGTAAACCGAAACTTGTGTCGGGACCTAGATTTGGTCGATTGTGGTAGAGTACAATTTTGGTTAAATTGTACTTATGATTTTGGATTTGAATTATCACCAAGGTGGTAATGTGGTAAATCTCGTTGAGAGATAATGGACGTGTTTGGCAAGCAAGGTGAAATCCCTCGGTTAAGGGATGTGTGTGCCGGATTCTCTTTTAGAGAATTATTGTTTTGTACCTATGTTTGATATAGGTGGTTCTTGCTCGATTGTGTGGATGGTTAGTGGTATCCGTTAGGGTTCACTATAGTGTAACAGAGTGCGATGTTGCACTACTCGTTGTTCGAGGCCAAAAGTACGTATGTGATTGGTGAAGCATGACCTTCGGGGTCCGCTGACTTCATCATAGTATTTTTGATTGGTGGAGCATGACCTTCGGGGTCCGCTGACTTCATCCGGTGTTGAGTGATCTATTGGTTGTTTTATACACCGATGGTGGGATCGTGAGGGCCATGTTGTGTGATTAGTGATTGCGATAGCTGTGTTTCGCTCACGTGTTGTTACGGGTGTGACAATAGTCGATTTTGGACACCTTAGGATTAGCGTTGCCATAGTCGTTTTGGGCGCTTTTGGTTTTAGTCGTTGCTTATGATGTTAGGATAGTGGCGTATTGGTTGTATTGCGCACTACAAAGGATGTTTAGTGGTAAGAGTAATCCGTGAGGATTCATGTGGTTCGATCTTCAACGTTCGGATTGTTGACTTTAGGTTGAGACTTGGTCACTTTTAGCGTTGTCCGTGGTAAAGGTACGCTAAGGAATTTATATCTCGGTACGAGGTTGGTTGAGTTTTTCCCGATATGGGAAACTGAGCAGGTTTTAGTGCTCGGATTGTGGTTTTAATAAATCACGGTTGACGATTTTAGTTGTCAAAAGTGATCCATTGGGAAGAATTGTCTAGGAAAGTTCGTATTGGGACTTGAGTGAGGATCGTTGTGTAGGTCCGGATTGGTTAAGTGGAGAAGATCACGAGGACGTGATCGAGTTTAAGTGGGGGAGAGTTGTAAGACCCAAATATTTATTGTACATAATGTATTTATGGTGTACGATGCGTGTATGAAGTTTACGTGTTGCTTGTTCGGACGCCGAAGGAAACTGGACGTTGTCTGAAGTGACAAGGTGTGTACGTATCCTTTCAACCCCAAATAAATTTTGTGTTGATGTTCCAAAGCCTTAACATTGGAAAGGAAATCTTATCACGTTTCCAACGATATTTGATTCATTGAAAACGGAGCTACGGTCAAAAAGTTATGGCCAAAACAAAAAACTGAAAACTGACCTGAAGGTTGGAGCGGCGCTCCACCTTTCGGCGCGGCGCGCCGAACCCGTCTGATGCAATTTTCAGCCTTTTTAAAAGGTCTAAATGAGGGGTACTTTGGTCTTTTCACTTGGGGTCGGTTTGGGGTCATCAAAATTGATCCATTGATCAGTTTGGATCACATCTCACTCATCAAACACTCCCATCTTCAAACCCTAGAGAGAGATTGAGTTCTAGTGAGAGAGAACTCCATTTGGAGAAGAAGGAGGTTGTTTCGGGTCAAACCTCAAGCATTAAAGTTGTTCTACTCGTCAACGGCATCATTTTGGCAGTATTGGTAAGTTCTAACTCCGAATTTCATTGTTGATTTTGCTATTCAAAGTTAGGGATTGAACTTGATTTATTGATAAACCCATTTAAACTCATGAAGTGGGTTTAGTGATGCTAGTAATCGGGTTTATTGTTAGTGTTGGTGGATTTTGGGTTGGTGAACAAATTGGCCTTGATTAGGACTTGTAATTGGGTTTAATCACTAGGTTTAGTGATTATGGAAGTGTTGGAACACTTTTAGGTGTGTTGGTTGACTAATTTTGACTTTGGGTCAAAATTAGGGTTTGGTGATGATTATGACCCAATTGTCGAATTAATAAGGTTTATAAACTTAAAATGGATTAGGTTGAAGCATAGAACCGAGTTAAATATGTTTTGGTGTCAAAACTTGCTAATGGCGTGATATTGACTTCTTATGGGTCAAATTAGGGTTTAAGTGTCATTTTGGGCAAGATAGGTATTTAACACCTATGATGGGGTTTAATTGGCGTATTAAGACCATTCTCACTTGTGTTAGTGATTATTGGTTAATTTTGGGTGCGGTTTGTACTTGGAAGTGCATTTGGGTCAAATTTGCACTAAGTGTCAAATTGGGTTGGTTTGTAAATCCAATCTAAGTGTGTTGTTGAATTTGTGATAATGGAATAGGTACTTTCCATTGACGAGTTGCAGATTATTCGGTAGCATTCTTCAAGGCGACAAAGTGAGTGTTAATATCCTATGTGCATATGTATGTGTAGGATGGGTGCGGGTCGGGTGAAGTGATTCTCGGATATAGAGCTCACTTCACATATAGGTGGATTTGATGGACTTGTGTATGGGTCCAATTGGCACGGTTGTGCGTTTTGGTTGACCACCTTTGATGAGGTGCACACTTTGTGTGTACGTTATCACATGGGCGTGTGATGTGGATTATATAACCCCAATGGCGAAGGGTTGATATTGTGAGTGGGATAAATATGCGTTCATGTTTATGGCGTATTTGTTTGTGGATGTTATGGTATGAACCACGTGCCGGTAGTACCATAACATGTATGTGACGGAAGTAATTGATGTGAACCACGTGCCGGTAGCATCGAGTGTGAACCACGTGCCGGTAGCACTATAAAATAATTTATGTGAACCACGTGCCGGTAGCATCGAGTGTGAACCACATGCCGGTAGCACTATAAAATAATTTATGTGAACCACGTGCCGGTAGCATCTAGTGTGAACCACGTGCCGGTAGCACTATAAAATAATTTATGTGAACCACGTGCCGGTAGCATCGAGTGTGAACCACGTGCCGGTAGCACTATAAACGAGTGAGACTCAAATGCGTATGGTGTGAACCACGTGCTGGTAGCACCATAGCGTTGTGGTTAACCTTGGGTGTTTTTACGCATTGTTATATATGTATATGGTATACATATAATGTTGTATTGTCGTAATGTAGCTAATCTTATGAGTGTAGCTTATTGGCATTGTTCACATCGTTGCTTGTGAACTTACTATATTGTTGATGTTGTTAGCTTGTGCTTAGTGAACGTGCGGTATGCTAGGTTTAGCTTGCCTTATATTTGGACGCTCCGGTATGCGTTAATTGATTATTATTGTGGCGTGTCCATTTTATGCATATATATGTATGTAGTATATTATCACTCACTAAGCTTTAGCTTACCCTCTCGTTGTTGACTTTTCTTTTATAGATTTGCATGGATGCGGTGGCTCGGGTAAGCATGGGACTAGTGGACTCGCGTAGTTGCTTTAGAAGGCTTGCTTTTGGATTGATTAGGATGGGGTAGCGTATCCCCAATCGCCATGCTCGTCTTTATTTTGTGTTAATAGTCGTGTGATTGAAAACTTGTATTTTCGTATGAAAGTCGTAAAACGGCCGATGTGGGCCCGGCCTCGTAAAACTTATTTTATGAATGGAACGTGTTAGTTTTTCATATATGAATAGGTTGTGAAAAGCGTTTTGTCTAAATACGTCGGGAAGTGGTCAAACATTTTCGCATTTCATGACTTTTTGGACAGGCCAGTTTGGCGCGCCGCGCGGCCATATGCCGCGCCGCGCCATGTGCTGTACCAGCAAAATATTTTTTTTTCTGCGTTATTGGTTGGTTAACGGGTTGGGTTGTTACAAGTGGTATCAGAGCATGGTCTAAGGGATTTAGGTGACTTGAGATAGGTGCCTAGACTTAGACTTGTGTGTGTGCTTAATTGTTGCGGGACTTGTAGGATTACGGGTCGGAATGGGTTTAGTTAGTGCCTTGTTTATAGATTGACTAACGTGTATATTAGTAATGCGGATATTATTAATATATTATTGTGATGTGATAATAATTCTCGCGCGTGTTTATATCGCATAGGATTTTGTTTGTGCTTTGTTTATGTTGTGGTTGCATATATCATCGAGCGAGGCGGTCGTTGTACTAACGAGCCGATACGGCGTGTATGCATAATAAGGACTTGCAAACCTTATTACGGGTGCAAATCGTGTCTAGCAAGTGATGTACGACGAGTGTTTAGCAAGATGGGACGGTGTTGTGCGTGTGGTTTATACGTTCGTGATCTAATCGTTTGCATTCCTTAGAATGAAAACGGAAGATGGATGCAGAACGAGTGAGCCTATTCACGAAGGGAAGGATGAGTTAACGTTAAAGATTGAGGCTGTGTTTGAACGATATGTCTCGATTTTCACCGGCAGAGTTAGAGAATTAACCAAGGAGTTGGTCGAAGGACAAATGACGAAAGTGGTCCGAGACCAAGTGACTAAAGTTGTAAAGGAAGAGTTTGAAAAGAGGTTTCCCAAACCTCGAGGTAGCGATGATAAAGATGTACTTGCAAGGTTGGGATTACACGGTGCTCATGGTAAGAGGGCACGAAGTATGCCTGAAGGCGTCGGGAATGTGAAGAAGAAGAGTAAGAAGGGTTACAAGCTTACGTGCTTTAAGTGTGGGGAACGGGGTCATTTGGCACAAGATTGTACGGTAGTGCCTTTAGGCTCAATCAGGTGTTTCATTTGCCGGATACTATATAGATATGAATAATGAATCATTACATAAATAATAAATTGTAACACTAATATATTAGAAGTAATTACAAGTTAAAATATAGTTATTGATATTACTAGATACTATATAGATATGAATAATGAATCATGTAAATTGTAATATTTTCATTATTAATTATAATATAATTAGATGTTATTATTATTAGTAAAGATATTATTATTAATAACGAAATAATACAAATTATTATTATCATTATTTTTGTTACATTTATTATTATCCTTATTATTATTATTATTATTATTATTATTATTATCATTTATTATTATTAATATTAACAAATTTATTATTATAATTAGTGTTAATTAATAAGATTAATTAACATATATAAATACAAATAAAAACAATTATATAAGAAAATTACGCGTAAGATATATATATATATATATATATATATATATATATATATATATATATATATATATATATATATATATATATATATATATATATATATGTATCAGTTTTATATGCTGCCTTCTGTACACTCGTGATGCTAGGTCGAGTTCAACAACCCTACAATTGACTTGATCGATATTTTTTTTTTTTTTGATTCAACCGTTCAAATCACATCATATATGCATTTCTATTAATTGATAAGTGAGAGGGGTTCTTCATATTTTTATTTCTTCCTTTCTTTTCTTTCTTTCTTATAAACTCAAACCCATTTAACCTTGAAATTGATTCAAAATGAATTGACCAGAAGTAAAATTGCAGAAGTGTCCGAAATCATATCATGAATGTTTCCTCAAATTCGCAGGTCTTAATTCGTTATATCAAACACGAATTCTCGAGTCAAAGTTGAAATTTTAAAAGTCAACAGATTTTTCTTCACAAAAATTCGAGTTTGTGTTTATGTTTTAGGATCAATTGATGATTGAGGAAAACTATATAAATGTTTTGAAACCTAATTTGTGTTGTAACTTTTGTCCAAAACAAGCTTAAAATCAGAATCATATATTTTTTTCTTCTATAGCGACGTGCAGACCAGCATACATATATATATATATATATATATATATATATATATATATATATATATATATATATATATATATATATATATATATTTATTTATTTTCGTTTTGTTTTAATTCAGTTAAACACTCAGCTGAATCTTTCTGTTTACTAATAAATCTGAAAACGTATTTGGTTTATTCATCTGTCGTGATTAAATGGGTGTTAGTCGATTGAATTATGAAGAAGATGATGAAGGAAATAGAAAACAGGATATGTAGATATAGGTTGGAGTTAATAACAGAAAAACTGGGCAGAGTGAATGGTTAAGGTGTTATGTTGGGTGAGCGGGAGGTCGGGGGTTCGAGTCCCTGCCTGGACGGTTTACATTTTTTTTTTTGAAGCCCTTAAAGGTAGTCACATATCAACTTAATAATAATAATAATAATAATAATAATAATAATAATAATATTATTATTATTATTATTATTATTATTATTATTATTATTATTATTATTATTATTATTATTATTATTATTATTAGTTTTATTATTATTATGATTATAAATAAATGTTATTTTTATTGTTATTATAATTATCCTTAACATGATTATTACTAAGATTATTATTAATTTTAGTATCATCATTATGTATTATCATGATTTATATTATCCTTATTATTAATTTTATTAGAATATTATTATAAGTATCATTAATATAATTACTATTATTAATTTTATCAATTTAAGTATTATTATTATTATTATTATTACTATTATAAGTATTATTATGATCAGGATCACAAATTGAGATTATAACAGCTTTAGTTATTAGTTTAGAGATTAAACATGAAGACTAGGATTATAATCAACATAAGTATTGTTATTATTGTTAATACTATTATTACTACTAATAGTGAAAGGATTATTATTATAGATATTATAATTATTATTATTAATACTGTTATCATTAAAATTACTATCATAACTATCATCGACTGTAAAATTAATATTTTTACAAGTATTATTATTAATATCAATGTTACTATCACTAATAAAGTTATTATTAACATAAGTATATTATTAATGTATTATCATTATTTTTAATAATATTAATTTAGTATAATTAGAACTACTGTTTTGATAAACAAATGAAATACATAAATATATATTTAACACATATAACATAACAAAATATTTTATTATATAAAAGGAATATATGAAAAATAAATATATTATTAATATAAAAATAACATCATTAATAGGTTATATATATAAACTTATTCGATTACGATTATGTGTATTAATATATATACACAAATGATATAGGTTCGTGAATCCGAGGTTCGTGAATCCGAGGCCAATCCTGCATTGTTCAATATAGTCATATGTATTTTTACTACAAAATACATTAGGTGAGTTTCATTACTCCCTTTTTAAATGCTTTTGCAATATATATTTTTGGGACTGAGAATACATGCGCTGCTTTTTAAATATTTTACGAAATAGACACAAGTAATCGAAACTACATTAAATGGTTGAATGATCGAAGCCGAATATGGCTTTTTTACTTGGTAACCTAAGAATTAGTAAACCAGTCTACTAATTGACGCGAATCCTAAAGATAGATATATTGGGCCCAACAAACCCCATCCGTTGTAGTGGATGCTTTAGTACTTCGATGTTGTTTTTATCATGTCCGAAGGATTTCCCGGAATGATAGGGGATATTCTTATATGCATCTTGTTAATGTCGGTTACCAGGTGTTCAATCCATATGAATGATATTTTTGTCTCTATTCATGGGACGTATATTTATGAGAATTGAAAATGAAATCTTGTGGTCTATTAAAATATTGAAATGATTGTTATGATAAACTAATGAACTCACCAACCTTTTGGTTGACACTTGAAAGCATGTTTATTCTCAGGTATGAAAGAAATCTTCCGCTGTGCATTTGCTCATATTAGAGATATTACTTGGAGTCATTCATGACATATTTCAAAAGACGTTGCATTCGAGTCGTCGAGTTCATCAAGATTATTATTAAGTCAATTATAGTTGGAGGTATTATGAAATAGTATGCTTGCCATCAACTTTCGATGTAAAGAAAGTTTGTCTTTTAAAAATGAATGCAATGTTTGTAAAATGTATCATATAGAGGTCAAGTACCTCGCGATGTAACCAAATGTAATGTATTCGTCCAGATGGATTAGGACGGGTCATTTCAGCAACCTACAGGTTGCAGCCATGGCAGTTCGTCTTTCCTTGCTCGACTTTCTACATACCCGAGCCTGATTTCTCTTTCTATAAGTTATGAATGTTTAATGCTACTTGCAGCTCCTAAGTTTTGAAAATTAAAGGCCGTGATGATAAATATGTGGGAACTCGGCCAAGCAATGAGAAAGAATGCGTTCGCATCTTGGCGGGGAAACCTACAGGTTGCAGCCATGGTCATTTATGTTCCCTTGCTTGGCTTTGTACATATCTGAGCCTCATTTTTTTCCTTACAAATCTTTGTTACAGTTGTTAAAGAGATGTGGAATACAATGCAAAATTTTTTCCTTATAATTTTTGTTTATCTGATTTTTGTATAGTTATATTCGATCTAAAAAAAAAGGAAAAACAGGAAGTAGCGAATGAATGTTTAGCCTCTAGCTATTGACCCAAGTTCGGGTGCAGCTTCTGTCTCCTCTAGACAGAATGCAATAAGACAATCGATGTTGTTTTGTAAAACTGGTCATACTCTCAGCTGTTAATAGGCTGTGACTTTGTTTATTTGCCTTATGATTTCAATGTTATGTGGTTCTTTAGTATTGTACGTTAACAGTTTGTTTTTTTTTTTTAATTTTATTTTGTGTATCAAGTTATTAGTAGCAATTCTGAAGGACGGAGTTAACACAAAAGCCATCTGCAGAAAAAAAAATACACCGTATGTTCTTACTGCTTCCTTTCGTATGCTATTTGCTTCATATCGACTTCCCTTATCATTTGAATGGTAATAATTGCGTAAGTCTTTTGTGTTAATTAAATGTTTTATTTTCTTCAAGTTATTGGTACCAATTTTTATAGTCCGAGTCACCAGCCATCTGCCGTTAATAGGTATATTACTACTACTTTGTTGCTTCTTATGGAAGTTTCGCACAACTCTTTTGGCTCCTCTACTTATATTGATATGCTTTTGGATGTGTATTATAATAGGGTTTCTTTTTCCTTCTAACTTGATGCCGTTGCTTTACATAATGGTGTCGCCTACAATGCGAGTTCTTACGGTTGTTGATCTGCTGCTGCTACTTTTGGTTCGACTGCTGGAATTACTGCTGTAGCTGATACTATTTGATGTAGAAACAAAGACGTAGACTGCATTATATTCAGCAAAAAAAGAATATTGTTATTATTCTTGGTATGTAAAAAAACATGTAATAAAGTAGTACGGACTTTTCGGTACACGACCAGTCGCAAAAAAGCGCGGCAACGAGCTGAAACGACCCGTCCTAATCCATCTGGACGAAGTCTTCAACAGTAGGTCCCATTGCGAGGTTCTGACCTCTATATGCCATGAACGACTCCATGTAATATGAACAAATGCACAGCGGAAGATTTCTTTCATACCTGAGAATAAACATGCTTTAAAGTGTCAACCAAAAGGTTGGTGAGTTCATAAGTTTATCATAAAACAATAAAATTCATCATTTTGATAGATCACAAGATTTAAATCCTGCATGGTACAAATGGGCCCGAATCCTATACCCACCTGTAATGTACATGCGATATTTTTAAATACAGTACACCTTTCTCGTGTACAAAATCATCTTTCATAAATCTTAGTATCCGTACACATATCTTGTGCACAAAAATAACATACACATAACCTGTGTATAAAATCATTCTCTCGATACATAACATTCATATCAATTGGTGGCAATTATCATGTCCACATAATTCAATGGTGGCAATTATCATGTCCACATAATTCAAGGGTGGCAATTATCATGTCCACATAATTCAACGGTGGCAATTATCATGTCCACATAATTCAACAATAATCCGCAGAACTTCTGTCTGCATAATAATTCATCCGAGAAATGTTTTGCTTGTGTCTATCTCGTCAAACATTTATAAAAGCATTTTATGTATTCGCAGTTCAAAATATATTTCAAAAACATCTAATAAAGCAGTTGTAAAAACAATGCATGTATTCTCAGTCCCAAAAATGTAAAGAGTAAAAGGAAATCAAATGAACTCACCGTATTGTATTTTGTAGTAAAAATACATATAACGACATTGAACAACTAAACAATGCAAGGTTGGCCTCGGATTCACGAACCTATATTAATTATATATATTAAAACATATACTCGTAATCAAACAATTTCATAGATTACAACTTTATATATTATATATTAAATTTGTATATATTTATACATTTGAAAATGATCTTTATTTATATAGTGTATATATATATATATATATATATATATATATTTATATAGTGTATATATATATATATATATACACTATATAAATAAAGATCATTTTCAAATATATATATATTTTAAAAATACCTAATTGGTTATTTATGAATATTCATAAAAAAATTGTTAGTATGATTAATACATACTTATATGTAGTATTACTTATATGTATAGTTTTATACATAATATTTATTTTGTAATATAATATTAATAATAGTAATAGAAATTGTATTTGTTTATAATGATAATATTAATAATAACAATACATAATGATAATACTAATAATGATAGTAATACTAATATTTATGAAAATAATAATAATAATGATCATAATTATAATGATAATAACAATACTTAAATGATAAAATTTATAGTAATATTAACAATACTTATAAAAATATTAATGATAATAATGTTTCTAACACTTATAGATATAAATATGATATTAGTAATAATATTATTTATAATACTTAATAACACTAATAATAATAATAATTCTAATACTTTATGATAATAACAAAAATAACAATAATGATAAGTGTAGTAATAATAATAATAATAATAACAATAATCATAGTAACAATACAAGTAATAATAATAATAATAATAATAATAATAATGGAAGTTAAATTAAAAGTGTATACCCTTGTAAATGTTTTTCTAAAACGAAATGCCCCAGACGAGGCTCGAACCTCCAACCTGTCGTTACCCGCAAACGCCCTTAACCATCCATCCAATTCGGTTTTTCTGTTATAAGTCGAATTCCATATATATTTAACCCGATAGCATGACAGTTCTACTTCCTCAATAACATCTATCCTAATCTTAAACTTAACATTATCAATATCATATCGTAATGATGATCATCATCATCGGATAATCATAACCCCATCATCAATATGCATAATCATGTAGTGATTTAATACCTTCATAGAATCATAACAATAACCCTAATCATAATCATATCATTAACATATTGACTATCATCACCATCGTTTCTAATCTATTTCTATTGTCATCGCTACTAGATTTTTCGGTCATCACTTTCTCCTCTTCGATATATAGAAACAAAAATCGAGTAGTGGTAGCAGCAAAAGTAGAATTAATTGTGGTTATCGGTGGGATTTCAAATGGGTTTTGGGTTTGGTTATTTCACCGAAACAAATCATAACATCATACTTCTTGTATTCATGGTTCCAACTCCACTGTATCATCATTGTTTACTTGTTAATGTATAACACCGGTATAGCTGCAATAGCAGTCATTTTATATCGAGCAGAAGGAGGAATTTTGGTGACTTCGGCCCAACTTGACAGGCCTGATATAACTGATCTTCCAGCCCAAGTAACAAAAAGAAAACTCGGCCCATTTCACAGATATATAAATACAAGAACGCGTCTGTGATTAAAACCCTGCTATCATGTATACCATTTTAATTAAATCAGGTAGTGGGGTTCGGTTTTCCAATCAAAACATAAAGAGTTGTTGTTGTTGATGTCGACTGGAAGTGGAGTTCAATCAACATAAGCTTTATGTAATTTATTAGCCGTACATATTTAATTATCACCTTTGTATTTAATGTAATATATCTTTGTATTTAATGTAGGATATATCTTCCCCTTATATCATGGTATAATGGTGAGATTTTCCACAGACATCATAGATTTTCCACATGCTATCTTTGTATATTTACCCCACAATTGTGCAATAAGAATTCAAGCAAATTTATCAACACCTTTATAATTATCAAAGAAAAGTAGTACGTTCCTTTTTCTAATTCCCATTTGTATAACTTGTGTCCCGTTTCTTTTTCTTTATATATTGCAATTCATAATGAACTTCCATATAATTACATGATGAAGTGGGGTTGTTGGCCAAAGTAAAAGCAAAAGAATCACGTGTATTAAGCTATTATTGCTTAAACCCATGGCTCCCACATGTTCTTCCACTAACCCTTATGATATATAAATATAGTTTGGATTTCGGTTTATGTGATATCCAGAAAAAAAATATGGCGGTGAAAGATCACGAAGAAACAATTGTAGCAGTAGCAGTAATACATGAGAAATATGTTGGTTCAAATAGAGAGAATGGTATAGAGAAAGAGAGAAGTGACTCACGTTTGTTGATGGTTTACAAGGTGGCGATGGTGGTTTCATGGGATGGTGGAAAAGGGTTAGTGGTGGCGATGGATGTTTATGTTCATGGTGGAGGTGGTGATCGATTAAACATAAACGAACACAAGGTGGTTTGTTGTAGTGTTGATGAAGCGAAAAATATATATTATGAAGGTGGTGGTTAATGTTTGTTCACCAAGAAAGATTAGAGAGAGATAAAGAGATTGGTGATCGAACATTTTGCAGTGATTTAACATGGGTTAGATGGATGTGGTGGGTTATAATTGTTGAGATAAAAATCTATCAAATCTTGTATTGTTGTGAAGATATTAGTCGACAAGAAGATCACGAATAAGAGGAGGAAGGACAGAACAAGAGAAAAAATACAAAATTTGATTCTGATTTATAACAGAATTTGTGTTTACGCGTTTGGCTTTTTGCAGTGAAGATTGGATTGATAACAAATTGCAGATATGAAGTACCAATTAAGAACAGAAGAAGAAAATAATTTACAACGATGGTGATGGCTAACAGAATACGTATTGGATTGTATTTAATATGTATATACTGTTTTTATATAGATATATATCTGTATATATCTTTGAATATATATATATATATATATATATATATATATATATATATATATATATATATATATATATATATATATATATATATATATATATATATATATATATATATATATATATATATATATATATATATATATATATATATATTGTATTTTGTATATGTTTACATGTGTATTTAATTATAGTTTATATAAATAAATGTATACATTAATTATTAATAACATTACTACTAATAATAAGTATATAAATAATATTAATCATAATAACACTAATTATACAATTTTAATATCTAATACTAATGAAACAGATCATAATAATAACAATAGAATTAATAATGATAATAATACTAATATTAATAATAATACTTGTACATATCAAATTTCATATATACATTATATAATAATATTAATGATACAAATATTGATAATAATAATAGTGAAATCAATGGTAATAATATTAATATTACAAATATATTACTATCAATTATATAACTTACTGACTCTTTAATATTTATAATTTACAATATATATATATATATATATATATATATATATATATATATATATATATATATATATATATACATATTTATTTACACACAATTGTTCGTGAATCGTTGGGCACAGTCAAAGGGTAAACGATTATATGAACACAGTTCAAAGTTTTTGAGATTTCAACAATACAGACTTTGCTTATCATGTCGGAATTATATAAAGATTAAGTTTAAATTTGATCGGAAATTTCCGGGTCACTACACGCGCGCCCCTCCTTACTAGTTACCTTCTAAATTTGTATCACATTTCTCTAATTTATAATACATTTACAACTAAAATGTGTATGTACACTCACTCATTTTATTTCGAATGATAGTATTTAGTGATAGCGTTAGTATACATAAAAATGTTATACATAACGGTTATTTATTGACTTTAACTTAATTATTATAAGGAGTATTAATTTAAACACTTTTATGTACATTAACGATAATTTTACTTTAAAAAAAAAAATAACGATAACTTTAAATACTTTATACAGTAGTATTTTTAATTTAATTTAAGTAGAACACATATTACAAGACTAAACACTCGGTGTAATAGTAATAGTAGTTTCAACAACAAGACAAAATTGCTGAAATGGTCCCTGTAGTTTGTATCAAAATGCTGGTTTAGTCCCTGTAGTTGTTTTTTGGCGTGATTCATCCTCGTGGTATGTCAATGTTGCTGATTTAGTCCCTATTTCTGACGGACGTCTAAATCAGCCGTTAAATCAGAGTCATGTGCCATGCATGTGAGGGTACTATAGTCTTTTATATTTTCTTTTTATTTATTATCACTAATATCCTCTCCATTCCTTTTTCATGTGAATAAGTGATGTGACATCCCACTCACCACTCAAAATAAACTTTAACCTCTCTCCTTTCTTCTTTCATGGCTGCTAGCTACTGTATATTCTCTCTCTCATAAACAGACCCACCTAACCACCATCTCAAATAATCTCAAAGATTTATTCAATTCAGGAGTTTTTTGCTATCACTTTCACTTTTAATTGTATAATCCCCAAAAGGCTGTCATCGTTCACACAACAACAAGATCACAAAAATCTTTACTTTCACCCATGTCGGCACTTACAAATATTCCTTCAATTACAAATACTCCGTCACTGGTTCCGTTTGATGTCATTATAAACCACGAAGATGAAGTGAATCACCATAGTCAATCGAAGTCATTGAACTATTGATCAAGATGAAGTGAATCACAACAGTCAATCGATTTATATAATTACACATCGATTTATAAAATTACAAATCGATTTAATCATCGGTAAATCGATGGCGTATACTCGATGTTTAACCCCTTCAATTGGAAATCTGAGTTGACTGGGGTTCAAGAGTCTAAACCCACAAAAATCGATGGTGGCTAGATTTGTGAAAAACCCAGGTTTTTTTTTTTTTTTTTTTTTTTTTTGTTCAACAAAAGTCTAAAAAAATAAATGAATTCAAGATCTAAACTTAGTGCATAACTCTAGATATCGATTTGTAGTGTTTGTCTGTGTAAGGCTTATGTGTGTATGTGTGTTATCTTTACAACATGTATATTAAATTGAAATGGAATGAAATTATTTTGAACTGGATATTATTACGACATGTATATTAAACTGATTATTGGAACTGGATATTATTGTGAAATAAGTTGAAGTCGAACTAATTTCTAGAGATATCAGTTGCCATTTATTGAAGAAGTGATGTAAATTTAGTTGATGGATCTAGTAATTTTAATTTGGTTTTGGTTTTTTAGTGTTTTCAATTGGGGTAGATAAAGATAGGTGATAAGTTTCTGAAAGACAACCACATGGACCTTATCAGCAATTTTGTTTAAAGGAAAAGAAAAATGGACGTTTTTACCCTCATGTGCGTGGCATGTGATTGGAGTTAACGGAAGTTTTTAACGTCCGTCAGAATTAGGGATTAAATCAGCAACATTGACATACCGCGAGGATGAATCACGTCAAAAAAAAATCACAGGGACTAAACCAGCATTTTGATACAAACTACAGGGACCATTTCAGCAATTTTGTCCAACAACAATAATCAATTTCATCATGTGGGAATAGTAATAGTTGTTATAATTCAGTAGGCTTATAACTACCTTTAGTGGTTTGATTCTTGATGTTATAATTCAGTAGGCTTATAACTACCTTTAGTGGTTTGATTCTTGATGTTATAATTCAGTAGGCTTATAACTACCTTTAGTGATTTGATTCTTGATTTAGAATACTAATAATGAAGTGTAAGAACAAAGATGATAATGGAGAGAAAGAAAGAAACACTTTGTAAGTGTGAGAAAATGGTGCAAGTTTAATGCTTGCATTCATGAGTATTTATAGCCTAAAATCTCAATATAAAAATACATACTTTGTGTACCAAAATTGACTATATGTATACACCAAAATTGACTATCCATATCTATATTGTTATTATTATTATAACACTCCCCCTTGGATAGCAATTTTATTTTGTTGAAGATCAACTATAAATTACTGCCTCGTTAAAAACCTTGCTAAAGAAAACCCAGTGGGAAAAAACTTTAGCTAAGGGAAAAAGAGTGCAGCATGGAGTTGGCTCCCCCTCAAGTAGACATCGCTTCAGCTGTTACATCTTTTGAACATGTCTCATGCCAATGTTATGAACGTGTGTTCTGAAAATAGCAGTTGGAAGTGCTTTCGTGAAAAGATCAGCAGAGTTTTTGCTAGATTGCACATATCTCATTTCAATCTGGTTGTCCTTAATGAGATTTTGAGTGTATGAGAAGAATCTAGGTGGTATGTGTTTTGTTCGGTCACTTTTGATATACCCTTCTTTCATCTGTGCTATGCAAGCTGCATTATCTTCAAAGATAGTTGTTGGACTTTTATCGCGTTCTAGTCCACAAGAATCAGTAATGAGTTGTGTCATTGATCTCAACCAAAAAACATTCTCGAGTAGCTTCATGTAATGCAATCACTTCGGCATGATTTGACGATGTAGCAACAAGTGTTTGTTTTTGAGAACGCCATGATATTGCAGTACCTCCATTTAGGAATACATATCCAGTTTGAGATTTAGCTTTATGTGGATCAGATAAATAACCTGCATCTGCATAACCAACCAAATCTTGTTTTGATTCGTTAGAATAAAATAATCCTAAATCAGTAGTTCCTCGAAGGTATCGAAATATGTGTTTGATCCCATTCCAGTGTCTTTTGGTAGGAGCAGAGCTGAACCTTGCCAACAAATTAACTGCAAAAGAAATGTCAGGTCTTGTACAATTTGTAAGATACATAAGAGCTCCAATTGCACTAAGATATGGTACTTCTGGTCCAAGAATGTCTTCTTGATCTTCACATGGACGAAATGGATCAGCTTCAACATTGAGTGATCTAACAACCATAGGAGTACTTAATGGTTTTGCCTTGTCCATATTGAAACGTTTCAAAATCTTTTCAGTATATGTTGTTTGATGTACAAGTAAACCATTAGGCATATGCTCAATTTGTAAACCAAGGCAATACTTGGTTTTTCCGAGATCTTTCATTTCAAATTCTTTCTTTAGAAGTTGAATGGCTTCATGGATCTCTTTATTTGTACCTATGATGTTAAGATCATCAACATAAACAGCTATGATCACATATCCGGATGTTGTTTTCTTAATGAAAACACAAGGGCAAGTAAGATTATTTGTATACCCTTTGCTTATCAAGTAATCACTTAATCGGTTATACCACATACGTCCCGATTGTTTTAACCCATATAAAGATCTTTGTAATTTAATCGAATACATTTCTTTGGGTTTTGCATTTGATGCTTCTGGTACCTTAAATCCTTCAGGTATCTTCATATATATATCACTATCAAGTGATCCATATAGATAAGCAGTCACAACATCCATGAGATGCATTTCTAAATTTTTAGAAACTGCCAGACTGATTAAGTACCTAAAAGTAATTGCATCCATAACAGGAGAATAAGTTTCTTCATAATCAATTCCCGGTCTTTGAGAAAAACCTTGAGCTACAAGTCTAGCTTTATACCTTGTAACTTCATTTTTCTCATTTCTTTTTCGGACAAAAATCCATCTGTATCCTACAGGTTTCACATCTTTAGGAGTGAGAATGATGGATCCGAAAACTTTTCTTTTATTGAGTGATTCTAATTCAGCTCGTATTGCTTCTTTCCATTGAGCCCAATCATGTCTATTTTGACATTCAACCATAGATGTTGGTTCTGGATCATCATCATTATTCATGATGTCATATGCAACATTAAATGAAAATTTCTCATCAAGATTTTTCATTTCATTTCGGTTCCATAATATTTTTGAATATGCATAATTGATTGCAATTTCTGTATTGACATCATCAATCTCCTCTGCAGTAGGAGTACTGATTTGTGGTTCTTCTTGAACACTTTCTTTTACTTCATTATCAGCTGATTTTCTTTTTCGAGGATTTTTATCCTTTGAACCGATTGGTCTTCCACGTTTCTGACGTGGCAAAGATTCATGAGTGACGTTATTGCCAGCTTTTGGAATTTCAATTCGAGCTGGAGTATTTACTGCTGGTATATATGATTTTGTCACCGTTTTTGTATCTGTAAATGCATCAGGCAATTGATTTGCAAGTTCTTGTATATGCATTATCTTTTGAACTTCTGTCTCGCATTCTTTTGTGCGAGGATCAAGATACTTTAATTGAGGTTCACACCATGAAACATCATTTTCTTTATTTTTCATTTCTCCCCCTAATCTAGGGAACAATGTTTCATTAAAATGACAATCAGCAAAACGTGCTGTAAAAACGTCACCTGTCATAGGTTCAATATACCTTAATATTGAAGATGTTTCATATCCAACATATATTCCCAACCTCCTTTGAGGACCCATTTTTGTACGTTGTGGTGTCGCAATTGGAACATACACTGCACAACCAAATGTTCTAAGATGGGAAATATTTGGCTGTTGACCAAAAGCAAGTTGTAGGGGGGAATATTTATGACTTGCACTTGGTCTGATGCGAATCAATGCAGCAGCATGTAAAATTGCATGACCCCATATAGATACAGGGAGTTTTGTTCTCATTATCAATGGTCTAGCGATTAACTGTAAACGTTTAATCAATGACTCGGCTAAACCATTTTGTGTATGCACATGAGCAACAGAATGTTCAACAACAATTCCTATAGACATGCAATAGTCATTAAATGCTTGAGATGTAAATTCACCAGCATTATCAAGTCTCACCCTTTTAATGGTGTAATCAGGAAAATGAGCTCTCAATTTAATAATTTGGGCAAGAAATTTTGCAAATGCCACATTACGGCTTGATAACAGACAAACATGAGACCATCTGCTAGATGCGTCTATTAGAACCATGAAATATCTAAATGGTCCACATGGTGGATGAATTGGTCCACATATATCACCTTGAATTCTTTCAAGAAACATTGGTGATTCTTTCTCAACCTTAAGTGGTGAGGGTCTAGTTATCAATTTTCCAAGAGAGCAAGATGTACATGGAACCATTGTATCATGATGGATTTTTCTATCCTTTAGTGGATGTCCATGAGTACATTCAATAATCCTTTTCATCATTGTTGATCCTGGATGGCCTAATCTGTTATGCCATAAACTGAATACACCAGGATCAATATATTTTTCGTTAACTACCATATGTATTTCTGGTACATTTATATGCGTATAATGTAATCCAGAACTAAGTCTTGGCAGTTTTTCAACCACATGACTCTTGTCAGTGATACTTAAATATTTCTCATTTTCTGTTGTCACTGACTGATAATCATACCCGTTAAGGTATATGTCGGAGAAACTCAATAAATTTCTGCTTGACTTGGGAGAAAATAAGGCATCATTTATTAAAAATTTTGTACCATTTGGTAGTATGAAATTTGCCTTTCCTATCCCTTTTATCAAGTTAGCAGGTCCTGATATTGTATGTATAGTTCCTTCCGTTGGTTTTAGATCAATAAAATATTTCTCGGATTTAAGTATAGTGTGTGTAGTTCCACTGTCTGCTATACAGAGATCTCCACCACTTGATTGATGTTGTATTCCAGCAAAATTCATATTGAACTTCATATATAAGAAATAAATAGTGAGTACATTAATATTACACAATATTTTAAACGCAAATAGATAGTACTGAAACATTTAGCAAACATAATGACAAAGACAGACGATATTAAATCGTTTATTTTTCAAAAGACACACAACTTAAACATTCAAGAAATCTTCATATAAATCAGATGGTTTCTCAGTGACTGTTGGATCAATATTATCCACAAAATTTACTTCCTTTTCTTTACCTTTCAGCGAATCCTGATACATCTTAACAAGATGTTTAGATGTTCGGCAAGTATTAGCCCAGTGGCCCATTCTACCACATCTGTAGCAAGATTCTTCAGAATTTTTAGAAGAATTTTCTTCAACATCTTGTTTAATGGGCTTGTTTTGTGGTTGATATTTATATTTTCGTGGATTACTATTTCTTTGACCACCACGGCCACGACCACGACCACGTCCACGCCCATTACCATTACCATAAGGATGGTTTCTACCATAGTTATGGCTTTTGGCATGATGATGGTGATGGTTATTATAACCACGACCTTGCCCGCGTCCTTGTCCCTGTTTATAATTATTTGCAGTATTTGCTTCAGGGATTGCAAGTGTACCAGTAGGACGGGATTGCTGATTTTTCATTAATAGCTCATCATTTTGCTCTGCAACTAAGAGATATGAATTAAGTTCAGGATATGTTTTGAACTTTAGCATTCTCAAATTTCTTTGCACTGTGATGTTTGCAGCATTCATTGTGGAGAAAGTTTTCTCCATCATGTCTGCATCACTAATTTCATGTCCACAGAATTTAAGTTGTGAACATGTATTATACAGAGCTGAGCTGTATTCATTTACTTTCTTAAAGTTTTGGAACCTTAATGTTCTCCATTGTTCCATTGCAGCTGGAAGTAAAAATTCTCTTTGATTATTGAATCTGCTTTTGAGACCTTCCCATAAAACATGGGGATCTTCTACAATCACATAATTATTTTGTAAGCATTCATCAATATGTTGATGAATAAAGCAACATGCCGTAGCTTGTTCTTTTTCAGAACAAGTGTTGTTTTCATTTATGGTTTCAAGAATGCCCATTGATTTAAGATGCATTTTTACTTTTATAACCCATGGCATGTAGTTGTTTCCAGTTGATTCTAAAGGAGTAAATTTAAGCTTTTCCAGATTCGACATTTTCTATTATCAAAAATTAAAACAAACATCATGATAAATTAGAGTCAATTTATATTCATAAGTATATAAACATTAAACATAAATTTAATATAACATAAATGATAAGTAGGTGACAGTGTCGACCATGTGTAAGCAATCATAAATAAATGTTATATAACAAAAATATAAATATTAGTAAACATAAATGAAAATTTGGCGACAGTGTCGACCATATATTTTTTCAGGTGGTATAACCGACCTATATCATTCTGGTGGTATAACCGACCATATATCATTTTGGTGGTATAACCGACCATATATCATTTTGGTGGTATAACCGACCATATATCATTTTGGTGGCAGAGCCAACCATATTTAGTATTAAGATTATCGTGCTGATAACGTGTTATAATTCAGTAGGCTTATAACTACCTTTAGTGGTTTGATTCTTGATGTTATAATTCAGTAGGCTTATAACTACCTTTAGTGGTTTGATTCTTGATGTTATAATTCAGTAGGCTTATAACTACCTTTAGTGATTTGATTCTTGATTTAGAATACTAATAATGAAGTGTAAGAACAAAGATGATAATGGAGAGAAAGAAAGAAACACTTTGTAAGTGTGAGAAAATGGTGCAAGTTTAATGCTTGCATTCATGAGTATTTATAGCCTAAAATCTCAATATAAAAATACATACTTTGTGTACCAAAATTGACTATATGTATACACCAAAATTGACTATCCATATCTATATTGTTATTATTATTATAACAATAGTAGAATAATTATGGAATTATTGATATGGATTTAACGACAGGTCAAAGACTATTCTTAGAAAAAAAAACTTTAATAATTATCAATGAAATTAAATATCTACACACGGGTTACACCGTGTGATATCCGGGACCCACAATCAACGGTCTTGTATCCACATAATATATCCACCATATAAAAACACGGCATTCAGTATCTAACAACGATCACAAAACCCCCAAATTTGATCAAACCCTAACTCAAATCAAATCAGACACAATTTGACCATCAATTCTCACAATCTCACTCTCATTTTCAATACTGCTTTCATCTTCTTCAATTTATCACCCGATTAATCAACAACCATGGGTCAAGCCGAGAAACTAATGAATCAGATCATGGAGCTCAAATTCACCGCCAAAAGTCTTCAACGTCAAGCCAGAAAGTGCGAAAAAGACGAAAAAGCCGAAAAACTCAAAGTCAAAAAAGCAATCGAAAAAGGCAACATGGACGGTGCACGGATCTACGCTGAAAACGCGATCCGTAAACGTAGCGAACAAATGAATTACCTCCGATTATCATCGCGACTTGACGCTGTCGTTGCGAGACTCGATACGCAAGCTAAGATGACTACGATCAGTAAGTCGATGGGAACAATTGTGAAGTCTCTTGAGTCAACGCTTGCTACAGGTAATTTGCAGAAGATGAGTGAAACAATGGATAAATTTGAACAACAGTTTGTTAATATGGAAGTACAAGCGGAGTTTATGGAGAGTTCGATGGCTGGTAGTACATCGCTTTCGACTCCTGAAGGTGAGGTTAATAGTTTGATGCAACAAGTTGCTGATGATTACGGTTTGGAGGTTTCGGTTGGATTGCCGCAACCTGCGGGCCATGCGGTTGCGAGTAAGAACAATGAGAAGGTTGAGGAGGATGATCTTACTAGGCGTCTTGCTGAGCTTAAAGCGCGTGGGTAATTTAAAGTGTTTTTCATTGAATTTAGTAATTCGGTTTTATCTGTGGCTTTATTAATATAACTGCAAATGCGAATTGAATATGTAAATTAGACTGGTTTATGTTTGTTCTCTGTGTTATTGCTTTTATGATATGCTTGAAACTACGTCTTTTGCTCATATTATTATGAAATTATTATTATGTATCTTGTTCTTATGTTATAGATTTTAGTAAAGTTGTACTAGTTTGGTGGGTTGATGATGATGAAAAGTTAGAATCCAGATTTTGGGTACATTGCATATTTCAAAATTCATTTAGAACAATATATATATGGAATTTTGACCAAATTAGTAAGAACGAACAATGAGAGTGATAAAAGTGAACAATGAGAGTGATAAAAGTGATTAAAGTTGTACTAGTTTGGTGGGTTGATGATGATGAAAAGTTAGAATCCAGATTTTGGGTACATTGCATATTTCAAAATTCATTTAGAACAATATATAGATGGAATTTTGACCAAATTAGTAAGAACGAACAATGAGAGTGATAAAAGTGATTAATTTGATCTTGTATTGAATAGATTGATTATTTGATACAATTGAAATTAAATTTTAATACAATGATCAGCTATTCTATTTATATTGCAAAAGTTATAACGGCTAATTCTCAAGTAGAGTATCTATCCAATATGTTTTTTCTTTTTTTGGTGATTGTGCCTGACTTAGTAGCCGTTTGCTTTTGTTGCCTTCTGTCTTGGACTGTTCTGTTTTGGACTTCTTGACTTTGTGGCATCTTGTGACTTGACTCAATTGGGAAATGATGAAACTCGGTTTCTGATCCCACTAAACCAAATAACCAAACATGGTTATTTGGTTATGTTGTTGTTGCATTCTGACACTCCCCCTCAAGTTGAATAGTGGGGTTTCCGATATTCAACTTGTCAAGAACTTCATTGAAGAGTCTTCCGTTAACTGATTTGGTGAGGATGTCGGCAAGCTGATCTTCGGATCTGATTGATGGAAGAGAAATGATTTCATCATCTAATTTTTGTTTAATAAAATGTCGATCAACTTCCACATGTTTGGTTCGGTCATGTTGAACTGGATTTTCTGATATGGCAATGGCTGCTTCGTTATCACATAATATCTGAATGCTATCTTCTGGTGGAAATCCGATCTCTGTTAGTAGTTTTCGGGTCCACAATACTTCTACAACTCCTTTAGCTATCCCTCTAAACTCTGATTCTGCACTTGATAGAGAAACAACCTTTTGTTTCTTGCTTTTCCATGCAACTAAATTACCTCCGACTATTGTAAAGAATCCGGATGTAGATCTTCTATCCCCTTTTTCTCCAGCCCAACTTGCATCTGTATATATTTGAGTCTTTAGGTGGTCCATTCCTTTTAAAAACAACTCCATGATCCGCTGTTTTCTTCAAATATCTGATGATTCTCGTTACGGCTTTCATATGGTGAACCTGTGGTTGATGCATGAATTGACTCACAACTCCAACTGCATGTGCTATATCAGGTCGAGTATAAGCAAGATAGATGAGTTTTCCCACCATCCTTTGGTATTGACCTTTATCAGTAAGATCAGCTTCATCTTCCATATATAGCTTCTGGTTTGGAATCATCGGAGTATCAGCTGGTTTGCAATCAATCATACCTGTTTCTGCAAGAAAATCAAGAACATACTTCTTTTGACAGATAAATATTCCCTGTTGGGATCGTAACACCTCAATCCCCAAAAAATATTTAAGTCTGCCCAAGTCTTTCATTTCAAATTCTTTAAATAAGTTTACTTTTAAGTTAGAAATTTCCTGTTTATCATTTCCTGTTATTATCATATCATCAACATAGATGATTAAACATGTAATCAAATTTCCTTTTCGTTTAAAGAAGAGAGTATGATCCGAGTTACTTTGTTTGAAATCGTATTTTTTCATAAATAAAGTAAATCTCCCAAACCAGGCCCGTGGGGATTGTTTTAACCCATATAAAGCCTTTTTAAGTCGACAAACTTCTCCTTTTTTGAAGTTGTCACTGAATCCTGGTGGTGCTTCCATATAGACCTCTTCCTTTAATTCGCCATGTAGAAAAGCATTCTTCACATCAAATTGGTGAAGTGGCCAATCTTCATTTGCAGCGATAGAAAAGAGAACTCTAATGGTATCAATCTTTGCGACTGGTGAAAAGGTTTCGGAGTAATCAATCCCGTATGTCTTAGTATATCCCTTGGCAACTAGCCGGGCTTTGTATCTTTCAATGGTACCATCTGGTTTGTATTTTATAGTAAACACCCATCGATTCCCTACTGGTTTTTTTCCTTGAGGAATAACACATTTTTCCCATGTGTCACTTTTCTGGAGTGCTTCCATTTCTTCTTCCATGGCATTCTTCCATTTTTCAGATTTCATGGCTTGATCAACATTTGCTGGGATTTCTTCAGAATATAAAGCAGAATTGAATTTTTGTGCTTCACTGGATATGTTTCCTTGTGCAACATTAGCCATAGGATACCTCGACCTTTGCGCTTCTTTTTCTGGTGAGTATCGTTTAGGTGGGACACCTCTATTGACTCTTTGAGGTAGGACGTATTGTTGGGTGGTTTCATCGGAATTTGTGTCATTTTGTGCCTCATGGGTTTGATGTTCATTGTTCGAGGAGGTTTCACTAGTCTCATGGTTTGGTGGGATAGTTTCTGTGGGTTCATAGTCTTGTGTTGGCTCGGGGTTTAGTGTTGGAGTTTGTATAGGTTCGTGGTTTTGTGTTGGCTCGGGGTTGAGTGTTGGAGTTTGTATAGGTTCGTGGTTTTGTGTTGGCTCGGGCTCTTGTGTTTGAGGTGGTTCAGGGTTTTGTGTTTGAGGTATTTGATGTGGAACCCATGTCATCCAACTGAGAGTGTCATTACTTTCATTCTCCCCCTCACTCGTGAGTTGGGTATTTTTGTAAAAATATTCAGTTTCAACAAAATCACAGTTCGTTGTAGTAAAAACATGACGTCTTTTGGGACTGTAACACCGATATCCTTTTTGGTTTATTCCATAACCAACCATGACACATTTTTTCGCACATGGATCTAGTTTTGTACGCTCATGTTTTAGAATATGGACGAAGACCGAGCACCCAAATATTCGAGGTTCAATGCTAAATGAAGTCGGAAGGGTATGGAATTGGGAAAGCGTATCTTTAGGGGTTTTTGTGCCCAAAACCTTAGTAGGTAAACGGTTGATAAGATAGGTAGCGGAAGCAAGGGCTTCAGGCCAAAAACTTTTCGGAGCCTTGGATTCAATTAATAAAGCTCTTGTCATTTCTAAAAGTAATCGATTCTTACGTTCGGCTACGCCATTTTGCTCTGGGGTATGAGCACACGAGGTTTGATGAATAATCCCATTATTTTCGCAAAAAGATTTCATTGATGAGTTTACAAACTCACCCCCATTATCGGATCTTAACATTTGTATGTTTTTATTAAATTGGGTTTGAACCATTTTATAAAAGTGAGAAAATTTCTCAAAAACTTCTGATTTGTGGGTTAGAAAATAAATCCAAGTCATCCGGGTATGATCGTCAATAAATAAGACAAAATATCGAAAAATTTTCCCCCCAACAACCGGTGCAGGACCCCACACATCAGAATGGACTAGAGCAAAGGGAAACTCTTTTCTAGTATTACTAGGTTTAAATGTACTTCGGTGGCTTTTAGCCAAAATACAAGTTTCACATTTTAAGTTTACATTAGACGAAAAAAGACTAGGAAATAACGCGTGTAAGTATCCGGCTGATGGGTGACCCAACCTCCTATGCCATAACCAAGCTTCCCTCGTAGGTGTCCCGTGAGCAAGTGTCACGGTACCTTGTTGGGTTACTTCGTCCACATAGTATAACCCACCCCGTTCGGTACCACGCCCAATAATTACCTCAGTCCTAATGTCTTGAAGGATACAGAAAGTGGGATGTAATAAAACGGAACAATTCAATTATTTTGTAACGTGACTAACAAATAAAAGTTTATGAGACAGAGTTGGAATATATAAATAATTAGACAATTTCATAGTCGGAGTAATTTCAATTTTCCCACCCCCTTCTACTTGTACAACGCCTCCATTGGCCGTTTGAATTTTATTAACCCGAGGTTTTGATTCGGAATAAAAATTTGATTTTTCAAAAGTCATGGTGTGAATAGCACCGCAGTCAAAAATTCATTCACTATTTTTTATTTTGTTTGAAACAATATTAATTTTTCCACAAAAACTTTCATTTTCTATATTTGAAAAATTCATATCATTACAAGAGTCGATTTTTTTACTTGAGCCAGTAATATATTTTAAACACTTGGTTTTAATTGGGCCGTCATCAAATTGTTTAGTTTTAGTTGGGCCATGTCTTAATCCTTCCCTTTTATTAATATCTAAACCGACCTTAATATTTGAGACTAAGGGTTCCATCATATCTCTATCTGCTTTAATGGCAGACTCATGTTCTTGTATGGCCGCTATGTTCAGGCTAGGGTTCATCAGATCTTGCAAACAACTGAATCGATTATGGTTTACCCCTTTTTCTCTTGTACAAATCGATTTGCAGTGAGAAGGGTTTTGCCTTTTCAATTCAATCGTTTGTTGCAATCGAGGATTAGAGGCATTTTTTCTCACAATTTTGGCCGGATTATACAAATTAGTTTTAATACCAGGGTCAAAATTCGGGATTAAGGGTTTTTTCCTCACCCTTTTGTCTGATTTATGCAAATTAAAAGAGGAGTTGTTATTAGGGTTTGAGATTTTTAATCTCAACCCTGTACCTCGATTGATTGCTGAAGTGTTGTTCGTTGTTATTTCACGGTTGTCTCTGACCGCCGCTGCAGTCGCTACCGTAGCTGCCGTCTCTGCCACTGTTGTCGCCGTCTCCGCCATCTTCAACCTTTTACCTTTTTGGTGGGCTTTGAAGTTTCCGGCTCCGGTGGTGACCAGTGGTGGTTTACAGAGAGCGTTAAGGTAACTATTCTCACTCAGCTTCAGTTGTTCATATTTCATACTACTGCTGGTTTGATGAATCGAGCTACCGTCAATTTTTGACATGGAAGCTTGATTATTTTTTTTTTCTGGTTGATGATTTAAGCAAAAAAAAAAAAAAAAAAAAAAAAAAAAAAAAAAAAACGGTTGTAATGATCCCTCGATCTACACCGTTAGCTCTGATACCATGATAAAAGTGATTAATTTGATCTTGTATTGAATAGATTGATTATTTGATACAATTGAAATTAAATTTTAATACAATGATCAGCTATTCTATTTATATTGCAAAAGTTATAACGGCTAATTCTCAAGTAGAGTATCTATCAAATATGTTTTTTCTTTTTTTGGTGATTGTGCCTGACTTAGTAGCTGTTTGCTTTTGTTGCCTTCTGTCTTGGACTGTTCTGTTTTGGACTTCTTTGACTTTGTGGCATCTTGTGACTTGACTCAATTGGGAAATGATGAAACTCGGTTTCTGATCCCACTAAACCAAATAACCAAACATGGTTATTTGGTTATGTTGTTGTTGCATTCTGACACAGAGATTCTTTTATCTTTTATCACTAGTAAAAGATTAAACTTGTGCAAAACATGACACCGACGCAAATGTTCTTATATGTATTTTATATAACTGCAAATGCGGATTGAATTAGTAAATTTGACTGGTTTGTGTTTGTTCTATGTTATGTTTTTACGCTATGCTTGAAACCACGGAGTACTTCTTTTCCTCTTATTATTATGATTTATTATGCATCACGTTTTATGTCATTTATTTTAGTTTGGTGGGTTAATGATGATGAAAAGTTAGAATCCAGATTTTGGGTATATTGCCTTTTTTTAAAGTTCATTTAGAACAATATATAGATGTATAGATGGAATTTTGACCAAATACTAGGAAGAACGAACAATGAGATATTCTTTTATTACTATTTAAAGATTAAACTTGTGCAAACCATGAAATAAGCTAAAGATAACATCACACTAACGCAACAAATTGCAGACACACATATATAGGTGATATTCGTTTAGTTACTTGTCACAACTATAACTGTAGAGCCTTTTGTTTTCTGTTGCTCGGCATCTTCGACAGCAGTAGGTTTAGATCCTGTGAACATCATTCGGAATCTTTGGCAGAAGGTTGGTTTAGGGGGTGGTAAGTAAAACCCGAATGAGTCCACAAACCAACCGGCTCTTCCATAAAAACCTACAATGTGGCCTCCGTTTGCTATGAAATTGAAGGGTGTTCCTTCTTAACCCCGAATGGCCCATATGTTCTTATATTGCTCTTAAAAGTGAGTGATCGAATCACAGGGCCTGCTCCGTAGACCACAGGGCAATAGTACCCGCCAACACTTGTCAAAATTTCTTCAGGAAATTGCAGCTTAACCTGAAATAAATCCCATAGAAATTCATATCAGGCCATACTAAACCAATTTAATTAACGCACGTGGATATATGATGAAAACTTACCTGAGCAACTTTGGTCCCGCCCATGCCTCCGTGCTTTTCAACCGGAAAGGGTTTACCATTATCATCATATGTTGTATATATAGCATCGATACAACTACCATAGACAATAGTGATTTCTCTAACTCCTGCGTGTACTCCATCATCCCATAGCTTTCCTCCATTTCCTCCCCATGGTCCCAATTTCATGCTTTTATCCTGTTGTTTTCAAATATCATGATATCACTGAAAAGAAAATGGGTCGAATAACAAGGTTAACGAAATATAAGTACACGTAAGGGATTCATACCATTGTTAGTCCAACAAATTGTTGCAAACAAAGATGTAATTAAGTCTAACTGTAACAGTAACTGTATACTTAACACAAATTGCTGTCGACGTAAAGAGAATAAACAAAGTACTAATTACCGTGTAAGTAAATTGCTGTCTATATAAAGGGAGTAAACAACTACTGCGCTAAGTATCTGATTCCTAATTTTGTATTATACTCTCGCACACATAAAACATGCACAGATTCTGATAACACAATTTGTTACATAAAACATGTACCTTCCAGGACAGAGGATCCATAAATCGTGCTTTTCCAAAAGGTCATGTACCTTGACCAACGGATATATCATATATCAAATATCCATAACTAATGCTGGTAAAGATTGATATAAATTCTGAAAATATAATTAAATAAGAATAGTAGTTTATAAATTAAGGAAAGTGATTGCATCATTATATACATGTATAGTCAAAAAAGTTCAAACAAAAATCCCAAAAGGTACATAATTACGAGACTATTTAAATTACAAGGATTTTCATATATGAGTAAGATCAATCACATATGAATGCCGATGGAGATTAAGATTGAACATAAAAGAATTTAAGATCACCTATTAATTTACCTTTATAATCATATATAAATTTAGTTCACATTTTGTAAACACGTGAACATTTCATATTATTTAGACATAAACATGTGATTTGTGGTTTTTAAATTTAGTTTGTCAATATGAGCATTAAATAACATTATTATGTAACGTAATTTGTTGCATTTAAGTGCATAAAAATGAAACTTGAAGCCTTTGAGTTATGAACGTTTGTGTTTTTGAATCAACAAATCGGAGTCCGTATGACCAATAGCTCGCTAAATCCATAATATAAATCAAAAACTTCACATTTTCTTCATAATATGGACATGATAATAAATTCTAAACTAAATAAGTATCGGAAATTTAAAAAATTATCCTAGATAATGTCTAATCAAAAACGATATGCTTCTAAAAATATAGTCGGCCTTGTACATATTCAAGCTCCCCGATGAAAGTTTATCAAATTACATTTTTTCTTAACTCGATCGCCAATATGTTCAACTCCGTCCCTGGTCCTGTTTATAGGAAGATGAATAGAGTCAGTTACAAGTTAGCGATAAGTTCAACGAAATCATTATATGTTACAAATATTTGTTCGTCTTCTGTCTTCGTCCTACTCAAATATTTATCCAGCTTTTATCTTTGGTCCTATGTTGAAGTTCGGTTAGGCTAAATTCCATAAATCTGTTCTTTCCAGTTGTGATTTTTTCCATTGTGATTTATGTATCACATATCATGATTCATAAATATCCATCATCACTCTACATATATAATTTCAAGATTAATTTCTTTCATTTTCAGTTTAATCAATGTTTGCCCGTTCAATTG
The DNA here is from genome assembly GCF_046630445.1 of Rutidosis leptorrhynchoides. NCBI lineage: Eukaryota > Viridiplantae > Streptophyta > Magnoliopsida > Asterales > Asteraceae > Rutidosis > Rutidosis leptorrhynchoides. The sequence continues at coordinate 496,831,623 of NC_092334.1, read as the reverse complement.
TAAGTTGTTTGTTGCAGACTTGTAGATATGTTAAGTATTCTTTTAGACCACTCCGAAGTCCGAACCACGACGCCGTTTTTCCACATTAAACACCGCCACATCAGCACTTCCAATTCCTCCCCATCACATACCCCACCAAATTAATTAAATAGACTAGTTTACAAGTGTTAAAGCTATGAGTACAAACAAATATAACACAAATAAATAAATATAAGTACAAGCGGAGTTTATGGAAAGTTCGATGGCTGGAAGTACATCGCTTTCAACTCCTGAAGGTGAGGTTAATAGTTTGATGCAACAAGTTGCTGATGATTACGGTTTGGAGGTTTCTGTTGGATTGCCGCAACCAGCGGGCCATGCGGTGGCGAGTAAGAACAATGAGAAGGTTGAGGAGGATGATCTTACTAGGCGTCTTGCTGAGCTTAAAGTGCGTGGGTAACTGAAAAAGTTTTTCATAAATTTTAGTAACTCAGTTTCATCTATGGCTTTGTATAACTGCAAATGCGGACTGAATGTGTAAATTTGACTGGTTTATGTTTGTTCCCTCTGTGTTATGCTTTTATGCTATTTATGCTATGCTTGAAACTACGTCTTTTGATCATATTATTATGAAACTATTATTATGCATCTTGTTCTTATGTTATTTATTTTACTAAAGTTGTACTAGTTGATGGAATTCAACATAATAACAAGTTTCTTAATGTTAATAAAATATGAAACCAATTCATTTTAAGTTATAACAAGCGGAAGCATAATTACTAAGAAAACAAGTTTATATGCATAACCATTTCAATTGAATTCCATATAGTTATCAAGTTATGAAATAATGCTTACATATAACAAAGAAGGAAGAAGATTATACCTCCTCTAAGATGAGTTAGGAGCTGAATTTGGACAGCAATATGGATGATAAAGATGATGGAATAAAGCCTCTAACTTGAAGCTTCAAGTTTGTAATACCCACAAGCCTTGATCACCAACACACCCTTTGTTTTGGTTAGGATTTAGAACACTTGAATGTAATAAAATAGCAAGCAATGAACCCTCCCTTTTGCTCAAAACAGTTCGGCAATTAGGAGTGCTGAACCAGAATTTTCTTGTCTATTTTATGTGTATTATTCCCTCTCTCTTGAGTCAAGGCCTTGGTTAATACATAAGCATGTACCTTGGCACTTGTGTGTTATTAAAAGTAACATTAACAAGGCATGCTTGTGAGTCTTGGAGTCCCAAAATTCTGCACTATCTATATTATATAACAATGTATTTATACATATATATAAACTAGATATATATATATATATATATATATATATATATATATATATATATATATATATATATATTTATGTTACTCTTATATTTTATAAACCTTTTATAAAATATAACACAATATAATCATTTAAACTTATAAACAATTATATATAAATTATCCAAATAATTTATCTCAAGTGATATTATTTTAGAAAACCGATTTTTCTAAGATCCAAGTGTCGCGTATTTATTTAACGATCCAACCGTTAAGATTAAATACTTGTAAAGTGTCGGTAAGCTTGTTATTGGGTATGACCCGACTTGGATCATAACACATTAGCCACATTAATTCAATATGTCTCTCGGGCATACGAAATACCTTCAATCTCCCACTTGCACGAGAAACATAAGAAATTAATGCAAGTGACGGATACCACCTAACGACCGTCCATCACCCCCAACATGTTATGACTTTGTGCCATTCAATAACATCATCCCTTTCGAGTTCCCATCTCGAATATGAATAGGTGAATCTTTCATTACATCCTTTCATCCTAGATGTCATGTTAAATCCAAGAGACACAGAGTGATCACTCTCTTCTAGATTTAACTTTATCAGGCCTTAGACATCCGACTCTCAACGAATAAGAGGGACAAATTCCATCTTGACTACATACGTCCTAAATATACACCTTGCATTATACCTGAGCTCTTCCTTATGAACTACCATATTTCAGAATAGCGAAGGAAAGAATCAAGGCACAATACTTGGTAAATATCCGAACCCAATATGTATCTCAGGTCAGAGGATACAATGATATTCGCCTTTACTCAAGATTACATGTGATCAACCACAAAGGCTCCATTTAGTAAGTCTTGAGAGCGGGTCTTCCAATATTTGTGTCCCACAAATATCTATGAACCTTGGTTGCAACCTTGCCCCACATTCATCCCGTGAATGTATATCAGTCCAAGTTCATAATAGTCTAAACCTCACACTTGTTCCCACGAATGTGATCAACTACGGAATTTAGAATAATTACTTATTCATGAATAAAATATGCAAAATAGGAACATGACTCAAAATAAATTAATACCATAATTATATTAATGAGTTTGAACAATTTCGATCCGTTACAATACTTAAAACAGATCATGACCAATCACTAGAATATCGAAGCCCTAATGCACAAACATGTCCTGTATGTTTTGATCCATGGAAGAGCTTCGTGAGAGGATCCGCTATATTAAGATATGTGTGAACTTTGCGAATACATATCTTTCCCTTTTCAACTTCATCCCTTATGTAGTTGAATCTCCGCTCAATGTGACGGGTCTTTTGGTGAGCACGAGGTCCCTTGATTTGAGCAATCGCACCCTCGTTGTCACAAAAGATCTCAAGAGGGTCCTGAATGGAAGGGACTACTCCTAAGTCGTCAATGAATTTCTTCATCCATGCAGCTTCCTGAGCTGCCAATGATGCGGCGATGTACTCCGACTCTGTAGTGGATAAAGCAACAACATCCTGTTTTGAACTCTTCCAAGAGACTGCACCTCCATTTAACGTGAAGACATAACCGGATTGTGATCGAGAATCATCTCGATCAGTTTGGAAACTCGCGTCCACGTAACCTTTTACAGCGAGTTCCTCCTCACCAGACCCATATATAAGAAACATATCCTTAGTCCTCCTAAGGTATTTCAATATACTTTTAACAGCAATCCAATGACTGTTTCCTGGGTTATTCTGGTATCTACTTGTCAGGCTAAGAGCGCATGACACATCCGGTCTAGTGCATATCATTGCATACATGATTGACCCAATGGCAGACGCATATGGGACTTTCTTCATTCTCTCCTGTTCATCTTTCGTGGTGGGGCACTGAGATGAACTGAGAAGTGTTCCCTTTTGAATAGGTACCAAACCTTTTTAGAGTTCTCCATCTTGAACCTTTTCAAGATCTTTTCAATGTATGCACTTTGATTCAAACCTATCAGTTTCTTGGATCTATCCCTGTAGATCCCAATCCCCAAAACGTATTGTGCTTCTCCAAGATCTTTAATGGAGAAGCATTTACTTAGCCAAGTTTTAACTCCTTGCATTGCCAGAATATCATTTCCAAATAACAATATATCATCCACATATAGTACAAGGAACATGATAGTGCTCCCACTAGCTTTCTTGTATACACACGCTTCATCACCATTTTTAATGAAGCCAAATTTCTTGGCTTCCTCATTAAAACGGTGATTCCACATTCTAGATGCTTGTTTCAATCCGTAGATTGACTTCTTTAACCTGCATACCTTTTTAGGATATTTAGATCAACAAAACCTTCAGGCTGAACCATATAGACATCTTCCTCAAGATGTCCATTTATGAAAGCGGTCTTGACATCCATTTGCCATATTTCATAATCATAATGAGCAGCAATGGTAAGTAATATCCTAATAGACTTTAGCATTGCCACAGGCGAAAAAGTTTCATCATAGTCAACCCCTTGAGTTTGAGTGAAACCTTTTGCTACAAGTCTAGCTTTATATGTATCCAAGTTTCCACGTATGTCGGTTTTCATTTTGAAAAGCCATTTACAATCAACTAGCCTTGAGCCAGTAGGTTGTTCAACAAGTTCCCAAACTTGGTTGTCATACATGGATTGCATCTCAGCGTTCATGGCTTCCTACCATTTATTCTTATCAATCCTAGATAAAGCATCTTGGTAGTTTGTTGGTTCATCCAAATCAACCACATAGCAACCATCCATGAGAAACCCATATCTCTCAGGAGGATTACTAATCCTACCAGATCTGTGAACGTCTTGTGTATTTTGATCATCCATTTGATCACTCTCAACATTTTCATGTTGAGTGCTTGTGTCAACCAATTGTGTATCATCTACTTGATCTTGAACCTCTTCAAGATCTATCTTCCTATCACTATTTCCTTCCATTAGGAACTTAGTTTCAAGGAATTCAGCCTTTCGAGCAACAAATACATTTTGCTCGGTTGGATCATAGAAATAGTATCCCATATCATCCTTGGGATACCCTATGAAGATACACTTCGTGGATCGAGCATTCAACTTATTAGGGACGTAACGCTTAGGGTAAGCTTCACATCCCCATACCTTTAAGTATGATAGAGATGGAGGTTTTCCAAACCACATCTCATGAGGTGTTCGTTCCACTTTCTTGGTTGGGGCCATATTTAAAATACGAGCTGCGGAGCATAGACAATAACCCCAAAATGATAGAGGTAACGAGCTTCTAGCCATCATAGATTGAACCATATCCATTAGGGTTCGGTTCCTCCTTTCGGAAACTCCATTCAGTTGTGGTGTCCCGGGTGGAGTAAGTTGCGAGATAATCCCACAACTTCTAAGATGATTTTGGAAAGCATCGCTTAGGTATTCACCTCCTCTATCGGTACGAAGTACCTTGATTGTCTTATTGAGTTGATTTTGTACTTCGTTTTGATATTCTTTGAATGCTTCAAAAGTTTCGTCCTTATGTCTTGAAATGTCCCGTTCTTATTGATTAAAAACGTTCCATATTAATTGATTTCGTTGCGAGGTTTTGACCTCTATATGAGACGTTTTTCAAAGAATGCATTCATTTTTAAAACAAACCATAACCTTTATTTCATAAATAAAGGTTTAAAAAGCTTTACGTAGATTATCAAATAATGATAATCTAAAATATCCTGTTTACACACGACCATTACATAATGGTTTACAATACAAATATGTTACATCGAAATCAGTTTCATGAATGCAGTTTTTACACAATATCATACAAACATGGACTCCAAATCTTGTCCTTATTTTAGTATGCAACAGCGGAAGCTCTTAGTATTCACCTGAGAATAAACATGCTTTAAACGTCAACAAAAATGTTGGTGAGTTATAGGTTTAATCTATATATATCAAATCGTAATAATAGACCACAAGATTTCATATTTCAATACACATCCCATACATAGAGATAAAAATCATTCATATGGTGAACACCTGGTAACCGACATTAACAAGATGCATATATAAGAATATCCCCATCATTCCGGGACACCCTTCGGATATGATATAAATTTCGAAGTACTAAAGCATCCGGTACTTTGGATGGGGCTTGTTGGGCCCGATAGATCTATCTTTAGGATTCGCGTCAATTAGAGTGTCTGTTCCCTAATTCTTAGATTACCAGACTTAATAAAAAGGGGCATATTCGATTTTGATAATTCAACCATAGAATGTAGTTTCACGTACTTGTGTCTATTTTGTAAATCATTTATAAAACCTGCATGTATTCTCATCCCAAAAATAATAGATTTTAAAAGTGGGACTATAACTCACTTTCACAGATTTTTACTTCGTCGGGAAGTAAGACTTGGCCACTGGTTGATTCACGAACCTATAACAATATATACATATATATCAAAGTATGTTCAAAATATATTTACAACACTTTTAATATATTTTGATGTTTTAAGTTTATTAAGTCAGCTGTTCTCGTTAGTAACCTACAACTAGTTGTCCACAGTTAGATGTATAGAAATAAATCCATAAATATTATCTTGAATTAATCCACGACCCAGTGTATACGTATCTCAGTATTGATCACAACTCAAACTATATATATTTTGGAATCAACCTCAACCCTGTATAGCTAACTCCAACATTCACATATAGAGTGTCTATGGTTGTTCCGAAATATATATAGATGTGTCGACATGATAGGTCGAAACATTGTATACGTGTCTATGGTATCTTAATATTACATAATATACAATACAAGTTGATTAAGTTATGGTTGGAATAGATTTGTTACCAATTTTCACGTAGCTAAAAGGAGAAAAATTATCCAATCTTGTTTTACCCATAACTTCTTCATTTTAAATCTGTTTTGAGTGAATCAAATTGCTATGGTTTCATATTGAACTCTATTTTATGAATCTAAATAGAAAAAGTATAGGTTTATAGTCGAAAAAATAAGTTACAAGTCGTTTTTGTAAAGGTAGTCATTTCAGTCGAAAGAACGACGTCTAGATGACCATTTTAGAAAACATACTTCCACTTTGAGTTTAACCATAATTTTTGGATATAGTTTCATGTTCATAATAAAAATTATTTTCCCAGAATAACAACTTTTAAATCAAAGTTTATCATAGTTTTTAATTAACTAACCCAAAACAGCCCGCGGTGTTACTACGACGGCGTAAATCCGATTTTACGGTGTTTTTCGTGTTTCCAGTTTTTAAATCATTAAGTTAGCATATCATATAGATATAGAACATGTGTTTAGTTGATTTTAAAAGTCAAGTTAGAAGGATTAACTTTTATTTGCGAACAAGTTTAGAATTAACTAAACTATGTTCTAGTGATTACAAGCTTAAACCTTCGAATAAGATAGCTTTATATGTATGAATCGAATGATGTTATGAACATAATTACTACCTCAAGTTCCTTGGATAAGCCTACTGGAAATGAGAAAAATAGATCTAGCTTCAAAGGATCCTTGGATGGCTTGAAAGTTCTTGAAGCAGAATCATGACACGAAAACAATTTCAAGTAAGATTTCCACTCGAAATAAGATTGTTATAGTTATAGAAATTGAATTAAAGTTTGAATATGATTATTACCTACTGTAAGTAACAAAGGTTTCTTGATCTTGGATGATTACTTGGAATGGATTTAGAAAACTTGGAAGTAAACTTGCAATCTTGGAAGTATTCTTGATTTTATGAAACTAGAACTTTTGGAATTTATGAAGAACACTTAGAACTTGAAGATAGAACTTGAGAGAGATCAATTAGATGAATAAAATTGAAGAATGAAAGTGTTTGTAGGTGTTTTTGGTCGTTGGTGTATGGATTAGATATAAAGGATATGTAATTTTGTTTTCATGTAAATAAGTCATGAATGATTACTCATATTTTTGTAATTTTATGAGATATTTCATGCTAGTTGCCAAATGATGGTTCCCAAATGTGTTAGGTGACTCACATGTGCTGCTAAGATCTGATCATTGGAGTGTATATACCAATAGTACATACATCTAAAAGCTGTGTATTGTACGAGTACGAATACGGGTGCATACGAGTAGAATTGTTGATGAAACTGAATGAGGATGTAATTGTAAGCATTTTTGTTAAGTAGAAGTATTTTGATAAGTGTCTTGAAGTCCTTCAAAAGTGTATTAATACATATTAAAACACTACATGTATATACATTTTAACTGAGTCGTTAAGTCATCGTTAGTCGTTACATGTAAATGTTGTTTTGAAACCTTTAGGTTAACGATCTTGTTGAATGTTGTTAACCCATTGTTTATTATAACAAATGAGATGTTAAATTGTTATATTATCATGATATTATGATATATAATATATCTTAGTATGATATATATATACAGTTAAATGTCGTTACAACGATAATCGTTACATATATGTCTCGTTTCGAAATCATTAAGTTAGTAGTCTTATTTTTACGTATGTATTTCATTGTTAATACACTTAATAATATATTTACTTATCATTTAACATAATTAACCAAGTGTATCAATATCTTAATAAGATTCATATGTACCTAGTAAGACGTTGTTATAACGATAATCGTTATATATATCGTTTTCGAGTTTCTTAAATTAATAGTCTCATCTTTATGTATATAACTCATTGTTAAAATACCTAATGAGATACATACTTATAATAAAATCATGTTAACTATATATATAATCATATATATGTCATCGTATAGTTTTTACAAGTTTTAACGTTCGTGAATCACCGGTCAACTTGGGTGGCCAATTGTCTATATGAAACCTATTTCAGTTAATCAAGTCTTAACAAGTTTGATTGCTTAACATGTTGGAAACACTTAATCATGTAAATAACAATTTCATTTAATATATATATATATATATATATATATATATATATATATATATATATATATATATATATATATATATATATATATATATATAAACATGGAAAAGTTCGGGTCACTACAGTACCTACCCGTTAAATAAATTTCGTCCCGAAATTTTAAGCAGTTGGAGGTGTTGACGTATCTTCTGGAAATAACTGCGGGTATTTCTTCTTCATCTGATCTTCACGCTCCCAGGTGAACTCGGGTCCTCTACGAGCATTCCATCGAACCTTAACAATCGGTATCTTGTTTTGTTTAAGTCTCTTAACCTCACGATCCATTATTTTGACGGGTTCTTCAATAAATTGAATTTTTTCATTGATTTGGATTTCCTCCAACGGAATAGTGAGATCTTCTTTAGCAAAACATTTCTTCAAATTTGTGACATGGAAAGTGTTATGTACAGCCGCGAGTTGTTGAGGTAGCTCCAGTTGGTAAGCTACTGGTCCAACACGATCTATAATCTTGAATGGTCCAATGTACCTTGGATTTAGTTTCCCCCGTTTACCAAATCGAAGAACGCCTTTCCAAGGTGAAACCTTAAGCATGACCATTTCTCCAATTTCAAACTCTATATCTTTTCTTTTACTGTCCGCGTAGCTCTTTTGTCGACTCTGGGCGGTTTTCAATCTTTGTTGAATTTGGATGATTTTCTCGGTAGTTTCTTGTATTATCTCCGGACCCGTAATCTGTCTATCCCCCACTTCACTCCAACAAATCAGAGACTTGCACTTTCTACCATAAAGTGCTTCAAACGGTGCCATCTCAATGCTTGAATGGTAGCTGTTGTTTTAGGAAAATTCTGCTAACGGTAGATGTCGATCCCAACTGTTTCCGAAATCAATAACACAAGCTCATAGCATGTCTTCAAGCGTTTGTATCGTCCTTTCGCTCTACCCATCTGTTTGTGGATGATAGGTAGTACTCATATCTAGACGAGTTCCCAATGCTTGTTGTAATGTCTGCCAGAATCTTGAAATAAATCTGCCATCCCTATCAGAGATAATAGAGATTGGTATTCCATGTCTGGAGACGACTTCCTTCAAATACAGTCGTGCTAACTTCTCCATCTTGTCATCTTCTCTTATTGGCAGGAAGTGTGCTGACTTGGTGAGACGATCAACTATTACCCAAATAGTATCATAACCACTTGCAGTCCTTGGCAATTTAGTAATGAAATCCATGGTAATGTTTTCCCATTTCCATTCCGGGATTTCAGGTTGTTGTAGTAGACCTGATGGTTTCTGATGTTCAGCTTTGACCTTAGAACACGTCAAACATTCTCCTACATATTTAGCAATATCATCTTTCATACCTGGCCACCAAAAATGTTTCTTAAGATCCTTGTACATCTTCCCCATTCCAGGATGTATTGAGTATCTGGTTTTATGAGCTTCTCTAAGTACCATTTCTCTCATATCTCCAAATTTTGGTACCCAAATTCTTTCAGCCCTATACCGGGTTCCGTCTTCCCGAATATTAAGATGCTTCTCCGATCCTTTGGGTATTTCATCCTTTAAATTTCCCTATTTTAAAACTCCTTGTTGCGCCTCCTTTATTTGAGTAGTAAGGTTAGTGTGAATCATTATATTCATAGATTTTACTCGAATGGGTTCTCTGTCCTTTCTGCTCAAGGCGTCGGCTACCACATTTGCCTTCCCCGGGTGGTAACGAATCTCAAAGTCGTAATCATTCAACAATTCAATCCACCTACGCTGCCTCATATTCAGTTGTTTCTGATTAAATATGTGTTGAAGACTTTTGTGGTCGGTATATATAATACTTTTGACCCCATATAAGTAGTGCCTCCAAGTCTTTAATGCAAAAACAACCGTGCCTAATTCCAAATCATGCGTCGTATAATTTTGCTCGTGAATCTTCAATTGTCTAGACGCATAAGCAATCATCTTTGTCCGTTGCATTAATACACAACCGAGACCTTGCTTTGATGCGTCACAATAAATCACAAAATCATCATTCCCTTCAGGCAATGACAATATAAGTGCGGTAGTTAGCTTTTTCTTCAATAATTGAAACGCCTTCTCTTGTTCATCCTTCCATTCAAATTTCTTCCCTTTATGCGTTAATGCAGTCAAGGGTTTTGCTATTTTGGAGAAATCTTGGATGAATCTTCTGTAGTAACCAGCCAATCCTAAAAATTGACGTATATGCTTCGGAGTTTTTGGGGTTTCCCACTTTTCAACGGTTTCGATCTTTGCCGGGTCCACCTGGATACCTTCTTTGTTCACTATGTGACCGAGGAATTGAACTTCTTCCAACCAAAATGCACACTTTGAAAACTTAGCGTACAATTTTTCTTTCCTCAATACTTCTAGCACTTTTCTCAAATGTTCTTCGTGCTCTTGATCATTCTTTGAGTAAATAAGTATGTCATCGATGAAAACAATGACAAACTTGTCAAGATATGGTCCACACACTCGGTTCATAAGGTCCATGAACACAGCTGGTGCGTTAGTCAATCCAAACGGTATAACCATAGACTCGTAATGACCATAACGCGTCCTAAAAGCAGTTTTTGGAATATCATCCTCCTTTACTCGCATTTGGTGATATCCAGAACGTAAATCGATCTTCGAATAAACCCACGAGCCTTGTAGTTGATCAAATAAGTCGTCAATTCTCGACAGTGGATAACGGTTTTTGATGATATGTTTGTTCAACTCTCTGTAGTCAATACACAACCTAAATGTACCATCCTTCTTCTTGACAAACAAAACAGGAGCTCCCCATGGTGATGTGCTTGGTCGAATGAAACCACGTTCTAATAGTTCTTGCAGTTGGCTTTGCAGTTCTTTCATCTCGCTGGGTGCGAGTCTATAAGGAGCACGAGCTATTAGTGCAGCTCCTGGTACAAGATCTATTTGAAATTCAACAGATCGATGTGGAGGTAGTCCCGGTAATTCTTTCGGAAATACATCGGGAAATTCTTTTGCGACGGGAACATCATTGATGCTCTTTTCTTCAGTTTGTACTTTCTCGACGTGTGCTAGAACAGCATAGCAACCTTTTCTTATTAGTTTTTGTGCCTTCAAATTACTAATAAGATGTAGCTTCATGTTGCCCTTTTCTCCGTACACCATTAAGGGTTCTCCTTCTTCTCGTACAATGCAAATTGCATTTTTATAACATATAATCTCTGCTTTCACCTTCTTCAGTCAGTCCATGCCAACTATTACATCAAAACTCCCTAACTCTACTGGTATCAAATCAATCTTAAATATTTCGCTACCCAGTTTAATTTCTCGATTCCAGCATATATTATCTGCTGAAATTAATTTACCGTTTGCTAATTCGAGTAAAAATTTACTATCCAACGGCGTCAATGGACAACTTAATTTAGCACAAAAATCTCTACTCATATAGCTTCTATCCGCACCCGAATCAAATAAAACGTAAGCAGATTTATTGTCAATAAGAAACGTACCCGTAACAAGCTCCGGGTCTTCCTGTGCCTCTGCCGCATTAATATTGAAAACTCTTCCGCGGCCTTGTCCATTCGTGTTCTCCTGGTTCGGGCAATTTCTAATAATGTGGCCCGGTTTTCCACATTTATAACAAACTACATTGGCATAACTTGCTCCGACACTACTTGCTCCGCCATTACTCGTTCCGACACCATTTGTTCCTTTCATTCTGTTAACCCCTGGTCCGTAGACCTCACACTTCGCCGCGCTATGACCATTTCTTTTACACTTGTTGCAAAATTTGGTGCAGAACCCCGAGTGATACTTTTCACACCTTTGGCATAGCTGCTTCTGATTGTTGTTGTTGTTGTTGTTGCGGTTGTTATTGTTGTTGAGATGATTGTTGTTGTTGTTGTTGTTGTTGTTGTTGTTGTTGTTGTTGTTGTTGTTGTTGTTGTTGTTGTTGTTGTTGCTGCTGCTGCTGCTGCTGCTGCTGCTGCTGCTGCTGATGCTGCTGCTGCTGCTGCTGCTGCTGCTGCTGCTGCTGCTGCTGCTGTTGTTGTTGTTGTTGTTGTTGTTGTTGTTGTTGTTGTTGTTGTTGTTGGGCCGTTTGTTGTAGTTGCGATTGATGTTGCGATTGTTGGAATAATTGTTGCGATTATTATTGTAATTGCTGTTGGTGTTGTATTGGTGATTCTTATCACTGTTTTCCTCCCACTTTCTTTTGACTTGCTTCACATTGGCCTCTTCAGCCGTCTGTTCTTTAATTCTTTCCTCAATCTGGTTCACTAGTTTGTGAGCCATTCTACATGCCTGTTGTATGGAGGCGGGCTCGTGTGAACTTATATCTTCTTGGATTCTTTCCGGTAATCCTTTCACAAATGCGTCGATCTTCTCTTCCTCATCTTCGAACGCTCCCGGACACAATAGGCACAATTCTGTGAATCGTCTTTCGTACGTGGTAATATCAAATCCTTGGGTTCGTAACCCTCTAAGTTCTGTCTTGAGCTTATTGACCTCGGTTCTGGGACGGTACTTCTCGTTCATCAAGTGCTTAAATGATGACCACGGTAGTGCGTACGCATCATCTTGTCCCACTTGCTCTAGATAGGTATTCCACCATGTTAACGCAGAACCTGTGAAGGTATGCGTAGCGTACTTCACTTTGTCCTCTTCAGTACACTTACTTATGGCAAACACTGATTCGACTTTCTCGGTCCACCGTTTCAATCCGATCGGTCCTTCGGTTCCATCAAATTCCAAAGGTTTGCAGGCAGTGAATTCTTTGTAGGTGCATCCTACACGATTTCCTGTACTGCTAGATCCAAGGTTATTGTTGGTATGTAGCGCAGCCTATACTGCGGCTATGTTTGAAGCTAGAAAAGTACGGAATTCCCCTTCATTCATATTCACGGTGTGTCGAGTAGTCGGTGCCATTTCCTTCAAAATAGTCAAATGGAACAAGTTAATCATACAGAATATTAAGAGTAGTTAATAGTATTTCGTAGCATAATATGAACTCATTTATAAAAGCTTTTTCTTCATATTAGCGTTTTATAAGTTTAAATTCGGGTAGTACCTACCCGTTAAGTTCATACTTAGTAGCTAATATACAATTCAACTACTACAATTCTATATGAAAAACTGATTATAATAATATTTCGCGTTCAAACTTTTATACAATATTTTACAAACTTACAATACTGCTTATTTTACATAAAGCATGAAATATAGCACACAATAACTTTGATACAAGATAGTTGTGAAGATAATTCTAGCTAGTACACAAGTCGTTCAGCAAAGGCAATAAACACGTAATTCATACGTCCAGAAACAAGTCATGCATTCTGGTTTTACTAGGACTACTTCCCATCCTTGGTCTTGTGGAACATAACCGTTATGGCCGTTGATAAGACAGCGTGTTGTAACGTCGTCAAAGGGACGAGGGTTACGTAATGACCAACAGTCTCGTAATAACCTAAAAACCTCATTTCTTACCCCAATTACCGACTCTGTCACTTGTGGGAACGTTTTGTTTAATAGTTGTAGCCCGATGTTCTTTTTCTCACTTTGGTGAGAAGCGAACATTACTAACCCGTAAACATAGCATGCTTCTTTATGTCGCATGTTAGCCGCTTTTTCTAAATCATGAAGTCCTATATTCGGATACATTGAGTCAAAATAATTTCTTAACCCGTTGCGTAAAATAGCATTTGGGTTCCCTGCAATATATGTGTCAAAGTAAACACATCGTAACTTATGGTGTGATGACCCGGAAAATTTCGACTTATTTAAACCAATTCTCTATATGATTTAATATTTTCGACATGATAAGCAATGAATTTTGAAACTTTTGAAAATGATTTTTTTTTATATATAACGGTTGACCACCCTGTTTGTCCAACAATTCACGAACGTTATAACATGTATTATATACATATTTTAATAAATATAAGAGTTTTCGATATATATGGAATCATGCGAATAATATTTATATACGAAATGATTAAAAATTTACTATTAAACGATGCTATTTAAAATTAAAAATTTTACGTATTAAGTCATTTTATTTTTATGATATAATTTTTGTATTTTTTTTAAGAAACAAAGTTAAATTAATAATGTACAATTTGTAAAGCACAACGTACAACGTGTAGCTTAAATAGTTGAATTTAAATTAATTCATTTACTATTCACATGAAAACGACATGATAGAAATTATTAATTATAAGTTACATAGAATACCCCTGAAGTATTTAATAAATACGACTTTTTAAAATTTTAAATTCAATTTACGATTATAATATATGTCGACGAGGTACACGATAAAATATTATGAGCTATAAAACCAATCCATGCGATCGCATGGGAATTGGTCATGGGAGCCATGCGATCGCATGGTGACAGATCCCAGCAAACATCTATAAATTTCGACGATTTTTGTTCATTTGTTGCACAATTACTCCCTCTGTTATATTATTATTATTATTATTATTATTATTATTATTATTATTATTATTATTATTATTATTATTATTATTATTATTATTATTATTATTATTATTATTATTATTATTATTATTATTATTATTAAGATTAATATTATTATTAATCTTATTATTATTAGTATTATTAATAATTAGTATTATACATAAAATACTACGACGAGGTTATGAGCGTGTCACTTTCAAAAATGGGTTTTCGAGCGGGATAGAGCTAAGGAAAATATGGGTTATTACTAAGGAGGTTATGGGTATTGTTCAAGGGTTTTGTTTGCAAGTCAAAACTAGTGTTTATCATCTCCGTTACATCAACGTACTTTCCTACAATATTGAATCTCAATATTGATATGTAAGTACTTATATTTTATCTTTTACATAATAATTGTGTATCCATGTCTAGTGCTCGAGTATATATATATATTTATACATGCTTGTATGCTAAATTTCGTCGCTAAACAGTTTATAATGAATCACGAATTAAATACATATATTACTGGTAAAAGGTATATGATATACATGTTTTTGGAAAGCTAGCGAAAAATCAATAACTTTTCATTTAGATATCGAATAGTTTCGATGAACGGATTAAAAGATATAAGCAACTGAATTATGATTGACGTTAATTGAAATTGCTTTTGAATCTACAATTAAGATTTAAACAATTTGTTTACGAGATTGATAAAATGGATTTTTAAATATTACCAACCGAGTAAATGAATCCTTATATAAGGCACGTCTCGTTTTGTTGAACTAAAGTCAGAATGACTTTTTGAAATGACTTTTGATAAACTTTTGTATGTCGATCTCGAGCATTAGGGTTGTGATACACTATGATCAGACCTAGCTTGATAGACATTTATTGACCAACATATGTTCTCTAGGTTGAGATCTACGATTATTTGATATTCCGGGTTTCGGTCACATTACGATGAACAACTTTATGTGCTGCTAAGGTGAGTTTCATTTGCTCCCTTTTTAATTGCTTTTGCAATCTATATTTTTGGGCTGAGAATACATGCACTTTATTTTAAACGCAATGGATACAAGTACATACTAAATTCTACACCGAGTTTGAACCAAAAATCCCTTAGCTTTGGTAACTAGTAACTTCCAGTTATAAGAACTGGTGGGCGCGAGTAGTAGTATATGGATCCATAGGGCTTGACATCCCCGTCTGTTCCAGGTATAGAAACCCTAGCCTGAACTATTAAACAGACGTATGCTATTTGAGTTTAGTACACGTTGGTTTGCGTGTATTGTACATGTTGGTTGCATGTATGTTAAACGAGGGGTACTTATTATAAACGTTAAGGCTTGGTTACCAGGGTGCTCAACTTTGTTGGATGAAACAACTGAAATCTGGTGATTCATCTTTATATACAGATTATGCGAAACATACAAACTATGAACTCACCAACCTTTGTGTTGACACTTGTTAGCATGTTTATTCTCAGGTTCCCTAGAAGTCTTCCGCTGTTTGCTATTATGATATACAAGCTATGTGCATGGAGTCTTACATGGCATATTTTTCAAGAAAACGTTGCATTCACCAATTCATCACCATGTACCTTATTTTGACTGCATTGTCAACGAAAGTACTATTGTAAACTATTATATACGGTGATTGTCTATATGTAGAAATCATCAGATGTCAAAAACCTTTGATTTAAATATACATTTATGGTGTGCCTTTTCAAAAGAATGCAATGTTTACAAAACGTATCATATAGAGGTCAAATACCTCGCAATGAAATCAATGAATGACGTGTTCGTCCATATGGATTTGGAGCGATCGTCACAGTTGGTATCAGAGCGTTGGTCCTAGTGAACCAGGTCTTGCATGAGTGTGTCTAACTGATAGTTGTTAGAATGCATTAGTAAGTCTGGACTTCGACTGTGTCTACATGTCAAAAGTTTTACTTATCATTTCTTGTCAGAAATTACATGCTTATCATTCTTAAGTCTAGACACGTTTACCTGCAATTATTGCATGAATAGTGTGTAGATAAAATTCATATCTCAGCGTATCTGCTAATACATATCTTAGCATATCGGATACTGTAAACTTTTCCTGACATCTTCCGAAAATTTCTCCGTGATTTATGGAATTTGATATTATATATACATATGTAAATTATGTATTGAAGAATACCAAACTAAATTCTATAATCTAATTCATATCAAAAATAATCTCCCTAATTATACAAGATGAATCCAGTATCTAGTTCAAATTCCTTAAATTCCGACAGCTATTCCGATATGGATATTCACCTGAACTCCGAAGACAGTGTAACCGGAATGGATCAACTAATTAGCCATCATCTATTCTGGATGAATTGGGGATGGGTTCGTAGCCTCCTAAATCATTGGAGACAAGAAGAAGGTGATCCCTTCCATCCACCACATTGCCCTCTTGGCGAAGAACCTGAAGCACTTACCGGCGAACCTGTTCGTAATACCATTTTCTCTCTCATTTTCAGAGTATCTAGTCATGATTATATACTATCTCACATTCTAAATCTTATTCGTCCGCTCGTTCGAACCGACAATCATCCCGGTGTAGTAGAAGAAGTCAACGAGCTTCGTGCTCGAGTGGTGACTTTAGAGAATATGGTACAAAGGTTACAAGCACCAGCAGCATCACCAGCATCAACAGTACCACCATCATCAACGTCAACAGTATCATTATCACCACCAACAACAACATCCACATCGCACACCTCAACATCACAATCTGTACCTCGAACATCAACGTTATACGCACCATAGATACCAAGGAATACCAACAACAACAAACGATGAAGTATTGATTCATAACTTCATCGAAGAAATATTATGCAGAGAATATGTAGCTTCTAAAAGTTTTAGAGATTATATATTCTAGTCCTAGTCAAAAACCAGATGAGATTAATATTATGTTAACTCATTAAATCCATGATTACATCTAAAGAAAATATATATGTAGGTATATTTTCATAAAGATTGTAATTAAGAAAATTCTTTTGTATAAACTGTTAATGGTGAGAATATTTTAACGGGTAGGTAATACCCGAGAGATATATAAATTCACAATTAACATGTTACATTTTTCGATTCTGATTCAACTAATCATCAACTACTTTCATAACGAGAAACATTCTTTCATAGAAATCAAAACAACCATACTCATTCAAAATCAATTACATATTCTGATTTTAACATATCAGAATTCAAGTCGAGATATACCTGATATCATCACTTTTAGATCCCTACATCTTTCAAAGCTATACTTTGATTTCAAAACTGTGCTAGAACATCATATGTATATTAACGATTACAATATGTGTTCAAACCGTTCGAAATTTCTGAAAAACACTTCAAACAATGAACCATCGAGATGATGATCCAACCACATGTTACTCACAGTTATGCACCTGAAAAACTCTCGAAACCAAAGTCATAGTTTAACACGTAATCGTGTCAGACCATTTGACATTTATTAGCAAAAATAACTTTTCAAACCCTTTTCAACATAGACAGTTTTGTCACAGCTCCAACAAATCAACTTCAATTATTCATTCGAATAAGCCTTATTATAACTTTGATATATAAGTTCGCAATTAATATGTTACACTGTACATTCTTCAACTTTGATTCAAAAATTATTAACAATGCTCACAACGATATACAATCGTTTTCATACAAATTCGATTACATATTGACGGATCAGAATCCAAGTCATAACTCTGAACCGGTGACATCATTCTTAGATCTCGATATCTTTCAAAGCTATATTTTGACTTCATAACTGTGCAAGATCCTTTAGCGTTGTTTTTACCGAAAATAATCTTGCAATCCTTTTCAAAGTATCCAGTTTTATCACACTTCCAACCAACTTCGACTTTTCATATTAGCCTTATTGTGACTTTGATATATACGTTCTTGTTACTGGGAAATCTTTCATGTTCCACCACATTAGCAGTAAATTTACTAACAACTCCATTGATCTTTGACCTTCCGAAAAATCATAATATTCATTGAAAACCTATCATGTACTCATCCACATCTTGTAACAATAATTGCCATATCAACTACCGGGAATTATCAATCAGTATTTCGAATATCGCAGCAATTCTACGTCATCAGTTATATATATACATATAATGTCTATCTTCTAGACTTACATACTTCGAATGTGAAGTTTCTGAAAAACATCCCAAACTATGAACTAGTTCTCTGAAATTGAAACAATGCTGATGAAGCAGCAAAAACTGTAAACGACCTTAACAGTCAAAAGTTTAATGATAAAGAATAGTATGGTGGTAAAGCTGAGAAAAAGAGAAGGTTTGGAACTGGAAAACGGATTGAGCAAAGTATGAAGGAGGCTGTGGATAAATCACAAAGACTGAACCTGCCTTCAAAGAATCCAAATGATTCAGTGTCTGCTGAAACCATTAGTAAGAACCTTACTTCTTATTCTAAACCTTCACAGACAGATTTTTCGCATCATCCTCTGATATTAGAAATTCTAAGATATCATCGTATCTTCCATTATAAATATCCTCCATATTTCTGAAGATATTTTTTTTATAACCATTCTTATCTGAAATCATTCATCTCTTCGCTCTATCTGTGTTACATCATAAAAGAAACTATTTTAGTTTCTAAAATCTGAAAAATTCGAAAAATAGATGTTTTGAAGTAATGTTGGGAATTGAAGCATGTGTTAGTATAATATAATGACACTTGATCAACGTGATTATATTACAGTAAGTCATGCTGAGTTTCTAGTGGAACGTGATAAAGGTTCACAGATCACACCCTCATCATGAACCATGTTACATAACTCTTTCATTCTATTTAACCTCTAAACATATCAAGAAAATATTTTTCTTGATGATTCAGTTTTTTTTGAGGTATTCTGGTAATTTGACAAGTCAGATTGTGCCATTACCATTTCTTTATTATAATATTAATTATGTTCATTTCAAAATCTATACCTACGAATTTTGGACCATTATTCGCTTGACTTAAAGTCGGGAAGAGAAAACGAAAGCATGAAGCTCCGAAATATAAAGGAGAATATAAGCCCGATAACAACTCCGAAATTACAAACCGTGTATATCAATGCGTATAGCAATATAAAGACACGGGAGAATGAAAAACACTATAACCCCAAGGTAATAGTAGAAGAAAATAACTTCCTCTGGTGGCAGATGAAAAAGAAGAATGAAGGATACGATAGCCAGGAAAATATCAAGAATCAGAACTGGATTAAGCATTTTCACAATCTATTGGGATGTATGAAATAAGAAAGAAGATTATAGGAGTGGTGAAAATAAATGAAACGGAAGAGGTCAATTTATAGCGAAATATCAGACATAGCAATCGAGGCAGATTGCGCATTTAATCAAAAAAAAAAATCTTAATTTCCGCAAATTCCGAAGAATCAAATCTTATTTAGATTAAGAAGATTTTCTATTCAGTCGTTACTACGTCAAGAGATAAGATGCATCTCTATTCTTCATTTCACTCTTTTACGATAACTTCCCTCATACGCTTCGAGTAATTGGATTGTTTTATCCATATTATTCAATGATGATAGAAATTCTATTTATCAACTCATATTCGTCATGAAAACATTTTTATTGTTAGCCATGACGGCCTCACTCAAATTTCGGGACGAAATTTCTTTAACGGGGAGGTACTGTGATGACCCGGAAAATTTCGACTTATTTAAACCAATTCTCTATATGATTTAATATTTTCGACATGATAAGCAATGAATTTTGAAACTTTTGAAAATGATTTTTTTTTATATATAACGGTTGACCACCCTGTTTGTCCAACAATTCACGAACGTTATAACATGTATTATATACATATTTTAATAAATATAAGAGTTTTCGATATATATGGAATCATGCGAATAATATTTATATACGAAATGATTAAAAATTTACTATTAAACGATGCTATTTCAAATTAAAAATTTTACGTATTAAGTCATTTTATTTTTATGATATAATTTTTGTATTTTTTTTAAGAAACAAAGTTAAATTAATAATGTACAATTTGTAAAGCACAACGTACAACGTGTAGCTTAAATAGTTGAATTTAAATTAATTCATTTACTATTCACATGAAAACGACATGATAGAAATTATTAATTATAAGTTACATAGAATACCCCTGAAGTATTTAATAAATACGACTTTTTAAAATTTTAAATTCAATTTACGATTATAATATATGTCGACGAGGTACACGATAAAATATTATGAGCTGTAAAACCAATCCATGCGATCGCATGGGAATTGGTCATGGGAGCCATGCGATCGCATGGTGACAGATCCCAGCAAACATCTATAAATTTCGACGATTTTTGTTCATTTGTTGCACAATTACTCCCTCTGTTATATTATTATTATTATTATTATTATTATTATTATTATTATTATTATTATTATTATTATTATTATTATTATTATTATTATTATTAAGATTAATATTATTATTAATCTTATTATTATTAGTATTATTAATAATTAGTATTATACATAAAATACTACGACGAGGTTATGAGCGTGTCACTTTCAAAAATGGGTTTTCGAGCGGGATAGAGCTAAGGAAAATATGGGTTATTACTAAGGAGGTTATGGGTATTGTTCAAGGGTTTTGTTTGCAAGTCAAAACTAGTGTTTATCATCTCCGTTACATCAACGTACTTTCCTACAATATTGAATCTCAATATTTATATGTAAGTACTTATATTTTATCTTTTACATAATAATTGTGTATCCATGTCTAGTGCTCGAGTATATATATATATTTATACATGCTTGTATGCTAAATTTCGTCGCTAAACAGTTTATAATGAATCACGAATTAAATACATATATTACTGGTAAAAGGTATATGATATACATGTTTTTGGAAAGCTAGCGAAAAATCAATAACTTTTCATTTAGATATCGAATAGTTTCGATGAACGGATTAAAAGATATAAGCAACTGAATTATGATTGACGTTAATTGAAATTGCTTTTGAATCTACAATTAAGATTTAAACAATTTGTTTACGAGATTGATAAAATGGATTTTTAAATATTACCAACCGAGTAAATGAATCCTTATATAAGGCACGTCTCGTTTTGTTGAACTAAAGTCAGAATGACTTTTTGAAATGACTTTTGATAAACTTTTGTATGTCGATCTCGAGCATTAGGGTTGTGATACACTATGATCAGACCTAGCTTGATAGACATTTATTGACCAACATATGTTCTCTAGGTTGAGATCTACGATTATTTGATATTCCGGGTTTCGGTCACATTACGATGAACAACTTTATGTGCTGCTAAGGTGAGTTTCATTTGCTCCCTTTTTAATTGCTTTTGCAATCTATATTTTTGGGCTGAGAATACATGCACTTTATTTTAAACGTAATGGATACAAGTACATACTAAATTCTACACCGAGTTTGAACCGAAAATCCCTTAGCTTTGGTAACTAGTAACTTCCAGTTATAAGAACTGGTGGGCGCGAGTAGTAGTATATGGATCCATAGGGCTTGACATCCCCGTCTGTTCCAGGTATAGAAACCCTAGCCTGAACTATTAAACAGACGTATGCTATTTGAGTTTAGTACACGTTGGTTTGCGTGTATTGTACATGTTGGTTGCATGTATGTTAAACGAGGGGTACTTATTATAAACGTTAAGGCTTGGTTACCAGGGTGCTCAACTTTGTTGGATGAAACAACTGAAATCTGGTGATTCATCTTTATATACAGATTATGCGAAACATACAAACTATGAACTCACCAACCTTTGTGTTGACACTTGTTAGCATGTTTATTCTCAGGTTCCCTAGAAGTCTTCCGCTGTTTGCTATTATGATATACAAGCTATGTGCATGGAGTCTTACATGGCATATTTTTCAAGAAAACGTTGCATTCACCAATTCATCACCATGTACCTTATTTTGACTGCATTGTCAACGAAAGTACTATTGTAAACTATTATATACGGTGATTGTCTATATGTAGAAATCATCAGATGTCGAAAACCTTTGATTTAAATATACATTTATGGTGTGCCTTTTCAAAAGAATGCAATGTTTACAAAACGTATCATATAGAGGTCAAATACCTCGCAATGAAATCAATGAATGACGTGTTCGTCCATATGGATTTGGAGCGATCGTCACAGTTGGTATCAGAGCGTTGGTCCTAGTGAACCAGGTCTTGCATGAGTGTGTCTAACTGATAGTTGTTAGAATGCATTAGTAAGTCTGGACTTCGACTGTGTCTACATGTCAAAAGTTTTACTTATCATTTCTTGTCAGAAATTACATGCTTATCATTCTTAAGTCTAGACACGTTTACCTGCAATTATTGCATGAATAGTGTGTAGATAAAATTCATATCTCAGCGTATCTGCTAATACATATCTTAGCATATCGGATACTGTAAACTTTTCCTGACATCTTCCGAAAATTTCTCCGTGATTTATGGAATTTGATATTATATATACATATGTAAATTATGTATTGAAGAATACCAAACTAAATTCTATAATCTAATTCATATCAAAAATAATCTCCCTAATTATACAAGATGAATCCAGTATCTAGTTCAAATTCCTTAAATTCCGACAGCTATTCCGATATGGATATTCACCTGAACTCCGAAGACAGTGTAACCGGAATGGATCAACTAATTAGCCATCATCTATTCTGGATGAATTGGGGATGGGTTCGTAGCCTCCTAAATCATTGGAGACAAGAAGAAGGTGATCCCTTCCATCCACCACATTGCCCTCTTGGCGAAGAACCTGAAGCACTTACCGGCGAACCTGTTCGTAATACCATTTTCTCTCTCATTTTCAGAGTATCTAGTCATGATTATATACTATCTCACATTCTAAATCTTATTCGTCCGCTCGTCCGAACCGACAATCATCCCGGTGTAGTAGAAGAAGTCAACGAGCTTCGTGCTCGAGTGGTGACTTTAGAGAATATGGTACAAAGGTTACAAGCACCAGCAGCATCACCAGCATCAACAGTACCACCATCATCAACGTCAACAGTATCATTATCACCACCAACAACAACATCCACATCGCACACCTCAACATCACAATCTGTACCTCGAACATCAACGTTATACGCACCATAGATACCAAGGAATACCAACAACAACAAACGATGAAGTATTGATTCATAACTTCATCGAAGAAATATTATGCAGAGAATATGTAGCTTCTAAAAGTTTTAGAGATTATATATTCTAGTCCTAGTCAAAAACCAGATGAGATTAATATTATGTTAACTCATTAAATCCATGATTACATCTAAAGAAAATATATATGTAGGTATATTTTCATAAAGATTGTAATTAAGAAAATTCTTTTGTATAAACTGTTAATGGTGAGAATATTTTAACGGGTAGGTAATACCCGAGAGATATATAAATTCACAATTAACATGTTACATTTGAGGATTTTCTTTTACTTAACCGTTTTATTATTTCCCCCACCGGTTCTATTTCCTCCTCCGGTTCCTCCTCTTCCGGTTCTGATTCTTCTTCCGGTTCTGATTCTTCTTCCGGTTCTTCTTCGAGAACTTGTGAATCAGTCCAATATATATTCGACTCTTCGTTATTATTAGGTGAGTCAATGGGACTTGTGCTAGAGGTAGACATCTATCACACAATATCAAACATGTTAAGAGATTAATATATCACATAATATATACATGTTAATAATATATAGTTTCCAACGAAAATGTTAAGCAATCATTTTTAAAGAAAACACGGTCGAAGTCCAGACTCACTAATGCATCCTAACAAACTCGATAGGTCACACTAATGCAAATTTTCTGGTTCTCTAAGACCAACGCTCGGATACCAACTGAAATGTCCCGTTCTTATTGATTAAAAACGTTCCATATTAATTGATTTCGTTGCGAGGTTTTGACCTCTATATGAGACGTTTTTCAAAGACTGTATTCATTTTTAAAACAAACCATAACCTTTATTTCATAAATAAAGGTTTAAAAAGCTTTACGTAGATTATCAAATAATGATAATCTAAAATATCCTGTTTACGCACGACCATTACATAATGGTTTACAATACAAATATGTTACATCGAAATCAGTTTCTTGAATGCAGTTTTTACACAATATCATACAAACATGGACTCCAAATCTTGTCCTTATTTTAGTATGCAACAGCGGAAGCTCTTAGTATTCACCTGAGAATAAACATGCTTTAAACGTCAACAAAAATGTTGGTGAGTTATAGGTTTAACCTATATATATCAAATCGTAACAATAGACCACAAGATTTCATATTTCAATACACATCCCATACATAGAGATAAAAATCATTCATATGGTGAACACCTGGTAACCGACATTAACAAGATGCATATATAAGAATATCCCCATCATTCCGGGACACCCTTCGGATATGATATAAATTTCGAAGTAGTAAAGCATCCGGTACTTTGGATGGGGCTTGTTGGGCCCGATAGATCTATCTTTAGGATTCGCGTCAATTAGGGTGTCTGTTCCCTAATTCTTAGATTACCAGACTTAATAAAAAGGGGCATATTCGATTTCGATAATTCAACCATAGAATGTAGTTTCACGTACTTGTGTCTATTTTGTAAATCATTTATAAAACCTGCATGTATTCTCATCCCAAAAATATTAGATTTTAAAAGTGGGACTATAACTCACTTTCACAGATTCTTACTTCGTCGGGAAGTAAGACTTGGCCACTGGTTGATTCACGAACCTATAACAATATATACATATATATCAAAGTATGTTCAAAATATATTTACAACACTTTTAATATATTTTGATGTTTTAAGTTTATTAAGTCAGCTGTCCTCGTTAGTAACCTACAACTAGTTGTCCACAGTTAGATGTACAGAAATAAATCGATAAATATTATCTTGAATCAATCCACGACCCAGTGTATACGTATCTCAGTATTGATCACAACTCAAACTATATATATTTTGGAATCAACCTCAACCCTGTATTGCTAACTCCAACATTCACATATAGAGTGTCTATGGTTGTTCCGAAATATATATAGATGTTTCGACATGATAGGTCGAAACATTGTATACGTGTCTATGGTATCTCAAGATTACATAATATACAATACAAGTTGATTAAGTTATGGTTGGAATAGATTTGTTACCAATTTTTACGTAGCTAAAATGAGAAAAATTATCCAATCTTGTTTTACCCATAACTTCTTCATTTTAAATCCATTTTGAGTGAATCAAATTGCTATGGTTTCATATTGAACTATATTTTTTGAATATAAATAGAAAAAGTATAGGTTTATAGTTGGAAAAATAAGTTACAAGTCATTTTTGTAAAGGTAGTCATTTCAGTCGAAAGAACGACGTCTAGATGACCATTTTAGAAAACATACTTCCACTTTGAGTTTAACCATAATTTTTGGATATAGTTTCATGTTCATAATAAAAATTTATTTTCCCAGAATAAAAACTTTTAAATCAAAGTTTATCATAGTTTTTAATTAACTAACCCAAAACAGCCCGCGGTGTTACTACGACGGCGTAAATCCGATTTTACGGTGTTTTTCGTGTTTCCAGGTTTTAAATCATTAAGTTAGCATATCATATAGATATAGAACATGTGTTTAGTTGATTTTAAAAGTCAAGTTAGAAGGATTAACTTTTATTTGCGAACAAGTTTAGAATTAACTAAACTATGTTCTAGTGATTACAAGTTTAAAACTTCGAATAAGATAGCTTTATATGTATGAATCGAATGATGTTATGAACATCATTACTACCTCAAGTTCCTTGGATAAACCTACTGGAAATGAGAAAAATAGATCTAGCTTCAAAGGATCCTTGGATGGCTTGAAAGTTCTTGAAGCAGAATCATGACACGAAAACAATTTCAAGTAAGATTTCCACTCGAAATAAGATTGTTATAGTTATAGAAATTGAATTAAAGTTTGAATATGATTATTACCTTGTATTAGAAAGATAACCTACTGTAAGTAACAAAGGTTTCTTGATCTTGTATGATTACTTGGAATGGATTTAGAAAACTTGGAAGTAAACTTGCAATCTTGGAAGTATTCTTGATTTTATGAAACTAGAACTTTTGGAATTTATGAAGAACACTTAGAACTTGAAGATAGAACTTGAGAGAGATCAATTAGATGAAGAAAATTGAAGAATGAAAGTGTTTGTAGGTGTTTTTAGTCGTTGGTGTATGGATTAGATATAAAGGATATGTAATTTTGTTTTCATGTAAATAAGTCATGAATGATTACTCATATTTTTGTAATTTTATGAGATATTTCATGCTAGTTGCCAAATGATGGTTCCCACATGTGTTAGGTGACTCACATGGGCTGCTAATAGCTGATCATTATAGTGTATATACCAATAGTACATACATCTAAAAGCTGTGTATTGTACGAGTACGAATACGGGTGCATACAAGTAGAATTGTTGATGAAACTGAACAAGGATGTAATTGTAAGCATTTTTGTTAAGTAGAAGTATTTTGATAAGTGTCTTGAAGTCCTTCAAAAGTGTATGAATACATATTAAAACAATACATGTATATACATTTTAACTGAGTCGTTAAGTCATCGTTAGTCGTTACATGTAAATGTTGTTTTGAAACCTTTAGGTTAACGATCTTGTTGAATGTTGTTAACCCATTGTTTATTATAACAAATGAGATGTTAAATTGTTATATTATCATGATATTATGATATATAATATATCTTAGTATGATATATATACAGTTAAATGTCGTTACAACGATAATCGTTACATATATGTCTCGTATCGAAATCATTAAGTTAGTAGTCTTATTTTTACATATGTATTTCATTGTTAATACACTTAATAATATATTTACTTATCATTTAACATAATTAACCAAGTGTATCAATATCTTAATAAGATTCATATGTACCTAGTAAGACGTTGTTATAACGATAATCGTTATATATATCGTTTTAGAGTTTCTTAAATTAATAGTCTCATCTTTATGTATATAACTCATTGTTAAAATACCTAATGAGATACATACTTATAATAAAATCATGTTAACTATATATATAACCATATATATGTCATCGTATAGTTTTTACAAGTTTAACGTTCGTGAATCACCGGTCAACTTGGGTGGTCAATTGTCTATATGAAGACTATTTTAATTAATCAAGTCTTAAAAAGTTTGATTGCTTAACATGTTGGAAACACTTAATCATGTAAATAACAATTTCATTTAATATATATATAAACATGGAAAAGTTCGGGTCACTACATGTCTTAACAAGTAGATGTAGTGACCCGAACTTTTCCATGTTTATATATATTAATTGAGATTAATGTTTACATGATTAAATGTTTCCAACATGTTAAGCAATCAAACTTGTTAAGACGTGATTAATTGAAATAGGTTTCATATAGACAATTGACCACCCAAGTTGACCGGTGATTCACGAACGTTAAAACTTGTAAAAAAACTATATGATGACATATATATGGTTATATATATAGTTAACATGATATTATGATAAGTAAACATATCATTAATTATATTAACAATGAACTACATATGTAAAAACAAGACTACTAACTTAATGATTTTGAAACGAGACATATATGTAACGTTTATCGTTGTAACGACATTTAATGTATATATATCATATTAAGAGATATTCGTACATCATAATATCATGATAATATAATAATTTAAAATCTCTTTTGATATTATAAACATTGGGTTAACAACATTTAACAAGATCGTTAACCTAAAGGTTTCAAAACAACACTTACATGTAACGACTAACGATGACTTAACGACTCAGTTAAAATGTATATACATGTAGTGTTTTAATATGTATTTATACACTTTTGAAAGACTTCAATACACTTATCAAAATACTTCTACTTAACAAAAATGCTTACAATTACATTCTCGTTCAGTTTCATCAACAATTCTACTCGTATGCACCCGTATTCGTACTCGTACAATACACAGCTTTTAGATGTATGTACTATTGGTATATACACTCCAATGATCAGCTCTTAGCAGCCCATGTGAGTCACCTAACACATGTGGGAACCATCATTTGGCAACTAGCATGAAATATCTCATAAGATTACAAAAATATGAGTAATCATTCATGACTTATTTACATGAAAACAAAATTACATATCCTTTATATCCAATCCATACACCAACGACCAAAAACACCTACAAACACTTTCATTCTTCAATTTTCTTCATCTAATTGAACTCTCTCAAGTTCTATCTTCAAGTTCTAAGTGTTCTTCATAAATTCCAAAAGTTCTAGTTTCATAAAATCAAGAATACTTTCAAGTTTGCTAGCTCACTTCCAATCTTGTAAGGTGATCATCCAACCTCAAGAAATCTTTGTTTCTTACAGTAGGTTATCATTCTAATACAAGGTAATAATCATATTCAAACTTTGGTTCAATTTCTATAACTATAACAATCTTATTTCAAGTGATGATCTTACTTGAACTTGTTTTCGTGTCATGATTTTGCTTCAAGAACTTTGAGCCATCCAAGGATCCATTGAAGCTAGATCCAATTTTCTCTTTTCCAGTAGGTTCATCCAAGGAACTTAAGGTAGTAATGATGTTCATAACATCATTCGATTCATACATATAAAGCTATCTTATTCGAAGGTTTAAACTTGTAATCACTAGAACATAGTTTAGTTAATTCTAAACTTGTTCGCAAACAAAAGTTAATCCTTCTAACTTGACTTTTAAAATCAACTAAACACATGTTCTATATCTATATGATATGCTAACTTAATGATTTAAAACCTGGAAACACGAAAAACACCGTAAAACCGGATTTACGCCGTCGTAGTAACACCGCGGGCTGTTTTGGGTTAGTTAATTAAAAACTATGATAAACTTTGATTTAAAAGTTGTTATTCTGAGAAAATAATTTTTATTATGAACATGAAACTATATCCAAAAATTATGGTTAAACTCAAAGTGGAAGTATGTTTTCTAAAATGGTCATCTAGACGTCGTTCTTTCGACTGAAATGACTACCTTTACAAAAACGACTTGTAACTTATTTTTCCGACTAGAAACCTATACTTTTTTTGTTTAGATTCATAAAATAGAGTTCAATATGAAACCATAGCAATTTGATTCACTCAAAACGGATTTAAAATGAAGAAGTTATGGGTAAAACAAGATTGGATAATTTTTCTCATTTTAGCTACGTGAAAATTGGTAACAAATCTATTCCAACCATAACTTAATCAACTTGTATTATATATTATGTAATCTTGAGATACCATAGACACGTATACAATGTTTCGACCTATCATGTCGACACATCTATATATATTTCGGAACAACCATAGACACTCTATATGTGAATGTTGGAGTTAGCTATACAGGGTTGAGGTTGATTCCAAAATATATATAGTTTGAGTTGTGATCAATACTGAGATACGTATACACTGGGTCGTGGATTGATTCAAGATAATATTTATCGATTTATTTCTGTACATCTAACTGTGGACAACTAGTTGTAGGTTACTAACGAGGACAGCTGACTTAATAAACTTAAAACATCAAAATATATTAAAAGTGTTGTAAATATATTTTGAACATACTTTGATATATATGTATATATTGTTATAGGTTCGTGAATCAACCAGTGGCCAAGTCTTACTTCCCGACGAAGTAAAAATCTGTGAAAGTGAGTTATAGTCCCACTTTTAAAATCTAATATTTTTGGGATGAGAATACATGCAGGTTTTATAAATGATTTACAAAATAGACACAAGTACGTGAAACTACATTCTATGGTTGAATTATCGAAATCGAATATGCCCCTTTTTATTAAGTCTGGTAATCTAAGAATTAGGGAACAGACACCCTAATTGACGCGAATCCTAAAGATAGATCTATTGGGCCTAACAAACCCCATCCAAAGTACCGGATGCTTTAGTACTTCGAAATTTATATCATATCCGAAGGGTGTCCCGGAATGATGGGGATATTCTTATATATGCATCTTGTTATTGTCGGTTACCAGGTGTTCACCATATGAATGATTTTTATCTCTATGTATGGGATGTGTATTAAAATATGAAATCTTGTGTTCTATTGTTACGATTTGATATATATAGGTTAAACCTATAACTCACCAACATTTTTGTTGACGTTTTAAGCATGTTTATTCTCAGGTGATTATTAAGAGCTTCCGCTGTTGCATACTTAAATAAGGACGAGATTTGGAGTCCATGCTTGTATGATATTGTGTAAAAACTGCATTCAAGAAACTTATTTTGTTGTAACATATTTGTATTGTAAACCATTATGTAATGGTCGTGTGTAGACATGATATTTTAGATTATCATTATTTGATAATCTACGTAAAGCTTTTTAAACCTTTATTGATGAAATAAAGGTTATGGTTTGTTTTAAAATGAATGCAGTCTTTGAAAAACGTCTCATATAGAGGTCAAAACCTCGCAACGAAATCAATTAATATGGAACGTTTTTAATCAATAAGAACGGGACATTTCAGTTGGTATCAGAGCGTTGGTCTTAGAGAACCAGAAAATTTGCATTAGTGTGTCTTATCGAGTTTGTTAGGATGCATTAGTGAGTCTGGACTTCGACCGTGTTTTCTTTAAAAATGATTGCTTAACATTTTTGTTGGAAACTATATATTTTTAACATATGAATATTATGTGATATATTAATCTCTTAACGTGTTTGATATTATGTGATAGATGTCTACCTCTAGAACAAGTCCCATTGACTCACCTAATAATAATGAAGAGTCAAATGTAAATTGGAATGATTTGTGGACTGATTCACAAGTTCCCGAAGAGGAACCAGAAGAAGAGTCGGAACCGGAAGAAGAATCGGAACCGGAAGAAGAATCGGAACCGGATGAAGAAATAGAACCGGTGGGGGAAATAATAAAACGGTTAAGTAAAAGAAAATCCTCAACCAACCGACCAAAGTTAATTATGGTCAATGGTGTTTCCGCCAAGGAAGCAAAATATTGGGAGGATTACCAATTCTCCGATGAATCGGATTCCGACGAGAATTCCGATGATGTTATAGAAATTACCCCAACTGAATTTAAAAAGGCAAAAGAAAATAATAAGGGAAAGGGCATAAAAATAGAGAAATCTAATTCCAACCCCGATGAACTTTATATGTATCGTCAACCCCCGAAGTCCTTAAGTTGTAACAATGACCCGGGAACCTCTAAACCACCAGGTTTTTCTAAACCAATGTGGACAACAACGGCTCGTATTAGGGGAACATCATATATCCCTAGAAACTTGGCAAAACGAACCAAAACCGAAGAAGAAGAAACGAGCGAGTCGGAATAAGATAGTTGTATTCGTGTGGTGTAATATATGGAATATAGTGTTCTTATGCTTTATGATATATGTAAAAATTGCTTGTATTAATAAGTATTTTTTTTTATGAATCTAACTCTTGTCTATTTTACAGTTTAATGGATAGACAACCCAATATTTTAAGAGACCTACCCGGAGACATGATTGATGAAATCTTGTCTAGAGTCGGCCAGAATTCTTCGGCACAACTATTTAAGGCGAGATCAGTTTGTAAGACATTCGAAGAACGTTCCAAGAATGTCTTGGTTTATAAGAGACTTTCGTTTGAAAGATGGGGGATATCACATTGGGAAACCCATAAGTTACGATGTGTTTACTTTGACGCATATATTGCGGGGAACCCAAATGCTATTTTACGCAACGGGTTAAGAAATTATTTTGACTCAATATATCCGAATATTGGACTTCGTGATTTAGAAAAAGCGGCTAACATGCAACATAAAGAAGCATGTTATGCTTACGGATTAGTAATGTTCGCTTCTCACCAAAGTGAGAACAAGAACATCGGGCTACAACTATTAAACAAAACGTTTCCACAAGTGACGGAGTCGGTAATTGGGGTAAGAAATGAGGTTTTTAGATTATTACGGGACTGTTGGACATTACGTAACCCTCGTCCCTTTGATGACGTTACAACACGCTGTCTTATCAACGGCCATAACGGTTATGTTGCACAAGACCAAGGATGGGAAGTAGTCCTAGTAAAACCAGAATGCATGACTTGTTTCTGGACGTATGAATTACGTGTCTTTATTGCCTTTGCTGAACGACTTGTGTACTAGCTAGAATTGTCTTCACAACTATCTTGTATCAAAGTTATTGTGTGCTATATTTCATGCTTTATGTAAAATAAGCGGTATTGTAAGTTTGTAAAATATTGTATAACAGTTTGAACGCGAAATATTATTATAATCAGTTTTTCATATAGAATTGTAGTAGTTGAATTGTATATTAGCTACTAAGTATGAACTTAACGGGTAGGTACTACCCGAATTTAAACTTATAAAACGCTAATATGAAGAAAAAGCTTTTATAAATGAGTTCATATTATGCTACGAAATACTATTAACTACTCTTAATATTCTGTATGATTAACTTGTTCCATTTAACTATTTTGAAGGAAATGGCACCGACTACTCGACACACCGTGAATATGAATGAAGAGGAATTCCGTACTTTTCTAGCTTCAAACATAGCCGCAGTACAGGCTGCGCTACATACCAACAATAACCTTGGATCTAGCAGTACAGGAAATCGTGTAGGATGCACCTACAAAGAATTCACTGCCTGCAAACCTTTGGAATTTGATGGAACCGAAGGACCGATCGGATTAAAACGGTGGACCGAGAAGGTTGAATCGGTGTTTGCCATAAGTAAGTGTACTGAAGAGGACAAAGTGAAGTACGCTACGCATACCTTCACAGGTTCTGCGTTAACATGGTGGAATACCTATCTTGAGCAAGTGGGACAAGATGATGCGTACGCACTACCGTGGTCAGCATTCAAGCACTTGATGAACGAGAAGTACCGTCCCAGAACCGAGGTCAATAAGCTCAAGACAGAACTTAGAGGGTTACGAACCCAAGGATTTGATATTACCACGTACGAAAGACGATTCACAGAATTGTGCCTATTGTGTCCGGGAGCATTCGAAGATGAGGAAGAGAAGATCGACGCGTTTGTGAAAGGATTACCGGAAAGAATCCAAGAAGATATAAGTTCACACGAGCCCGCCTCCATACAACAGGCATGTAGAATGGCTCACAAACTAGTGAACCAGATTGAAGAAAGAATTAAAGAACAGACTGCTGAAGAGGCCAATGTGAAGCAAGTCAAAAGAAAGTGGGAGGAAAACGGTGATAAGAATCACCAATACAACAACAACAGCAATTACAACAATAATCGCAACAATTATCCCAACAATCGCAACATCAATCGCAACTACAACAAACGGCCCAACAACAACAACAACAACAACAACAACAACAGCAACTACAACAATCATCCCAACAACAATAATAACCGCAACAACAACAACAATCAGAAGCAACTATGCCAAAGGTGTGAAAAGAATCACTCGGGGTTCTGCACCAAATTTTGCAACAAGTGTAAAAGAAATGGTCATAGCGCGGCGAAGTGTGAGGTCTACGGACCAGGTGTTAATAGAACGAAAGGAACAAATGGTGTCGGAACGAGTAATGGCGGAGCCAGTAGTGTCGGAGCAAGTTATGCCAATGTAGTTTGTTATAAATGTGGAAAACCAGGCCACATTATTAGAAATTGCCCGAACCAGGAGAACACGAATGGACAAGGCCGTGGAAGAGTTTTCAATATTAATGCGGTAGAGGCACAGGAAGACCCGGAGCTTGTTACGGGTACGTTTCTTATTGACAATAAATCTGCTTACGTTTTATTTGATTCGGGTGCGGATAGAAGCTATATGAGTAGAGATTTTTGTGCTAAATTAAGTTGTCCATTGACGCCTTTGGATAGTAAATTTTTACTCGAATTAGCAAATGGTAAATTAATTTCAGCAGATAATATATGTCGGAATCGAGAAATTAAACTGGTTAGCGAAACATTTAAGATTGATTTGATACCAGTAGAGTTAGGGAGTTTTGATGTGATAATCGGTATGGACTGGTTGAAAGAAGTGAAAGCGGAGATCGTTTGTTACAAAAATGCAATTCGCATTATACGAGAAAAAGGAAAACCCTTAATGGTGTACGGAGAAAAGGGCAACACGAAGCTACATCTTATTAGTAATTTGAAGGCACAAAAACTAATAAGAAAAGGTTGCTATGCTGTTCTAGCACACGTCGAGAAAGTACAAACTGAAGAAAAGAGCATCAATGATGTTCCCATTGCAAAAGAATTTCCCGATGTATTTCCGAAAGAATTACCGGGATTACCCCCACATCGATCCGTTGAATTTCAAATAGATCTTGTACCAGGAGCTGCACCAATAGCTCGTGCTCCTTACAGACTCGCACCCAGCGAGATGAAAGAACTGCAAAGCCAATTACAAGAACTTTTAGAGCGTGGTTTCATTCGACCAAGCACATCACCGTGGGGAGCTCCTGTTTTGTTTGTCAAGAAGAAAGATGGTACATTCAGGTTGTGTATCGACTACCGAGAGTTGAACAAACTTACCATCAAGAACCGCTACCCACTACCGAGAATCGACGACTTATTTGATCAACTACAAGGCTCGTCTGTTTATTCAAAGATTGACTTACGTTCCGGGTATCATCAAATGCGGGTGAAAGAAGATGATATTCCAAAGACTGCTTTCAGAACACGTTACGGTCATTACGAGTTTATGGTCATGCCGTTTGGTTTAACTAATGCACCAGCTGTGTTCATGGACCTTATGAACCGAGTGTGTGGACCATACCTTGACAAGTTTGTCATTGTTTTCATTGATGACATACTTATTTACTCAAAGAATGACCAAGAACACGGTGAACATTTGAGAAAGGTGTTAGAAGTATTGAGGAAGGAAGAATTGTACGCTAAGTTTTCAAAGTGTGCATTTTGGTTGGAAGAAGTTCAATTCCTCGGTCACATAGTGAACAAAGAAGGTATTAAGGTGGATCCGGCAAAGATAGAAACTGTTGAAAAGTGGGAAACCCCGAAAACTCCGAAACACATACGCCAGTTTTTAGGACTAGCTGGTTACTACAGAAGGTTCATCCAAGACTTTTCCAGAATAGCAAAACCCTTGACTGCATTAACGCATAAAGGGAAGAAATTTGAATGGAATGATGAACAAGAGAAAGCGTTTCAGTTATTGAAGAAAAAGCTAACTACGGCACCTATATTGTCATTGCCTGAAGGGAATGATGATTTTGTGATTTATTGTGACGCATCAAAGCAAGGTCTCGGTTGTGTATTAATGCAACGAACGAAGGTGATTGCTTATGCGTCTAGACAATTGAAGATTCACGAACAAAATTATACGACGCATGATTTGGAATTAGGCGCGGTTGTTTTTGCATTAAAGACTTGGAGGCACTACTTATATGGGGTCAAAAGTATTATATATACCGACCACAAAAGTCTTCAACACATATTTAATCAGAAACAACTGAATATGAGGCAGCGTAGGTGGATTGAATTATTGAATGATTACGATTTTGAGATTCGTTACCACCCGGGGAAGGCAAATGTGGTAGCCGATGCCTTGAGCAGGAAGGATAGAGAACCCATTCGAGTAAAATCTATGAATATAATGATTCATAATAACATTACTACTCAAATAAAGGAGGCGCAACAAGGAGTTTTAAAAGAGGGAAATTTAAAGGATGAAATACCCAAAGGATCGGAGAAGCATCTTAATATTCGGGAAGACGGAACCCGGTATAGGGCTGAAAGGATTTGGGTACCAAAATTTGGAGATATGAGAGAAATGGTACTTAGAGAAGCTCATAAAACCAGATACTCAATACATCCTGGAACGGGGAAGATGTACAAGGATCTCAAGAAACATTTTTGGTGGCCGGGTATGAAAGCCGATGTTGCTAAATACGTAGGAGAATGTTTGACGTGTTCTAAGGTCAAAGCTGAGCATCAGAAACCATCAGGTCTACTTCAACAACCCGAAATCCCAGAATGGAAATGGGAAAACATTACCATGGATTTCATCACTAAATTGCCAAGGACTGCAAGTGGTTTTGATACTATTTGGGTAATAGTTGATCGTCTCACCAAATCAGCACACTTCCTACCAATAAGAGAAGATGACAAGATGGAGAAGTTAGCACGACTGTATTTGAAGGAAGTCGTCTCCAGACATGGAATACCAATCTCTATTATCTCTGATAGGGATGGCAGATTTATTTCAAGATTCTGGCAGACATTACAGCAAGCATTAGGAACTCGTCTAGACATGAGTACTGCCTATCATCCACAAACTGATGGGCAGAGCGAAAGGACGATACAAACGCTTGAAGACATGCTACGAGCATGTGTTATTGATTTCGGAAACAGTTGGGATCGACATCTACCGTTAGCAGAATTTTCCTACAACAACAGCTACCATTCAAGCATTGAGATGGCGCCGTTTGAAGCACTTTATGGTAGAAAGTGCAGGTCTCCGATTTGTTGGAGTGAAGTGGGGGATAGACAGATTACGGGTCCGGAGATTATACAAGAAACTACCGAGAAGATCATCCAAATTCAACAACGGTTGAAAACCGCCCAAAGTCGACAAAAGAGCTACGCTGACATTAAAAGAAAAGATATAGAATTTGAAATTGGAGAGATGGTCATGCTTAAAGTTGCACCTTGGAAAGGCGTTGTTCGATTTGGTAAACGAGGGAAATTAAATCCAAGGTATATTGGACCATTCAAGATTATTGATCGTGTCGGAACAGTAGCTTACCGACTAGAATTACCTCAACAACTCGCGGCTGTACATAACACTTTCCACGTCTCGAATTTGAAGAAATGTTTTGCTAAAGAAGATCTCACTATTCCGTTAGATGAAATCCAAATCAACGAAAAACTTCAATTCATCGAAGAACCCGTCGAAATAATGGATCGTGAGGTTAAAAGACTTAAGCAAAACAAGATACCAATTGTTAAGGTTCGATGGAATGCTCGTAGAGGACCCGAGTTCACCTGGGAGCGTGAAGATCAGATGAAGAAGAAATACCCGCATCTATTTCCAGAAGATTCGTCAACACCTTCAACAGCTTAAAATTTCGGGACGAAATTTATTTAACGGGTAGGTACTGTAGTGACCCGAACTTTTCCATGTTTATATATATTAATTGAGATTGATGTTTACATGATTAAATGTTTCCAACATGTTAAGCAATCAAACTTGTTAAGACGTGATTAATTGAAATAGGTTTCATATAGACAATTGACCACCCAAGTTGACCGGTGATTCACGAACGTTAAAACTTGTAAAAAAACTATATGATGACATATATATGGTTATATATATAGTTAACATGATATTATGATAAGTAAACATATCATTAATTATATTAACAATGAACTACATATGTAAAAACAAGACTACTAACTTAATGATTTTGAAACGAGACATATATGTAACGTTTATCGTTGTAACGACATTTAATGTATATATATCATATTAAGAGATATTCGTACATCATAATATCATGATAATATAATAATTTAAAATCTCTTTTGATATTATAAACATTGGGTTAACAACATTTAACAAGATCGTTAACCTAAAGGTTTCAAAACAACACTTACATGTAACGACTAACGATGACTTAACGACTCAGTTAAAATGTATATACATGTAGTGTTTTAATATGTATTTATACACTTTTGAAAGACTTCAATACACTTATCAAAATACTTCTACTTAACAAAAATGCTTACAATTACATTCTCGTTCAGTTTCATCAACAATTCTACTCGTATGCACCCGTATTCGTACTCGTACAATACACAGCTTTTAGATGTATGTACTATTGGTATATACACTCCAATGATCAGCTCTTAGCAGCCCATGTGAGTCACCTAACACATGTGGGAACCATCATTTGGCAACTAGCATGAAATATCTCATAAGATTACAAAAATATGAGTAATCATTCATGACTTATTTACATGAAAACAAAATTACATATCCTTTATATCCAATCCATACACCAACGACCAAAAACACCTACAAACACTTTCATTCTTCAATTTTCTTCATCTAATTGAACTCTCTCAAGTTCTATCTTCAAGTTCTAAGTGTTCTTCATAAATTCCAAAAGTTCTAGTTTCATAAAATCAAGAATACTTTCAAGTTTGCTAGCTCACTTCCAATCTTGTAAGGTGATCATCCAACCTCAAGAAATCTTTGTTTCTTACAGTAGGTTATCATTCTAATACAAGGTAATAATCATATTCAAACTTTGGTTCAATTTCTATAACTATAACAATCTTATTTCAAGTGATGATCTTACTTGAACTTGTTTTCGTGTCATGATTTTGCTTCAAGAACTTTGAGCCATCCAAGGATCCATTGAAGCTAGATCCAATTTTCTCTTTTCCAGTAGGTTCATCCAAGGAACTTAAGGTAGTAATGATGTTCATAACATCATTCGATTCATACATATAAAGCTATCTTATTCGAAGGTTTAAACTTGTAATCACTAGAACATAGTTTAGTTAATTCTAAACTTGTTCGCAAAGAAAAGTTAATCCTTCTAACTTGACTTTTAAAATCAACTAAACACATGTTCTATATCTATATGATATGCTAACTTAATGATTTAAAACCTGGAAACACGAAAAACACCGTAAAACCGGATTTACGCCGTCGTAGTAACACCGCGGGCTGTTTTGGGTTAGTTAATTAAAAACTATGATAAACTTTGATTTAAAAGTTGTTATTCTGAGAAAATGATTTTTATTATGAACATGAAACTATATCCAAAAATTATGGTTAAACTCAAAGTGGAAGTATGTTTTCTAAAATGGTCATCTAGACGTCGTTCTTTCGACTGAAATGACTACCTTTACAAAAACGACTTGTAACTTATTTTTCCGACTAGAAACCTATACTTTTTTTGTTTAGATTCATAAAATAGAGTTCAATATGAAACCATAGCAATTTGATTCACTCAAAACGGATTTAAAATGAAGAAGTTATGGGTAAAACAAGATTGGATAATTTTTCTCATTTTAGCTACGTGAAAATTGGTAACAAATCTATTCCAACCATAACTTAATCAACTTGTATTATATATTATGTAATCTTGAGATACCATAGACACGTATACAATGTTTCGACCTATCATGTCGACACATCTATATATATTTCGGAACAACCATAGACACTCTATATGTGAATGTTGGAGTTAGCTATACAGGGTTGAGGTTGATTCCAAAATATATATAGTTTGAGTTGTGATCAATACTGAGATACGTATACACTGGGTCGTGGATTGATTCAAGATAATATTTATCGATTTATTTCTGTACATCTAACTGTGGACAACTAGTTGTAGGTTACTAACGAGGACAGCTGACTTAATAAACTTAAAACATCAAAATATATTAAAAGTGTTGTAAATATATTTTGAACATACTTTGATATATATGTATATATTGTTATAGGTTCGTGAATCAACCAGTGGCCAAGTCTTACTTCCCGACGAAGTAAAAATCTGTGAAAGTGAGTTATAGTCCCACTTTTAAAATCTAATATTTTTGGGATGAGAATACATGCAGGTTTTATAAATGATTTACAAAATAGACACAAGTACGTGAAACTACATTCTATGGTTGAATTATCGAAATCGAATATGCCCCTTTTTATTAAGTCTGGTAATCTAAGAATTAGGGAACAGACACCCTAATTGACGCGAATCCTAAAGATAGATCTATTGGGCCTAACAAACCCCATCCAAAGTACCGGATGCTTTAGTACTTCGAAATTTATATCATATCCGAAGGGTGTCCCGGAATGATGGGGATATTCTTATATATGCATCTTGTTATTGTCGGTTACCAGGTGTTCACCATATGAATGATTTTTATCTCTATGTATGGGATGTGTATTAAAATATGAAATCTTGTGTTCTATTGTTACGATTTGATATATATAGGTTAAACCTATAACTCACCAACATTTTTGTTGACGTTTTAAGCATGTTTATTCTCAGGTGATTATTAAGAGCTTCCGCTGTTGCATACTTAAATAAGGACGAGATTTGGAGTCCATGCTTGTATGATATTGTGTAAAAACTGCATTCAAGAAACTTATTTTGTTGTAACATATTTGTATTGTAAACCATTATGTAATGGTCGTGTGTAGACATGATATTTTAGATTATCATTATTTGATAATCTACGTAAAGCTTTTTAAACCTTTATTGATGAAATAAAGGTTATGGTTTGTTTTAAAATGAATGCAGTCTTTGAAAAACGTCTCATATAGAGGTCAAAACCTCGCAACGAAATCAATTAATATGGAACGTTTTTAATCAATAAGAACGGGACATTTCAGTAGACATATCCAAAACGACTGAAGTCATCAATGAAAGTAACGAAGTATCTTTCACCATTCCTAGCTATGGGCTTAAAGGGTCCACATACATCCGAATGTATTAATCCCAATAAGTCTTTAGCCCTTTCATAGGTCCCTTTGAAAGGTGCTTTAGTCATTTTGCCTTGTAAACAAGATTCACATACATCAAACGAGTCTAGTTCATTTGATTTCAAAAGTCCATTCTTTTGAAGTGTATGTATTCGATTCTTGTTTATGTGACCAAGGCGACAATGCCACAAGTAGGAATCACTCAAATCCCTTTTGAGTTTCTTGGTGTTCGTATGGAACATTGAGCTACTGCATGATGTGTCATTATGAACCAATTCATAAATACCATTCGAAGGCGAAGCCTTAAAATAGAACACATTATCTAAAGAAACATGGATATCATCATTAATGAAATTAAGATTAAAACCATATTGTTTCAAGCGGGATACAGAAATAATGTTTCGAGATAAATCGGGTGCATACGAAACATTTTTCAAAATAAGCTCCAAACCACTTGGTAGCTTTAAAACAAAGTCTCCTTGAGCTTTCACTTACACCCTTGCTCCATTTCCCATGAAGAGACTTATCGTTCCCGCTTCTTGATCACTTCTTTTGAACCCCTGCAAAGAATTGCAAATATGAGTTCCACATCCTGTGTCTAATACCCATGTATTAGAAGAAGTAATACTAAGCTCAATGTATACCATATATACATTACCTGAGGTTTGCCCTGCATCCCTCTTTTCCTTCAACTCCTTAAGGTAGACCGGGCAGTTTCATTTCCAGTGACCCATTTCACCGCAATCGAAGCACGGATCTTCCTTGGGGTTAGCCTTTCCGGCAACCTTTTGCTTCTTGTTGTTGTTGGTTGGGGTAACCATCTTCCCCTTTCCCTTGCCCTTGCCTTGGTAGGCGGGTCCTTTCCTCTTAGCCGCCTTCAGCTTAGAAGAGTTATAGTTTTTGGACCCGCCTTCATTGATTGTAAACACGGGTGAAGCCCTTTTACCCATGCTTGCTTCTACCGTCTTAAGCATGGCATGTAACTCGCCAATGCTTTTATCCCATCCATTCATGTTGTAATTCATTACAAATGTGTCAAACCTCTTTGACAAGGAATTAAGTATAAGGTCCGTGGCTAATTCATTAGACACGTTGCAATTTAGACGGTTTGCACGATCAATTAGGCTTTTCATCTTAAGGACATAAGATGAAACGGATTGTAAAGACCCGTCCTTATCCACCTGGACAAAGTCATCAACATTTGGTTCCATTGCGATGATCGACTCCAAGTAATGTCCTTAATACGAGCTAATGCACA
This sequence comes from Rutidosis leptorrhynchoides, assembly GCF_046630445.1. NCBI lineage: Eukaryota > Viridiplantae > Streptophyta > Magnoliopsida > Asterales > Asteraceae > Rutidosis > Rutidosis leptorrhynchoides. Next base: position 496,789,225 of record NC_092334.1, on the reverse strand, counting down.
GCGGAAGGTTTCTTACATACCTGAGAATAACATGCTTTAAAACGTCAACATAAAGTTGGTGAGATATATAGGTTTGATGCTAGCAGCGTTATAACTATGGACCACAAGATTTCATATATTTAAACATAATACACTCGCAAGTGTATGTAAAAGTAGTTGAGCACTTGGTAACCATACTTAACATTTAAACCATCGCAGCTTATTCTTAAATAATCACTACACCGTACCAAGTGTAGTATACAGAAACGAAGTACTGTGCAACCGTTGAAAACTGGTCGTCCAGCCCGGTTGGGGTTGTCAGGCCCGATAGATCTATCAACAGGATTCGCGTTTACATTCCTCATGCAAATATTAGCTATCAAGTATAAAGAAATATGCCATGGTACAACTCAACATAGAATTTATTTTTGATCACTTGTGTCTATAACGTGAATCATAAAATGCATGTATTCTCATCCCAAAATATTTAGAGTTTAAAAGGGACTATATACTCACCATACTGTATTTTGTAGTAAAAATACATATAACATCATTGATCAAGTTTAAGGTTGGCCTCGGATTCACGAACCTATATCATTTGTATATTTATTAATATACATAATTGTAGTCGATCAATATATACATAAAGTGATTATATTTTTAACTTATATATCATGGATGTTTAAGTTGTGTATATAGTCATAATGATCAATACTTATATATTTAAATTAATATCCATATTTTATATATAATTGTTTTAGTGTTATATTAAAAATTAATAGTTTGTTATATGTAAGTATTTATATAATATTAATAAATTATATATATATAGTTATGTGAAATTTTAATATAATTATAGTATATGAAATAAATATATATATTTTATATTCACAATGTTTAGCTGTCTAAAAAAATAGTTTTTGATATTAAATATAATAATTTAAATAAAAAAAATCATGTTTCTTAATAATATTTCATATATTGATAATGTTATTAGTAATAACAATAATAATGATAATAATTATAATAATAATAATGATAATATTTAAATGATAAAATTAATTGTAATAAATATATTAATAATACTTTTAAGACTAATATCAATAATAACGGTTATAATACTTAGATTTATGATAATACTTAATGATAATAATTTTAATACTAATAATAACAATAATTATAATAATAAAAATGATAAATAAAATGATTCTACCTTCAAGTAACACCTTTTAAAAATATATGTCGCGAGCCGGGCTCGAACCCGCGACCTCCCGTATACACGACCCAACACTCAGCCGCTCCTCCATTCTTACATATCTGTTGTTATATACCCCGAATTGTTTATAACCCGTATTTATTTGACCTTCTTCTTCATCAATGAACTCAAATCAACTCAACCCAAATCCTAACACCAAATCCTAACCACGAATTTACATAATTCGATTTAAGACTTACATCCAGATATAAACGCTTATTTGATTAAATGGTTTGAAGAAAAAAAATAATAATAATAAAAAATAATAAGAATAAACTGCTGCTGCTGTCCGACGTTGTTACAGGAAAAAAAAAATTCGGTTTTCAGTTTTTAATGAGTATTGGGCTTTGATCATAAAACGAAAAATATTGTAAATCAATCCCTACAGCTATTGGACTCGTTATTTTGAATTAAATCATCACAGAAACCTTGAATTTGATTAATGAACTTTTGTTGACTTTTTCATTCAAAATATTTGACTTCGAAATTCGAATTTGTTTTGAGGAATTGGAAACTGAAAATTAACAGAAAGTTTCACTAGAGGTTTTCAAATAAAACTGCATTTTTAGATTTTTATAATTCATTTGAATTCAATCTTTTGTAAAATGAAAACGCGTACAGGGATACTCATCGGGTTACTGATAATTCAATTGATTTAAACTGTTAAAGATTATTGCCAATGGGTATTTGATAATGTGAACTAGTCTGGGTCGAGTACCGCTGGGATTGATGGGGTTAAATAAAGATTTGAGATTGACATGGTGTTAAATCGAATACAGAAAAAAATAACAGGAGGAAAAGGATTGCTAGCTGTATTCATTCACTTTATATTTTGGATTTTACTAAAAAAAACAGATGGAATCAATTTAAGAGATAAAAACAAAATCTCATACAGTTAAATAATAAAATCGTGCAGATTCTAGTAACATATATCTGTTTTTATGATTTATTCTAGCTGTTAATATTTATTAAATATAAATCTATTATCAATAACAAATAAAGAAAGTAAGAAACAGATAGGTAATGCGTATATATATATATATATATATATATATATATATATATATATATATATATATATATATATATATATATCTGTATCTATATTATTAGTCTTAGTATGTGTATATATCTATATATCCATATTTATCTGTCTTTTTCTGTATTTATGAATTATCTGTAATTATGTATTTGTATTTATATTATAATTATAATTACTCTTATTCATTAAATGATAATAATATTTCTAATATTAATAACAATAATAATTTAGAATAGTAATAATAATATTATTATTAATGATAACGATAATAGCAATTATATTATTTATAACAATCATATTATTAATAATAGTAATATTGGTTAAAATAATACTAATATTTTTAATGATAATAATAATATTAGTAATAATAATACCTATACATATATATATTTAATTACATATTTACAACAAATTGTTCGTGAGTTGTCAGGCTTGGTCAAAGGGTAACTGATTATCCGAATATAGATTTCAAACTTTCTAGACTCAACATTACAGATTTTGCTTATCGTGTCGGAGACATATAAGGATTATGGTTTAAATTTGGTCGGAAATTTTCGAGTCATTATAGTACCTACCCGTTAAAGAAATTTCGTCCCCGAAATTTGATAGAGGTCGTCATAGATAACAATAGGAATGTATTCATGACAAAGATGAGGTAATAATGGAGTTTTATCATTATTAAAAGATTTAGATAGAACGATTCGATCATGTGAAGCGTACGAGTGAAGCTATCACAAAAGAGTGAAATGAGTAAATATATTCATTTCAACCGATGACGTAGTTACTATTGACTTATGAGATTTAAAGAAAATCTTGCGTAGTAAGATTTGGTGTTTCGGCGATTTAGAAAATCAGGATCTTCTTTGATTTAATGCGGCAATCTGTTTCGATTTCTCTGTCGGATATTTAACTATAAATCTATCCCTTCGTTTCTCCTACCCGTCCTCGAGTCAGGCGAGCAATGGTCCGGAATTCTTAGATATGAAATTTGGAATGAACATAGCTAATGCTTTCAGAAAGAAATGGTAATGGCATGATTTTGATTTGTCAAATTACCAGAATATCCTGGAAAGATAGGACTATCAAGATGATATGTTCTTAATATGTTTGGAGATTGGATAGAATGTAAGAGTCGTGTAACATGGCACATGATGATGGTACTGTGAATCATCACATTCCATTAGAAACTCAATATGACTTACTGTAATATAATGACGTTGATCAAGTGTCATTATATTATACTAATTCATGCATCAGTTCCCAACACTACTTCAAAACATTCTTATTTTAAACTCGAAGGTGTCAGAACTTAGAAACTAACACAGTTTCTTTTATGTTGCAGCTATTACAGAGAGATACGTGATCTCAGATAAGAATAGTTGTGAAAATATCTCCTGAAATATGGAAAATACGTATAACGGAAGATATGAAGATATCTTATAATGTCTAAGATAAGATGATGATGAAAAATATCATCTGGAAAGGTTTATAATAAGGAGTATGGTTCTTACTAACAGTTTTAGCAGGCACTGAATCATTTGGATTCTTTGAAGGCAGGTTCAGTCCTTGTATTTGTTCTTTGTTTCCTTCACGGTTAGCTTAATCCGTTTTTCAGTACCAAATTTTCTATCGAGCGTTCCCAATACTCTATTCTTTTATCATCACTTTTGGCCATTAAGACCATTTACTACATGCTGCTTCGTCAGCATTTTCAAAGTTAACAGATCTGGATCATCAAATCGAGGTGTTTTCAGGAGAATTATGTTTTGAGATGATTAAACGCTGATGGTAGTATGGTGGAATATAAAAGGTTCTCCGGTAACAATGGCGAAAAGACAACGTATGTATATCGAGGTTATAATAAGACTAGTCTTGCTGCGAAATCAAAGTTAACTTGCTGGAGCTGTGACAAAATTGGCTACTTTGAAAAGGGATTACCAAATTATTTTGGGTAATAATAACACTAAAGGAATTAGCACAGCTACGTGTTAAACGTTTACTCAGTTTCCGAGGGTTTTTCAGGTGCATAACTATATGCAAAAATCTTTTCTTCCGTAGATGGTTGGTTCATTCTCTTGTTTGAGGTATTTTCAAGAATCATGAAAGATTTAAACGCGGATTGTAATTGTCGAGGTACAAATGAGGTTTAGGATGAAATCAAGTGGCAAGCTTGAAGAATTGTTTAGTTTCATATGTTATAATCAATATTTTAATTCATTTTAGTTGTCCAAAGTTAGCAGTCCAATAGTTCAATTGTCCAATGGTCCAATAGTCCAATGATTCATATACGGTTATATATATAATATTCGAATTAATTAATACGTATTGTGACCCGTGTACCGGTCTCAGTATTGATCACAACTCAAACCATATATATATTTTGGAATCAACCTCAAACCTGTATAGCCAACTCCAACATTCACATATAGAGTGTCTATGGTTGTTTCGAAATATATATATATATATAGATGGGTCAATATGATAGGTCGAAACCTTGTATACGTGTCCCGTTATTTATAGTGCGTAAAATAAGTAAATAACAGAAATTAAATGACGATAAATAAAATTGCAAGAATGTAAATTGCGAGAATGTAAATTGCGATAAATGTAATACGGAATTAACAGTTAGCTGGGAACAGTTAGCTAGGAACAGTTAGCGTGGAATCTTAGCAATATTTCGATTAGTTAATCCGTTTGTTTCTAACAAATTTTATTTTATCCAATGTTTTCTTCATTATGCCACTTGTTGGATTCTGATAAGTCAAAATCCAAATATGAAATTTGAATGGAAATGGTTGTTCTGTGGTGAACGGATACGTATATCGGTGATTGCAGGTAGGATAGTAAATGACCGTTGAATCAGATTCGAAGAATGTACAATGTAACTTATTAATGTGAAATCTAAATATTCCTCGGGTACTACCTACCCGTTAAAATATTTTCATCATTAATAGTTTGTACGAAAGAATTTTTTTTATTACAATCTTTATGAAAACATACTTGCATATATATTTTCTTCAGATGTAATTATGAATTTAACGAGTCAATAGGATATTAAACTCATTTGATTTATTGTTATTACTAGATTACATGATCTCTAAAACATTAGAGATTACATAATCGCCATGTCGAACGAAGATAAATGAGGTAGAACATTACATAAAATGAAAATAATCGATGTAGAATGATATGTATAACGAAGATCATACTCGAAGTACAGATGGGGTTATTGAGGTGTGTGATGTTGATATTTGAGGTTTATGACGTGGTTGTGGTTGGGGGTGATATGGGTACTGTCGTCGTTGATGATGGTGGTACGGATTATGCTACTGGTTCTGCTGCTGGTGTTTGTAACCTTCGCACCATGTTCTCCAAAGCCGTCACGCGAGCGCGAAGTTCGTTAACTTCCGCTAGTACACCGGGATGATTGGCGGTTGGAGCGAGTGGATGAACAAGATTCGAAATATGGGATAATATATAATCATGACGAGATACTCTAGAAATGAGAGAGAAAATGGTTTCTCGAACAGGTTCACCGGTAAGTGCTTCAGGTTCATCGCCAAGAGAGCAATTTGGTGGATGGAAAGGATCGCCTTCTTCTTGTCTCCAGTGATTTAGTATATTACGTACCCATACCCAATTCATCCAGAATAGATGATGGGAGATTGGTTGATCCATTCCGGTGACGCTGCCTTCGGAGTCCGAATGGAAATCCATATCGGCGTAGCTGTCGGAGTCTGAGGAATTCGAACTGGATGCGGAATCTATCTTGTATAGTCGAAGAAATGAAATTTTGGTTTGTGATAGATTATAGAAGTTAGATTTGGTACTCTTCAATACATATTTTACATATGTATATATAATACCAAAATCCCGTAAATTACGGAGAATCTTTGAAAAGATATTAGTCAAAGGTAACAATAACAGATACGCTAAGATATGAATTTTGTCTATACACTATCGATGCAGTAAGTGCAGTAAGACGTGTCTAGACTTAAGTATGATAAGCAGGCAATTTCCTAAGGATGATAAGCAGATGATTTCCGACTAGATATGATAAGCAAAACTTTTGACATGTAGACACTGTCAAAGTCCAGACTCATTAATGTATCCTAACAACTATCAGTTAGACACACTAATGCAAGACCTGATTCGCTAAGACCACCGCTCTGATACCACCTGTAAAGACCCGTCCTTATCCACCTGGACAAAGTCATCAATATTTGGTTCCATTGCGATGATCGACTCCAAGTAATGTCCTTAATATGAGCTAATGCACAGCGAAAGATTTCTTACATACCTGAGAATAACATGCTTTAAAACATCAACATAAAGTTGGTGAGATATATAGGTTAGATGCTAGCAGCGTTATAACTATGGACCACAAGATTTCATATATTTAAACATAATACACTCGCAAGTGTATGTAAAAGTAGTTGAGCACTTGGTAACCATACTTAACATTTAAACCATCGCAGCATATTCTTAAATAATCACTACATCGTACCAAGTGTAGTATACAGAAATAAAGTACTGTGCAACCGTTGAAAACTGGTCGTCCAGCCCGGTTGGGGTTGTCAGGCCCGATAGATCTATCAACAGGATTCGCGTTTACATTCCTCATGCAAATATTAGCTATCAAGTATAAAGAAATATGCCATGGTACAACTCAACATAGAATTTATTTTTGATCACTTGTGTCTATAACGTGAATCATAAAATGCATGTATTCTCATCCCAAAATATTTAGAGTTTAAAAGGGACTATATACTCACCATACTGTATTTTGTAGTAAAAATACATATAACATCATTGATCAAGTTTAAGGTTGGCCTCGGATTCACGAACCTATATCATTTGTATATTTATTAATATACATAATTGTAGTCGATCAATATATACATAAAGTGATTATATTTTTAACTTATATATCATGGATGTTTAAGTTGTGTATATAGTCATAATGATCAATACTTATATATTTAAATTAATATCCATATTTTATATATAATTGTTTTAGTGTTATATTAAAAATTAATAGTTTGTTATATGTAAGTATTTATATAATATTAATAAATTATATATATATAGTTATGTGAAATTTTAATATAATTATAGTATATGAAATAAATATATATATTTTATGTTCACAATGTTTAGCTGTCTAAAAAAAAATAGTTTTTGATATTAAATATAATAATTTAAATAAAAAAAATCATGTTTCTTAATAATATTTCATATATTGATAATGTTATTAGTAATAACAATAATAATGATAATAATTATAATAATAATAATGATAATATTTAAATGATAAAATTAATTGTAATAAATACATTAATAATACTTTTAAGACTAATATCAATAATAACGGTTATAATACTTAGATTTATGATAATACTTAATGATAATAATTTTAATACTAATAATAACAATAATAATAATAATAAAAATGATAAATAAAATGATTCTACCTTCAAGTAACCCCTTTTAAAAATATATGTCGCGAGCCGGGCTCGAACCCGCGACCTCCCGTATACACGACCCAACACTCAGCCGCTCCTCCATTCTTACATATATGTTGTTATATACCCCAAATTGTTTATAACCCATATTTATTTGACCTTCTTCTTCATCAATGAACTCAAATCAACTCAACCCAAATCCTAACACCAAATCCTAACCACGAATTTACATAATTCGATTTAAGACTTACATCCAGATATAAACGCTTATTTGATTAAATGGTTTGAAGAAAAAAAATAATAATAATAAAAAATAATAAGAGTAAACTGCTGCTGCTGTCCGACGTTGTTACAGGAAAAAAAAATTCGGTTTTCAGTTTTTAATGAGTATTGGGCTTTGATCATAAAACAAAAAATATTGTAAATCAATCCCTACAGCTATTGGACTCGTTATTTTGAATTAAATCATCACAGAAACCTTGAATTTGATTGATTAACTTTTGTTGACTTTTTCATTCAAAATATTTGACTTCGAAATTCGAATTTGTTTTGAGGAATTGGAAACTGAAAATTAACAGAAAGTTTCACTAGAGGTTTTCAAATAAAACTGCATTTTTAGATTTTTATAATTCATTTGAATTCGATCTTTTGTAAAATGAAAACGCATACAGGGATACTCATCGGGTTACTGATAATTCAATTGATTTAAACTGTTAAAGATTATTGCCAATGGGTATTTGATAATGTGAACTAGTCTGGGTCGAGTACCGCTGGGATTGATGGGGTTAAATAAAGATTTGAGATTGACATGGTGTTAAATCGAATACAGAAAAAAATAACAGGAGGAAAAGGATTGCTAGCTGTATTCATTCACTTTATATTTTGGATTTTACTAAAAAAAACAGATGGAATCAATTTAAGAGATAAAAACAAAATCTCATACAGTTAAATAATAAAATCGTGCAGATTCTAGTAACATATATCTGTTTTTATGATTTATTCTAGCTGTTAATATTTATTAAATATAAATCTATTATCAATAACAAATAAAGAAAGTAAGAAACAGATAGGTAATGCGTGTGTATATATATATATATATATATATATATATATATATATATATATATATATATATATATATATATATATATATATATATATATATCTGTATCTATATTATTAGTCTTAGTATGTGTATATATCTATATATCCATATTTATCTGTCTTTATCTGTATTTATGAATTATCTGTAATTATGTATTTGTATTTATATTAAAATTATAATTACTCTTATTCATTAAATGATAATAATATTTCTAATATTAATAACAATAATAATTTAGAATAGTAATAATAATATTATTATTAATGATAACGATAATAGCAATTATATTATTTATAACAATCATATTATTAATAATAGTAATATTGGTTAAAATAATACTAATATTTTTAATGATAATAATAATATTAGTAATAATAATACCTATACATATATATATTTAATTACATATTTACAACAAATTGTTCGTGAGTTGTCAGGCTTGGTCAAAGGGTAACTGATTATCCGAATATAGATTTTAAACTTTCTAGACTCAACATTACAGATTTTGCTTATCGTGTCGGAGACATATAAAGATTATGGTTTAAATTTGGTCGGAAATTTCCGGGTCATTACACGGATTGGGAGTCGTCCATCCGACATGCATGAAGCGCTCGAACTGTTTCGAAGCGCTCGACACGAGCTTGTTGAAGGAACATCTCCTTCAACTGTGTGATCATGTCATATGCACTATGATGCTCAAAATCCTTTTGGAGTTCGGGTATCATAGTCCCAAGCATGAGGCAATTATTATTAATGATAACGATAATAGCAATTATATTATTTATAACAATCATATTATTAATAATAGTAATATTGGTTAAAATAATACTAATATTTTTAATGATAATAATAATATTAGTAATAATAATACTTATACATATATATATTTAATTACATATTTACAACAAATTGTTCGTGAGTTGTCAGGCTTGGTCAAAGGGTAACTGATTATCCGAATATAGATTTCAAACTTTCTAGACTCAACATTACAGATTTTGCTTATCGTGTCGGAGACATATAAAGATTATGGTTTAAATTTGGTTGGAAATTTCCGGGTCATTACAAAAATTTGGGAGTCGTCCATCCGACATGCATGAAGCGCTCGAACTGTTTCGAAGCGCTCGACACGAGCTTGTTGAAGGAACATCTCCTTCAACTGTGTGATCATGTCATATGCACTATGATGCTCAAAATCCTTTTGGAGTTCGGGTATCATAGTCCCAAGCATGAGGCAAGAAACTTGCAACGAATCGGTGCAATATTTCTCCCAATAAGCCATGGCTTCCGTATCATCCTCGTCCGGTTGATCGGGAATGGGGTCTTCCAACACATACGCCCTGTCCTCTAGTTTGAGGACGATTCTTAGATTGCGGAACCAATCCATGAAGTTTGTATGGTTGAGTTTTTTCTTTTCGAGGATTGACCTCAACGATATGTTGTTAAAGTTAATAGGTGCGTTAGGAATGTTGTTGTTGTTATTGGCGGCCATCTACAAAATGTAACAAAGTTGTTTAAGTATCAATTTTAATTTAACAATCAATACCCTTTAAATCCAATTGATATTTATTAAATTTTAGAATCCAACGGTAAACCAAATTTCGGTTAGGTGACCTTTATCCCGTCATTTGATTTAGCTAGGTAGTCATTATATGACAATTTCAATCCTTTTGCAACTTCTAAGTTATGGGATCATGCAATCCTTTTGCATGGCATATTATCCCATCAACGCCTATTTGTTCATCATGCTTCGGTGACCCTAAGTTCACGATTTCCAAATCAAGTCGTCCTACTTGTGTAAACGTGTAAACTTAACATACAAGTGGTTAGGTGGCCTTTATCCCACAAGCATGCGAAATTCACCTTAATCATATTAGTTTGTTCATGACGGTTAGGTGACCTTTATCCCATCATGAGTTCCCTACTATGTCTAAGTGTCACATAAAAGGATGGCGTTTAACTTGTTTACCTTGTTTGTTAAAGGGATTTTAAGTTTTCATTATTTCTAGTTTGAGAAAACTTTTATGCCATTAGGGATGAGCAGAAGTACCAATTTACCGATCCCGTACCGGTACCGACCCGGTACCGGTACCGTTTTACTAGACCGAATGGTAAACGGGACCGGTTCCGGTTCCAGTTTTTTTGGCTTTTCGGTTTCGGTACATAAGATGCGGTACCGGTACGGTACCGGGAAATTCCCGTATTGTCCCGTATTACTACAAATGGAAATAAGTTAAGTTATTGTTGAAAGCCTAAGGTCAAATAATGTTTAGAATATAATGTATAAAATCTCATATAATATTTGGACTCAGATTTGGCACACTAGTTCACTTGTACCAACTTTAAAATTTTTGGGTAATTCACGCAAGCTCAACCAGACCTGATTTTGGCGTATACTTGAGTTTCCATATTGACCTGCTAACCAAATCTGTCTGACCGGACCATTTTATTATCTCTCATGTCAACTTATTACATTCACTCGAGTGGTCTCCATATTGAGTTTCTATATTGACCCAGATGTATTGGCTTTATGTGGAAGAGCAATTGAAAACATGCGTTCAGATGTGCAGCATCTTCTTTCTCATAAAATGATGCTATTTTAGTATAAAATGATGCTGTTTTTTGTATGAATGATGTTGTTTGAAGTCCATATTTTTTGCAGTCCAAATTCGGTACTAACAGGTAAAATACCGAAAATTACCGGTACCGAACCGGTACCGGTTTTGTAAAAACGGTACGGTACCGGTATTCGAAATTGGGTAAATTCGGTACCGGTACTTTTCGGTTCCGGTACGGTTCGGTACCGGTTCCGTACAGTGCTCATCCCTATATGCCATACACCAACATGCATTTAGTGTATGGTTCATTTGAAATCCATTTTCAAGTCTTGTAATGTTAGCCAATTACTTGATATAAACCATTTTATACATATGATCCTTATCATGTTCTTAATAACCGTTTATAAATATCCTTTTTGCCATTTCAATTTAACCGATTAAATTGTGGTTTGGTAAATTTCATGTTGTTAATAATTTAACCAATTAAATTTTAGTTTTGCTTGTTGTTAACTTGTGTGATAACTTGTTGTAATAACATGCACAATCCACAATCATACAAGAAATTAAAACAACCACGCATGCAAAAGAAATGTTCACAATCAAGCCTTTTGGTAGACATTTTGTTTAGCCGAAAACAAAATGCCACCGGTCAATGGATAAAACACAAAGTAAGAGGTTTTAACCTCCCACTTAACCTTGCATTCACATGCTTCTTGTGTTCTTCCTTGTGATCTTCATGCATCTTCATCTTTTTACAAAATATATCCTAATACATTTTGTCTAGAAAATGAAAATACATCCTAATCTATTTTACATGCCAAATATAAAATAAATTACATAACCAAAATTAATATTACATACCAAATGAATAATTAATTTTACAAACCAAATTGAATGAATATTACAACCATTCAACCAAACAAATATCCATTCAAACACACATGCATACATCATAAGGTCAAGGCATTGATTGTGAACTACAATATACAACAAATATGACCAATTTGCAAGTTCCAAACCCACTTTTGGAACCCTTAAAATTCGGCCAAAATCATGAACCCACCCAAACCCAAATATTTTTACATTCTACTTGCATGCATGTACATAGAATACAAAGTTGATGGGTTTTAAAGACCATATATAAGAAGTATATTTCATAGACTTCGGCTCTAGATACCATTGATGGAATTCAACATAATAACAAGTTTCTTAATGTTAATAAAATCATGAAACCAATTCATTTTAAGTTATAACAAGCGGAAGCATAATTACTAAGAAAACAAGTTTATATGCATAACCATTTCAATTGAATTCCATATAGTTATCAAGTTATGAAATAATGCTTACATATAACAAAGAAGGAAGAAGATTATACCTCCTCTAAGATGAGTTAGGAGCTAAATTTGGACAGCAATATGGATGATAAAGATGATGGAATAAAGCCTCTAACTTGAAGCCTCAAGTTTGTAATACCCACAAGCCTTGATCACCAACACACCCTTTGTTTTGGTTAGGATTTAGAACACTTGAATGTAATAAAATAGCAAGCAATGAACCCTCCCTTTTGCTCAAAACAGTTCAGCAATTAGGAGTGCTGAACCAGAATTTTCTTGTCTATTTTATGTGTATTATTCCCTCTCTCTTGAGTCAAGGCCTTGGTTAATACATAAGCATGTACCTTGGCACTTGTGTGTTATTAAAAGTAACATTAACAAGGCATGCTTGTGAGTCTTGGAGTCCCAAAATTCTGCACTATCTATATTATATAACAATGTATTTATACATATATATATATATATATATATATATATATATATATATATATATATATATATATATATATATATATATATATATATATATATATATATATATATATATATATATATATATATATATATATATATATATATATATAAACATGTATATTTTTATGTTACTCTTATATTTTATAAACCTTTTATAAAATATAACACAATATAATCATTTAAACTTATAAACAATTATATATAAATTATCCAAATAATTTATCTCAAGTGATATTATTTTAGAAAACCGATTTTTCTAAGATCCAAGTGTCGCGTATTTATTTAACGATCCAACCGTTAAGATTAAATACTTGTAAAGTGTCGGTAAGCTTGTTATTAGGTATGACCCGACTTGGATTATAACACATTAGCCACATTAATTTAATATGTCTCTCGGTCATACGAAATACCTTCACTAGTTTGGTGGGTTGACAATGATGAAAAGTTAGAATCCAGATTTTGGGTACATTGCATATTCTAAAGTTCATTTTGACCAAATACTAGGAAGAACGAACAATGAGAGATTCTTTTATTATTAGCAAATAAACTAGTACAATATTAAACTTGTGCAAAACATGAAATAAGCTAAAGAGAACATCACACTGACGCAACAAACTGCAGACACACACATATAGTTGATATTCATTTAGTTACTTGTCACAACTATAACTTTAGAGCCTTTTGTTTTCTGTTGCTCGGCATCTTTGACAGTAGGAGGTTTAAATCCTGCGAACATCATTCGGAATCTTTGGCCGAAGGTTGGTTTAGGGGGTGATAAGTAAAACCCAAGTGAGTCCAGAAACCAACCGGCTCTTCCATATAAACCAACAATGTGGCCTCTGTTTGCCATGAAATTGAAGGGTGTTCCTTCTTCAACCCCGAATGGCCCAAATGTTCTTATATTGCTCTTAAAAGTGAGTGATCGAATCACAGTGCCTGCTCCATAGACCACAGGGCTATAGTATCCACCAACACTTATCAAATTTTCATCTGGAAATTGCAGCTTAACCTGAAATAATCCGATATAAATTCATATTCAACTCTAAATAAATAAAGCACAAGGATATATGATGAAAACTTACCTGAGCAGCTTTGATCCCGCCCATGCCTCCATGCTTTTCAACCGGAAATGGTTTATCATGATCATCATATGTTGTATATATAGCATCAATGCAACTACAGTATACAATAGTGATTTCTCTAACTCCTGTGTGTACTCCATCATCCCATTTCTTCCCTCCCTTTCCTCCCCAAGGTCCCAATTTCATGCTTTTATCCTGTTTGTTTTCAAGTATCATGATATAATTTTCAATTAAGTAAACGGGCCACCGGCCGGGAAACAAGGTTAACGAAATATAAGTACACGTAAGGGATTCATACCATTGTTAGTCCAATTAATTTTTGCAAATAAAGATGTAACTAAGTCTGCCTGTAACAGTATACTTCACACAAATTGATGTCGATGTAAAGAGAGCAAACAAAGCACCAACTACCGTGTATGTAAATTGCTGTCTATATATTGGGAGCAAACAACACTGTGCTAAGCATCTGATTCCCAGTTTTGTTTTATACCATGCATACATAAAACATGCACAGATTCTGATAACAGAGTTTTTTACATAAAACATGCACAGATTCTGATAACACAGTTTTTTTACATAAAACATGCACCTTAATCGTTCTTTACCAAAAGGTAACATACCTTGTACCTTAACTAATGGTACCAAAGATCCAAATATCTAATAGTACTAGTAAAAATTTGACAGAAATTCTGACAACATAATGAAATAAGTACAGTTGTTTATGAATTAAGGAATGTGACTGCGGCATAATATATCTTCATTGTATATGTATACACACGAACGCACACACACATATACATACATACATACCTACAAACATGGGCTGATGTAGTTTAGTCCCAGTGGTTGCACGTGACACCACTAACATACACGATGTAGTATTATTTTTTTTTGACTAGTAACACCGGTAGATAGTGTAAAGAGTGACACCATTGAAATAAGACATCCGGTAGATATTTTTTTTTTAAAGTTTTAACTAGTGACACCAGTGATCACCAATCCTAGATCCGCCACTGCATGCAGATGTACATATGTTTAGGTTTGGTAAGAATAAACATCTCCCACATAATTAATTTAATGTGAATGCATATTCGGATGCGAGCACTTTGATTATACAAAATTCGGATGCTAACACGTCCATTATATGAAATTCGGATCCATATTTTCGATAGGAACACATTTATATGATATTCTTATGCATATTGTGGATGCATATTGAGCCAAGTAGTTATTCTTACAAAATCTTAAAATAAGAACATTCTTATAGTAGTGTGTAGACAAAATTTCAATCGAATCGAGAACCAAGACTGCGAGAACATCTAAATTACAAGAATTTTCACTTGTGAGTACATTAAAACACATATGAATGTTGATAGAGATTAGAATCGAACATAAAATATCTTGAGAACACCTCTAATTTACTTTTATAATCAAATATATAATATAATTTCTTGTGAACATGTGCACATATTTTTTTGAACATGCGAACATTTCTTACAATTTATAATTTAATATGTACTTTGTGGTTCTTAAACTTTGTTTGTCAATGATATGAGCATTAAATAACATTTAACATTAATATTTAATATATGCTGTAATATGTTGCATTTAAGTGCATTAAAAGAATGCAAGTAAAAAGTTGTCGCAACTCTTTACTTTTTGTGGTTCTCGTTTAAACCTGACCAAGCTATTCTCGACAATAGCATTAAGCTCATATAGACAATCAATGTATGATTTGAGTGTGCGTCGATCAATGTACGAAGATGTTGAGATGTACCCGTGGTAACAGTCAGTGATTGCTAAGATCAAGTGATTGCTATGATCAGGATATGAGATCTGAAGTAAATGTATGAATCCTCAATCTAATAGAAAAACTTGAATATGTACGAGTACAAATTGTAAAGGGAAAAGTTCCTGGTGTTAGCTAACGACTAACGTATCCAATCTAGTCAACATGACCCTATGTATTAGCAGTGGGTCTCCATTTACAGGATACTGAGAAGAGTCAGTTACAAGTTGGCGATAGTTTGCTGAATGCCGAACTCATTATATGTTACAACTCTTTGTTCGTTTTCGTTCTTCGTCCTACTCTAATCTTTGTCCACTTTTATATTTAGTTTCCCTTTATGTAATACTTGAAACTAGTTCATCTGCATGATGTATTGATATGAAACTATGCATATTGTGCTGTAACGTTATTTGATGCTTAGATAGAATGAGCTGGGAAAGTCATTCTTACTATTTTACATTGTGCTAGTTTGTTAGTTTGACAACATTGAAATGTTAGTATCTAGATTATGGTTCATTTAGGTATTCATTGTCATTAAGAACAACCATTAGATGGAATTGTGATCAAACCTTAGGCAAACCAAACAGTAGGACTTTGTTTTATTTATCATCTATAGGCTATTAGAAAAAGATACATTACCATACCAAAAGATAAAGAACTTGTGTAGAACATGAAATAGGCTAAAGAAAACGTCAAACTGACACAACAAATTGCACACACATATTTAGTTATGGTCCCAATTATAACCTTTAGAGCTCTTAGTTTCCTGTTATTCACCATTTCTGATGGCAAAAGGTTTAAATCCCGTGAACATCTTCAAGATTCGTTGGAAGAAGGTTGGTTTAGGGGGCGATAAGTAGAACCCAAGTGAGTCAAGGAACCAACCGGATCTTCCATAAAAACCGAAAATGTGGCCCCCGTTTGCCGTGAAACTGAAGGGTGTTCCTTCTTCAACCCCAAACGGCCCAAATGCTCTTTTGTTGCTCTTAAAAGTGAGTGATCGAATCACAGGTCCACCTCCATAGACAATGGGGCAATAGTGCCCGCTAACACTTATCAAGATCTCATCAGGAAATTGAAGCTTAATCTGAAATTAGTGCTGGGGTGCAAACCTATCCCACATAGGAGGGAGACAAAAACAAATGTATGTATATAAGTCTAAGGGGAAGTCCCTCTAATACCAATTGGTTTTAGAAAAGGATGGACTCTTGGACTTATATTGCAGGACATTGTGTTTGGGTTATGCGATCTTACAAAGGGCATTAGAGCTAGGCTATAGCCCGATGTGGTGAACAACGCAGTGGTGGCTCACCCCACCTATGCCGCCATGCTTTTCAGCCAGAAATGGTTTGCCTTTGTTATCATATGTTATATGGATAGTGTCGATACAACTACCATATAGAAGACTAATTTCTCGAACACCATTGTGCGCTCCATCATCCCATTGATTCCCTCCATTTCCTCCCCATGGTCCCAATTGCATGCTTTTGTCCTGTTATTATCAAATATAGATTATTATTTTCATAAAGGAAATCGAGATGAACCTATGTTAACTAAATCTAAGTAGTAACGGAATTTCATACCATTGTTTGTCGAAAAATTGCAGACAAAGATTTCACCTGTGCTTGTACCTACCTAGTAAACTTATACTTAATGATGCTCATAAATTGGTGTTAATATAAAGGGAGCAAATATAATACGAGTGTGCTAAGCATCTGATTCAAATCCTGTTTTATGTTCTCACATACATAAAACATGTACTAATTAAGTAATTATAATCCCCTTGTATTCAAACACAGGTGCCTGATACATTAATCATGTAGCTATTAGGACACCAAACCCTTAAATCTTGCTTTTATTTGCGTACATTCCTTGACAAATGGAATTAAACATCCAATTAATGCTAAGAAAAGATTGACAAACATTATGACAACATAATAGAATAAATGCAGTACACTGCATTAGGAAAAGTGATTGCATCATAATATTTTAATCCTTTTTTTTAGATTAGCGATTAAACCACCTATGAACGAGCGCATTGGCTTCTCCATTGGGGGTAAACCTCGAGTAATCAAGCCCCCGGGCGCGAGACCTAATACTGAGTGAATTGTGCACAATTTCCCCGTTTTAGCTAGTCTGACATGACTTGTGCTCACTCAATGTCAATTAGTTTATTGCGAGTTGAAATTGAAAGTTGTCAGTTGTTGACATGTGGATTATGAGAAGTCCCTTTTTATTTGATCTTAAACCTTGATGACCGTTAACAAGTTTTTTTTTTTTTTTTGGTAAGCGAGGAAACCCTTCTATAAACGAGCACATTGGCTCCCCCATAGAAGGTAAAACCTCGGGTAATCAAGCCCCCAGAGCGCGAGACCTGGTACCGGGTGATTTGCGCATTATGCGCACCCTCTAGTCACATTCCCTTTTTGAACAATTTGGCATAGCCAAGGATTGAACCCGGGTGGTGTGCTTCATTGGGCAACTCGGTGGTCACTCAAGCAAACCTGAGTGGTTAACCATTAACAAGGTTTGTCATTAAACCTCGGGTTATTAAACCTTGATGACCGTTATTTGGTTCATGTGCTTTATTGCCTCTTCTATCATCATCTTGGTTACGAGATATTGGTTTTGATTCCTTACTTAATTATTGGCGCGTTTAGTTTGATACAGTTCCAACTAAGTTGGGTTGTTAGTTGCCGAAATGTTCGACCGTATATTAATGGTGAAATGTTCCAAAATGGTAACCGGCCGTTAAATTGTTTAGTGATAGTAATTACATATATGAAGAGAAAATTCTTTCGTGATGGTTATAATATTGTTTTTGTTGTAAATTTAGTAGTTAAATATGGATGGTAATTAGTCAAATATGGATAGTAAAATTTGTACTATATATATGTGCATAATGTAAGGTACAAAAACACACATATACATTAAATACATCACACCTCTCTTCAACCTCTTTCTCTCCTATATCTTCTACAACACATCTCTCTTTTATTGGTTCTTTCAATTTGAATATATTGAACCAGGCCACTAAAGGTAGTTATAAGCCTACTGAAATATAACACGTTATCAGCACGAAGTGCTCCGTATAATCAAGGTTTATCTAAGCAAGCACACGTCACTAATCAAGGTAAGAAATTATCTAACTTTTATTAACTTCACTAACATTTATATTTATGTTATTTAAGTTATATATGGTCGGTTATACCGCCTGAATTATATTTCTGTAATCTAACTTTTATTAACTTCACTAACATTTATATTTATGTTATTTAAGTTATATATGGTCGGTTATACCGCCTGAATTATATTTCTGTAATCTAACTTTCATTAACTTCACTAACATTTATATTTATGTTATTTAAGTTATATATGGTCGGTTATACCGCCTGAATTATATTTTCTGTAATCTAACTCTTATTAACTTCACTAACATTTATATTTATGTTAATAAGACCTCATGATTGTACGCAACACGTCATTTGACAACACGGTACTTTATGTACGCAACACGTCATTTGACAACACGGTACCATGGGTCGATATTAATTCCGATCAATACGAATACGATGGGGTCTTTATATGTTATCTAACATTTATGATTACTTATGCAATTAATCATTATTTATTTCATGCATACTAATGTTTATTCTTAAAAGTAAATCTTAAAAGTTAAAATAAGAAAAAATAGTTTGTATTTTTATTAAAAGTAAATCTTAAAAGTTAAAATAAGAAAAAAAAATCTTGTCCTTTATATTACTCATACGCGTTTTGATATAGTGACTTTATTCGTTAACGTCAACTAACGACGTTACAACGGTCATATATACATAACGGTTGTTAACGTCAACTGACGACGTTACAACAACTATATTTTTCAAATATAAAATAAACATCTCCGTTTTCACATTTTCACAAATCAATCTTCATTTTTCAGATTACTACTCTCAAAAAGTTTTTGTAAAAATGATTCACACAAGGATGATTTTTCCTATTGTATTGGTCATATTTGTAACATCCCGCGTTTTTCCGTTAAATTTATTTTTAACACTATCTTTTTTTTTAATAATATCTTTCGTTATTTAAATTCGTAGTTTCCGTTGACTAACGTTCATAATATTTCCGTTATTTAATTATAACATCACTCATTTACTCGAGCGTTTTCAAAATATTCGTTCGGTAAAATCCCGCACCCGCTTCTAAACTCGAGGGACTAAAATCGACACGGGGCAAACTAGTTGACTAGGTCAACTAGTCCACCCCAATCACCACCATTCAATCATCTCCATCTCTCTCTCTTTCTCTCTAGCAAGAACACACACACAAACACCCAATTCAATCATTCATCATCTAAATCGGATTTAGCAAGCAAACATCAAAACAAATTACATTTTCGTGATCCTCTCTTCATCCTCTACATTTTGGTACCAATTTCATCAAGTTTGGGTAACTTTCTAAAAACTCTAGATTTCTATAAATTCGTGTTTTTGACTTGAAATTGTGTTAGTTAGTGTCTATGGCTCGTGTCTAGCATGAATATATGTTTTGTTTGCTCGATTTGTTGATTTGAGTAACTAGTTTGAACTTTTGAAGTAGGTTAGCTTAATCTTTGATTTTGGATGATTAAAAGTTGTTTAATTGTTAAAGTTCATGTTTTAATTGTGTTACTAGTATCATTAGCTACATTTTGATGTGTAGGTTGATTAAGAAAACTTTAAAAACCCGATTAAGGATTTTATGATGTTTGACTAGGGTTTGATAGTTCTTGACATGAACCTTTGATGCTTGAATGCCATGAAATGTTAATTGTTAGTGTTTAGTAGTAATGTATGCTTCATTACCTTCAAAACGGCATATCATATGTGTGAATTGGATTCCCGAAGCTCAAAATGCATTTGAGGAACTTGAAAATTTGAAAATAGACTTTTATTGATCAGTTGACGAGAAAGCGGTTGTTGAAAATGATGTTTTTGATTGATGATATGTGGTTAGTTGTATTCCTCGTCAAAATACCTTTTCGACGATATATGATAGGCATTATAAGTGTTTGCGGGTCAAGAGTTGGGTTGGAAAATGTTTTGGTTCGTGCATACTTTGAAAAACAGAAAAGTGTCTGCCCAGATGGTGGCGCGGCGCGCCCCATCCCCGCGCGGCGCGCGGATTGGCCTGGCCAGATTCTGCTTTGTTTGGCGCATTTCACGCGAAATGTTTGACTAGCTATCGACCTCCGATTCACATGAAACTTGTTTTAATATACTTGTATATGAATAATTAGCATAGAAAAATAGTCCGGGGCCCGACCCGAACATGTTGACTTTTTCGTTGACTTTGACCAAGTTTGACTTTTAGTCAAACTTAACCAAACTTTTATGCAAACGTTCTAACATGCTTTTATACGTGATTCTTGCATGAAACTTGACAACGTGATTCACATGCTATACTATTCGAGTCGTAACGAGCCATAGGACTAATTGAACACATTTCACCCGACCTTGTATCGTAACCGGTTAATTGACACAACTTACTTGTTTAGGTCAAGGCTAAGCAACTTTCATGCATACGTTACTTTGTGAAGTACTTTTATACTCGTGCACTCGAGGTGAGATCATAGTCCCACCTTTGCAAATACTTTTATACTTTTAAATCGTGGGCTGAGAAACATATACTTTATATACATTCATACGGTTTATACTTTCATACTTTGAATACAAATGCGAATACAAGAGCAAAGATACATACGAGTTAGAACGAAAATCCTCAAGTTCAATTACCATTAGTTACACTTGTAGGGTGTGAGCGAGAAATTATGTTGTGTGGCCATGCGGGTTTGACGAACCCTCATCTGACGGATGAAACATATTTTCGGTATATAGTGTAGGTTCTAACACTATTATGCAGAGGTAAGATTCAGTTAAGTTTTGGTAATTGGGTGCTCGTGATACAGACAACATCTTTTGGGATGTATACGCTTGATATTCACTTTATACTAAATCTTATGGTTTACAAACACATCTTTAGAGATGTATACGCCTTGATACTAAACCTTGTGATTCAAAAACATACTTTTACAAATACATTTATGATCTCACCAACGTTTTTCGTTGACAGTTTTCTACATGTTTTCTCAGGTTCATACTTGGCTACTTGATACATGCTTCCGCACTCTTTGATTACTTGATTGGAGTCAACCATGCATGCATACGCTAGGGATAGCACTTTTGGATTCAAACTTTTGTTTACATACTTACGCTATTTATAGCAACTGTGTTTTTAAACTAATTATGTCGCAAGTTATTTCATTTATACTTTATGACTTTTGTAAACTAAACTTGCAAGTCTTGTACCTTTCAAATGAATGCGACATAATTTTGGTCAAACGAGTCTCATATAGGGACTACGACCACGCAACGGGACCTAAGTTAACGGCGCCGTCAACAACGGTTTTGGTCGGGTCGTTACAAGTGGTATCAGAGCGTTGGTTGTAGGGAACTAGGACGTGCATTAGTGTGTCTAACAGAGTCGTTAGGACGCATTAGTGAGTCTAGACTACAACCGGATAGTTAGCATTTGCATTCTGACATACATTTGCTATAGATAGCACTTACTTGACTACTTGTGCATTATACTTGAATCATTCTTAGGCAAACTTTTTAATGGTACCCAACCTTCATCATACGAACTCGTATTCCGCCACTTTTTGGTAACACACGTAAATTCATGATTCATACACGTATGGATGACGACGACTTCATTAGTCACACTTGTTCGGGAACTCTGTCTCCCGGATTATTATTTGCCACCGTTTCAACTTACTATCAGTTTCCCGCTGGTGTTTCTTACTATCTACTTTTTGGTGTTACTACCATCACTACTCTAGGTGAGTATCGTCATCAACATTTATCACTACGGTTGCATGCTACTCGTTATCATGACTCGTTACTCTTTTCATACCTGAATACCTTATTGTCTGACTCGAACCACATTGACGTGAACAATCATTTATACACTTCCCTCGGGGAACGCTTCTTTATAGTTGCACTAATTCTTTCGATTCAATACGAGTCACGTTAGAGACGTCGTTACACTTTGTTTATTTTAAACTTCACGATTACACGAACTTGAATCTATAGAGTGATGTGGGAATGGAGGTATGCGTTAGCGTAATATAACGACACTCGATCAACGTGGTTATATTACGGTAAGACATACCAAAGTTCTAGTGACACGTGATGGTGGTTAGACTCGATCAACCTAAACACCACCATGAGCCATGTACATGACTTCATCTATTCATGTTGGACATCTGAAAACTCCGAGAATATTGATAACAACCATACCGGGGACACACCTTCGATTTTTGTCGAACTATACTTATGCTTCCGAATGAATTACCGATTCCTTTTGACTTCAACCGTATGTTACACGTGTATACTATCTCGTCCTCGCACAGTCTTATTGACTAACTACAATTTACACGTTATGCTCGCATCGAGGCGGAAACTTCTCTCGCCTTACACTCGTAATTCTGGTTCAGGAAATCTTTTATTTTAAATTCTCAATGGAGAGAGACTCTTCACGTTATACTAGTATTCGCCTCGAGGGTGAATAGTCTCGACGAACGTATTTGGAAACCGATAAATCTTCCGCGACGCGAATTTTCTTGAGAAACTTGTCCTAACAAACTTGTTCAAATATACCTTACGGAATGTACTTTGTTTCGGATCGAGATCCTCGTTTCACTTCTAGATTTTGGAGTGCCTTACAAAAAGCCTCGGGACCACGTTTAGACATGAGTACCGCGTACCATCCGCAACCCGACGGACCGAACAAACATACGATTTAAACCTTAGAATCCATAATACGAGTTGTATTACTAACTTCAAATTTACTTGAGAAAAGTATTTTCCTTTAGCTTAATCCTCGTACTACAATGATTTTCATTCGAGTTTTAACGTCACACCTTTTGAAACCACATGTGACCGGAAACGTCATCCTCCTTTTTGTCGAAACCAAGTAAACGATGATCAATTCACCGGGGCCGAGCTTATTCATGAGCAATCGAGAGGATTTATTCATATTCAAGCAAGACCCAACGCGACTCGTAATCACCAGGAGCTATGCCGATGTTACACATAAACCTTTCGAATTCCATGGGAAACCGCGTAACGTTAAAAGTCGCACCTTGAAAAGGTGTAGTCCGTTTCAGAAACATAGAAAGCTAAATCTGCGATATTTTTAATCCTTTTGAAATCTTGGGGCGTGTTGTGACCGTTGCTTACCGCTTCAAACTTCCGACTCAAACAAATTCCGTTCATCCTACATTCTGCGTATCAAACTTAAGGGCGTGTCTCGCGAAACAAGAACTTGTTATCCTCTTCGATGAACTTACTATCAACGATAAACTTCGCTCCCTAGGAGGACCGGTTGAAACTATAAATCGTGAAACCAAACTTTAAACCAATGTCAAATCCCGATTGTCAAAGTTCGTTGAAATGCCCAAGGAAGTACCTTCACATATCCGTAGAATTTGCAACACAACATCTCTAGAAAGAACCAACAACTACTACTTCCAACTAAATTTCGGGACGAAATTTCTTTTAAGGTGTAGGTAATGTAACATCCCGCGTTTTTCCGTTAAATTTATTTTTAACACTATCTTTTTTTTTAATAATATCTTTCGTTATTTAAATTCGTAGTTTCCGTTGACTAACGTTCATAATATTTCCGTTATTTAATTATAACATCACTCATTTACTCGAGCGTTTTCAAAATATTCGTTCGGTAAAATCCCGCACCCGCTTCTAAACTCGAGGGACTAAAATCGACACGGGGTAAACTAGTTGACTAGGTCAACTAGTCCACCCCAATCACCACCATTCAATCATCTCCATCTCTTTCTCTTTCTCTCTAGCAAGAACACACATACAAACACCCAATTCAATCATTCATCATCTAAATCGGATTTAGCAAGCAAACATCAAAACAAATTACATTTTCGTGATCCACTCTTCATCCTCTACATTTTGGTACCAATTTCATCAAGTTTGGGTAACTTTCTAAAAACTCTAGATTTCTATAAATTCGTGTTTTTGACTTGAAATTGTGTTAGTTAGTGTCTATGGCTCGTGTCTAGCATGAATATATGTTTTGTTTGCTCGATTTGTTGATTTGAGTAACTAGTTTGAACTTTTGAAGTGGGTTAGCTTAATCTTTGATTTTGGATGATTAAAAGTTGTTTAATTGTTAAAGTTCATGTTTTAATTGTGTTACTAGTATCATTAGCTACATTTTGATGTGTAGGTTGATTAAGAAAACTTTAAAACCCCGATTAAGGATTTTGTGATGTTTGACTAGGGTTTGATAGTTCTTGACATGAACCTTTGATGCTTGAATGCCATGAAATGTTAATTGTTAGTGTTTAGTAGTAATGTATGCTTCATTACCTTCAAAACGGCATATCATATGTGTGAATTGGATTCCCGAAGCTCAAAATGCATTTGAGGAACTTGAAAATTTAAAAATAGACTTTTATTGATCACTTGACGAGAAAGCGGTTGTTGAAAATGATGTTTTTGATTGATGATATGTGGTTAGTTGTATTCCTCGTCAAAATACCTTTTCGACGATATATGATAGGCATTATAAGTGTTTGCGGGTCAAGAGTTGGGTTGGAAAATGTTTTGGTTCGTGCATACTTTGAAAAACAGAAAAGTGTCTGCCCAGATGGTGGCGCGGTGCGCCCCATCCCCGTGCGGCGCGCGGATTGGCCTGGCCAGATTCTGCTTTGTTTGGCGCATTTCACGCGAAATGTTTGACTAGCTATCGACCTCCGATTCACATGAAACTTGTTTTAATATACTTGTATATGAATAATTAGCATAGAAAAATAGTCCGGGGCCCGACCCGAACATGTTGACTTTTTCGTTGACTTTGACCAAGTTTGACTTTTAGTCAAACTTAACCAAACTTTTATGCAAACGTTCTAACATGCTTTTATACGTGATTCTTGCATGAAACTTGACAACGTGATTCACATGCTATACTATTCGAGTCGTAACGAGCCATAGGACTAATTGAACACATTTCACCCGACCTTGTATCGTAACCGGTTAATTGACACAACTTACTTGTTTAGGTCAAGGCTAAGCAACTTTCATGCATACGTTACTTTGTGAAGTACTTTTATACTCGTGCACTCGAGGTGAGATCATAGTCCCACCTTTGCAAATACTTTTATACTTTTAAATCGTGGGCTGAGAAACATATACTTTATATACATTCATACGGTTTATACTTTCATACTTTGAATACAAATGCGAATACAAGAGCAAAGATACATACGAGTTAGAACGAAAATCCTCAAGTTCAATTACCATTAGTTACACTTGTAGGGTGTGAGCGAGAAATTATGTTGTGTGGCCATGCGGGTTTGACGAACCCTCATCTGACGGATGAAACGTATTTTCGGTATATAGTGTAGGTTCTAACACTATTATGCAGAGGTAAGATTCAGTTAAGTTTTGGTAATTGGGTGCTCGTGATACAGACAACATCTTTTGGGATGTATACGCTTGATATTCACTTTATACTAAATCTTATGGTTTACAAACACATCTTTAGAGATGTATACGCCTTGATACTAAACCTTGTGATTCAAAAACATACTTTTACAAATACATTTATGATCTCACCAACGTTTTTCGTTGACAGTTTTCTACATGTTTTCTCAGGTTCATACTTGGCTACTTGATACATGCTTCCGCACTCTTTGATTACTTGATTGGAGTCAACCATGCATGCATACGCTAGGGATAGCACTTTTGGATTCAAACTTTTGTTTACATACTTACGCTATTTATAGCAACTGTGTTTTTAAACTAATTATGTCGCAAGTTATTTCATTTATACTTTATGACTTTTGTAAACTAAACTTGCAAGTCTTGTACCTTTCAAATGAATGCGACATAATTTTGGTCAAACGAGTCTCATATAGGGACTACGACCACGCAACGGGACCTAAGTTAACGGCGCCGTCAACAACGGTTTTGGTCGGGTCGTTACAATATTAACTATCATCATTGTTGCTAATATACCACCGGGTGAACCTATATTCTATCCTGCCCTTGTGATTTTATTATTTGTAATCATACCATTATTCTGTTGTTTGCTACTTATGAATTTAAAATGATTCTAATTTCATTTTATTATTTGTCTATGAATAGAAGTTGATTATGATTATGATTTATGTTATTCATCTTTAATAGAAAATGTCGAATTTGAAAAGGATTAAATTTGCTCATTTAGAACAAGTGGGAACAACTACTTAACATGGGTTATGAATGTAGAAAAACATCTCGAATCAAACGGTATTTTAGAAACCCTGAATGAAAATAACAATTATTCCGAACAAGAGAAAGCAATAGTAAGTATTTTTCTTAGCAAACATATTGACGAGTCCTTATAATCTACATATTATATGATCGAAAATCCAAGTGTATTATGGAAAATACTCAAAGATAGATATGATATTAATTATCAAAAAAAAAAAAAAAAATAATAATAACGGTGATCCATGAAAGAATAAAATTAAAGATATTAGTAGACGCTCTTATAAGAATTCCGGAGATTCTTATTAATGATCTGGTAACGTGGATCATCAGTCTAGTATTTCTTGAATACATGAACATCTTGTTTAGCTCTACAAATAAGTCCAAAAAGAAAAGAAAACGAGAGTGAATCTGTTGACAAATCTTGATTAAATTAACCCTGAGCTACCTTGAGACTTGAATGGTTTGAATTTTCTAAGATGCCTAGTTTTTTTATGTATCACTCATAAATAAATGGTTTTAGACCATAACGCATATGTTTTATTAAGTGTTATCTTTTATGTACTTCAGATTATAACTTGTTTGCAGGTAATATAATTTGATTATCTTGCTGAAATATAACTCATTATTTGCTTATCTTATTTGAAGTTTTAGCATGAATCCTGCAGAAATACAACATCAATTAAATGGTAAAGACCTATGTATTGCAGATAGTAGTAACATACACACTATGATCAAATCTAAGAAATATTTCATTGATTTAAATCAAATGAAGGAATTATAAATACTATATCAGCTCTTGCAAACTTGATATAAGAAACGAAAAAGGCAAAATTTCATATTACCAAATGGTACGAATTTTTTGGTAAACAATGTCTTGTTTTCTCCCAAATTAAAGAGAAATTTGTTAAGTTTCTCTGATATATATCATAATGGATATGATTATAAGTCAATGATAATCGAAAATGAGAAATATCTATGTAGCACCGAAAAGCGCATAGGATTAAAAGCGCATATGATGAAAAGCGCAGCGCATATGATTAAAAGCGCATATGATAAAAAGCGCATATGATGAAAAGCGCATCGCATATAATTAAAAGCGCATATAATGAAAAGTGCATATGACGAAAAGCGCAGCACATATGATTAAAAGCGCATATGGTGAAAATGATATAAGATGAAAAGCACATATGGTGATTAATGAAAATCACATATGGTGATTAATGAAAAGCACATATAGTGATTAATGAAAAGCACATATAGTGATTAACGAAAAACACATATGGTGATTAATGAAAATCACATATGGCGATTAATGAAAAGCACATTGAGAAATAATCACCAATGTTTCTTGAAAGAAAATCAAGGGTATATATATGGACCAATTCATCCATCATGTGGACCATTTTTCTAATAGATGCATCTAACGCATGGTCTCATGTTTGTGTGTTATCAAGCCATAATATGGCATTTGCAAAGTTTCTTGCACAAATTATTAAATTAAGAACACATTATTCTGATTACACCATTAAAAGGATGAGACTTGATAATGCTGGTGAGTTAACATCTCAAGCTTTTAATGATTATTATATGTCTACAAGGATTGTTGTTGAACATCCAGTTGCTCATGTGCATACACAAAATTGGTTTAGCTGAATCAATAGATAAACGCTTACAGCTAATAACTAGACAATTAGAAATGAGTACAAAACTCTCAATATTTATATGGGGACATGTAAATTTACATGATGTGACATTAATTCGCATTAAATCAAGTGCAAGTTATAAATATTCTCCATTACCAACTTAATTTTGGTGGAGACCAAATATTTTCCATCTTAGAACATTTGGTTGTACAGTGTATTTTTAATTGAACAACCACAACAAATGGTTCCTCAAAGAAGGATTGAAATATATGTTAGATATGAAACATCTTCAATCATAAGATATATTGAACCCATGACGGGTGATGTTTTTACAGCAAGTTTTGTCGATTGTCACTTTAATGAAACATTGTTCCCTATATTAGGGGGAGAAATGAAATATAAATAAAATGATGTTTCATGGTGTGAACATCAATTAAGGAATATTGATCATCGCACAAAAGAATGCGAAAAGAAAGTTCAAATATAATGCATATGCAAGAACTTGCAAATTAATTACTTTATGCATTTAAAGATACAAAAAATAAGTGACTAAATCATATATACCAGCAGTAAATGCTTCAGCTAGAATTGAAATTACAAAAGCTGGCAATAATGTCACTCATGAGTCTTTGCTACGGCAGAAACGTGGGAGACCAATTGGTTCCAAAGATAAAAATCCTCGAAAAAGAAAATCAGCTGATAATAAGGTAAAAGAAAGTGTTCAACAAGAACCACAAATCAATACTCCTTCTGCAGAGGATATTGATAAATGTAAATACATAAATTGCAATAAATTATGCAATATTATGAAACTGAAATGAAATGAAAAATCTTGATGAGATATTTTCATATAATGTTACAATGACATCATGAATAAAGATGATGATCTGGAACCAAAATCTGTCATTGAATATCAAAATAGACGTGATTGAACTCAACGGAAAGGAGCAATACGAGCTGAATTAGAATCGCTCAATAAAAGAAAAGTTTTTGGATCAATCGTTATCACTTTTAAAGATGTGAAACAATGGGATACAAATGAATTTTTATCCGAAAAGAAATGTGCAAATGAAGTTACAAGGCAAAACTAGACTTGTAACTCAAGATTTCCCACAAAGACCAGAAATGAATTAGGAGAAAAACTTATCCTCCTATAATGAATATAATTACTTATTAGATACTTAATCAACCTGGTAGTTATTTAAATGCATCTCATGGATGTTGTTACTACTTATCTGTATAGATCACTTAATAGTGATATATATATGAATATACCTGAAGGGTTAAGGTATCATAAGCATCTAATGCAAAACCCAAAGGAATATATTCCATTAAATCACAAAGATTTCTAAATGGGTTTATACAATCGGGACGTATGTGGTATAATCGATTAAATTACTACTTGATAAGAAAAGGGTATACATATAAACTTATTTGCACGTGTGTTTTATAAAAACAATGTTCGGATATGTGATCATAGCTGTTTATATCAATTATCTTAAATAAAGAAATCTATGAAGCCATTCAACTTCTAAAGAAAGATTTTAAAATAAAAAAAAATCAAGTATTACGTTGATTTACATATTGAGCATATAACTAATGACTTACTTATACATCAAACAACTTATACCGAAAAGATTTTAAAATATTTTAATATGGACAAGCCAAAAACCATTAAGTACTCATATGGTTGTTAGATCTTAATATTGATACTAATCCATTTCATCCCCTAGAAGATCATGAAGATCTTCTTGGTTCAGAAGTTTCATATTTTAGTGCAATTGGAGCTCTTATGTATCTTACAAATTATACAAGATCTGGCATTTCTTTTGCAGTTAATTTGTTAACAAGGTTCAGCTCAGCCCCTACCAAAAGACATTGGAATGGGATCAAACAAATAGTTTGATACCTTCGGGGAACTACTGATTTATAATTATTTTATTCTAACAACTCAAAACAAGATTTGTTTGGTTATACAGATGCAGATTATTTATCTGATCTACATAAAGCTAAATCTCAAACTGGATATGTATTCCTAAATGGAGGCACCGAAATATCATGACGTTCTCAAAACAAACACTTGTTGCAACATCATCAAATCATGCCGAAGTGATTGCATTACATGAAGCTACTCGGGAATGATTTTAGTTAAGATCAATGATACAAATCATTATTGATTCTTGTGGACTAGAACGCTATAAAAGCCCAACAACTATCTATGAAGATAATACAGCTTACATAGTACAAATGAAAGAAGAGTATCAAAAATGACAGAACAAAACATAAATGCTGACGAGGTGCTAAAGCTATAAACGGTCTTAACGGTCATAAGTTTGATGGAAAAGAATGGTATATTGATAAGGCTCAGAAAAAAACTGAAAGGGAATAGGAATTGAAACAACAGTTTGAGCAAACCATGAAGGAGACTGTAGACAAATCACAAGGGTCAAACTTGTACATAAAAGATTTAGATGATACAGTTTCAGATGAAAACCTCAGATTCTTCTCATATACTCAAGATCTCGTAAAAGACAACCAGATTAAAATGAGATACGTTCAATCAACAACTCTGCTGATCTTTATACCAAAGCACTGTCAATCGCTGTTTTCAAAACATACGTTCACAATATTGGCATGAGGCAAGTTCAAAAGATGTGACGACTCAGCGTTGTCTACTTGAGGGGGAGTAAACTCTATGCTGCACTCTTTTTCCCTTAGCTAAAGTTTTATCCCACTGGGTTTTCTTTAGCAAGGTTTTTAACGAGGCAGTATTAATTGCTCTTTAAAAAAAATTACCATCCAAGGGGGAGTGTTGTAAATTTAGTAGTTAAATATGGATGGTAATTAGTCAAATATGGATAGTAAAATTTGTACTATATATATGTGCATAATGTAAGTTACAAAAACACACATATACATTAAATACATCACACCTTTCTTCAACCTCTTTCTCTCCTATATCTTCTACAACACATCTATCTTTTATTGGTTCTTTCAATTTGAATATATTGAACCAGGCCACTAAAGGTAGTTATAAGTCTACTGAAATATAACAGTTTTACTTTTTTGACTTATATGAGAGTTTGTTTTTAGTTTTACTAAAAATAACAATAATAATAAATAATATGAATATTTCTAGTGACAATCCTATTATAAATAAATGCAAAATGCTAATGACAAGTGTTGTGTTGTACGGTTAAATACTTTCCCTTTCCGTGTTAGTATAATTTAGTGTTACTAATTATATATACATATATCTAATACACAAAAATACATATATCTAATAGACAAAAAGGATGAATAGTATAGAGGCATTTTTGACTTTTTACTTTTTTTTTTTTTTACTAAAATTCATTTCACCAACAAAGTCCCTCAAACTTTTTTCAAAAATTCAAATCGACCACCAAACAGGGGGGTAAAGTGTCAAATAATAATTTTTATAAAAAATCTTAAATAAACTCCACCAAAATATTCAACGGGTCATATCTTCTCGCTCGCAACGAGTTAAAGTTTTCCGACACCATTGTTAAACTCGAAATAATTTTAGGAACACAATGTCACTAACTATACGCAAAACGGACGCTTTTTAAAAAACGCTAAATATTTGGGGTTTTTTTTGCAAACACGTTGATTTTGCGTTAAATTTTTAAAAGTCGACAATTCCATAGCGAAACGCAGAGATGCACATATACTGTTAATTTAAATTAACATTTAAATCTTTCACGGGTTATACCTTTTAGTTCGACTCGAGTTGCGCTTCAACGACATCATCGTTAGCCACGAAATAATTTTACAAACTAAGCGCAATAAAATAAATTGAAAACTAAACCCCCGACGCGAAGCGAGAGTTCGAAAACTAGTTCGATATATTTGTTTTTAAAAATGACAACTTACACTGATTCGGTACAATTTTTTTCTAGGAATATTTACATGTTAACTCTTGTTTAGACTTGCAACTCAATACCATACATCAGTTACCCTTTGATAATCTTGTTCTATTAGTTAGAACTAGTTATTGAACCCTTGCTTCGTACCGGGGGTTCGATTTTTAATGTATTTTATTGCGTTTAGTAAAATTATTTTGTGGCTAACGATGATGTCGTTGATGCGCAACTCGAGTCGAACTAAAAGGTATAACCCGTGAGAGATTTAAATGTTATTTTAAATTAACAATATATGTGCATCTCCGCGTTTCGCTATGGAATTGTCGACTTTTAAAAATTTAACGCAAAATCAACGTGTATGAAAAGTACCCCAAATATTTAGCGTTTTTAAAAAAGCGTCCGTTTTGCGTATAGCTAGTGACATTGTGTTCCTAAAATTATTTTGAGTTTAACGATGGTGTCGGAAAAATTTAACTCGTTGCGAGCGAGAAGATATGACCCGTTGAATATTTGGGTGGAGTTTATTTAAGATTTTTTATGAAAATGGTTATTTGACACTTTACCCCCCTGTTTGGGGGGTCGATTTGAATTTTTCAAAAAAGTATGGGGCCTGAAATTTAGTTAAAATAAATAAAAAAAAGGTGAAAAGTCAAAAATGCCCATGGTACTATTCATAACTTTTGTCTATTAGTTAATACTAGTTATTGAATCCTCGCTTCGCGCCGGGAGTTCGATTTTTAATGTATTTTATTGCGTTTAGTAAAATTATTTTGTGGCTAACGATGATGTCGTTGAAACGCAACTCGAGTCGAACTAAAAGGTATAACCCGTGAGAGATTTAAATGTTATTTTAAATTAACAATATATGTGCATCTCCGCGTTTCGCTATGGAATTGTCGACTTTTAAAATTTTAATGCAAAATCAACGTGTATGAAAAGTACCCCAAATATTTAGCGTTTTTTAAAAAGCGTCCGTTTTGCGTATAGCTAGTGACATTGTGTTCCTAAAATTATTTCGAGTTTAATGATGGTGTCGGAAAAATTTAACTCGTTGCGAGCGAGAATATATGACCCGTTGAATATTTGGGTGGAGTTTATTTAAGATTTTTTACGAAAATGGTTATTTGACACTTTACCCCCCTGTTTGGGGGGTCGATTTGAATTTTTCAAAAAAGTGTGGGGGACTTTGTTGGTAAAATGAAATTTAGTTAAAAATTAAAAAAAGGTGAAAAGTCGAAAATGCCCCTGGTAGTATTCATAACTTTTGTCTATTAGTTAATATGTAAATGTAAATGTAAATTACCCATTAACTAAAGCTCATTTAACTCAAACTTCCTCTACCCAAAACAATAAATATCATAAGGTAAAACGTAGTAACAATTAGTATATGTGACAAATTGATAATGATAACGTAGTTCAATTTTATAATACAATTTTTATTTGTTTTTATTTTAGATATAGATTGAATTAATGTTGTAGTTCAATTTAATTTTTGTTTTATTGGTTAATAGTTTATAACCCGCGATTTCGCGAGACTGAAACATGATTTAAAAGTAAATTAGGTAGATTTTGAAACGGTCGATGTTTTTTTTATAACTATACTTTTCTCGAAAAGAGAAAAGAAAGAATGTAAATGTGAGAGATTGTTTTAGAATTGAATTGATGTTTTTCATTGATAATTCAATCGATATATATATATATATATATATATATATATATATATATATATATATATATATATATATATATATATATATCTGTACATATGATCGTGATTCTCCCAATCATCTAGCTATACATATGCACTATCTAAGGTAAATATTATGTTGCTAATTATTTGTGTTTGACTAATCATTGTATACAATCTTATCTAGAAATACTCTATTCTTATCTAATATAGCCCCTCAGTTTGAGAGGGAGGGGACCGTATGCTTAAACTGTTCCTGAAATCTTCAAAAAAGCATGCGTGGCAATCCTTTTGTAAAGATGTCAGCTAACTGATAATGAGTTGGAATATGGAGAACATGAACTTGTCCTTTAGCTACCTTTTCCCGAACAAAGTGAATGTCCAGTTCATTGTGTTTAGTACGTTGATGTTGAACTGGATTGCCAGAAAGGTAGATAGCACTTACATTGTCACAAAACACAATTGTAGCTTTAGCAATCAAATAATGAAGCTCGAGAAGCAAATTACGTAACCAACATGACTCAGAAACCACATTTGCTACACCTCGATATTCAGCTTCCGCACTTGATGGAGAGACTGTAGGTTGTCTTTTAGCCGACCAAGAAATCAAGTTGTTACCCAAGAAAACACAATAACCGAAAGTTGACCGACGTGTATCAGGACATCCACCCCAATCAACATCCGTGTATGAGATAAGTGAGTGAGCTGCGGTTTTGGTGAGTTGTAAACCGAACGATACAATACCTTTTAGGTAGCATATAATGCGCCTCAAAGCTTGCATATGGGAATCTTTCGGATCATGCATGTGAAGACATATTTGTTGCACTGTATACGAAATGTCAGGACGTGTAAATGTTAAGTATTGAAGTGCGCCCGCTAAGCTTCTAAACTCGGTTGGATTTTTATATGACGGACCTGCATTACTAAGCTTGCCATTTGTGTCAAGTGGTGTTTTAACAGATTTACAAGAAAGCATACCGGCATGAGAGATGATATCTTGAGCGTAGGTTTATTGGCTAAGAAATAACCCATGACTGTTGCGTTCGAGACCCATTATTGTAAACAAATAGCGAATGTTCGAACCGACTGTGAGTGAAACCAATAGAGATAGCATAGGACGCAAAACGTTGGTACCATGCTCGCGGTGCTTGTTTTAACCCGTAAAGCGAGCGTTTGAGAAGACACACATGATCCGGTTTAGAAAAATCACGAAAACCATAAGGTTGATTCATGTAAACAGTTTCGTTTAAATTACCATGAAGAAACGCATTTTTAACGTTAAGCTGATTTATGTTCCATGATTTCGAGATGGCAATAGATAGTACTAGTCGAATTGTTGCGGGTTTAACCACCAGACTAAATGTTTCGTGACAATCAATACTAATGGTTTGAGAGCGTCCATCACCAACTAGTCTCGCCTTATAACGTTATAGGGAACCATCTAACTTCAACTTATGATGAAAAATCCACATACTTCTAATAATATGCATGTCCGGTGTTTTTGGTACAAGAATCCAGGTATTATTATCTATGATTGCCTTATATTCGTCAGCCATGACCATGTTCCAATTAGGATCAGAAATCGCATCTTTAGGTGTGCGAGGGATAGGAGAGAGAGTTGTAGTAGGATAAATTAAAATGGACCTTCGGTTTATGGATACCATCCATACTACGAGTAGTCATAGTACGAGTTGGTGGAGGTGGAGTAGGAGGTGAAATGGATACATTAGGTTGTGAAATAGAAGAAGTAGAATTAGTAGAAGAGGACATATCATATGAGGTAGATGTTGGAGTAGAGGTGGAGGAGTTGTTGAATGAGGTTTGGATATTTGGTGTTACTGGATCGGATACTGAAACAGTAGGTAGATCAGATTGTAACGATGGACTAGAAATTGGTGTGGAAGGTGAAGTTGGGATTGGTACGGTATTGGACTGGGCTGCTAGTATTTGTATAGCTGTAGGTGAATGGGGCCGTGGTGTGTTAATGGGCTGTTGAGGAGTAGTAAAATAAATATGTGTAGAATCTGTTAGGAAACGATAATCAGAGGGAGTAGAGTTAGTGTTGGCATATGGAAATTTTGATTCATAAAAAAGAACGTGA
Organism: Rutidosis leptorrhynchoides; assembly: GCF_046630445.1. Lineage (NCBI taxonomy): Eukaryota > Viridiplantae > Streptophyta > Magnoliopsida > Asterales > Asteraceae > Rutidosis > Rutidosis leptorrhynchoides. The sequence goes on along the minus strand of NC_092334.1, from coordinate 496,752,497 downwards.
CGAGAAATGATGAACTTTTTCATTGTTGGATCGTAACATTTGAATCCACGATGATGTGGTGGATATCCGAGGAATATACAAGGAGTGGATCTTGGTTGAAGTTTGTGAATTGTGTGAGGTGGGAGCAACGGATAACACAACCAACCGAAGACACGTAAGTGAGAGTAGGAGGGTGTTCGACCATAGAGTATTTCGGTAGGTGTTTTGCAATTGAGAAGGGTAGTAGGCATTATGTTGAGAAGGTAAGTGGCCATTTGTAGAGCATGATGCCAAAATGATGGTGGAAGAGAAGCACGAGTGAGTATTGTTCGAATGATGTTATTGATTGCACGAATCTTTCTTTCGGATTTACCATTTTGTGAAGAGGTATAGGGCATGAAAAATGAAACACCATGCCATTGTTTTTACAGAATTGATGGAAGTGTTTGTTGTTAAACTCGGTGCCATTATCACATTGGAAAGTTTTAATCTTTGCATTAAATTGTGTTTCAACTTATTTGCTAAACGTAAGAAAAGTGGAGAAAACATCGGATTTACTATTAAGAGGAAAAGTCCATAGAAAGTTAGAATAATTGTCAAGAAACCGAATATAATAGCGATGTCCCGATGTACCTGGGATGGGGGACGTCCATTAATCACTATGGACAATGTCAAATGGTATTAAAGTAGAAGAAAGCGAATTAACAAACGGTAACTTTATTTGTTTCCAAATACGTAAGATTGACAAATAGAATTGAATTTAGGTTTATTACATTGAATAAACTTTTTATTTCTAAGAGAACGTAAAACATTAGCGCGCTGGTGACCTAGACGATAATGCCATATGTCCGGAGATAAAGCAGCAAAAATGGAAGGTGTTGAAAGTAGACGTAACACAGGAGGAGTAAGTGGGTAAAGATCGCCAGAACTGTTACATCTCAGGACCGGTGTTCCCTGCGGAAAATCCTTCACAGTAAAACCAAAAGGATTAAATTCCAAAGAAATATTGTTATCTATAGATAGATGACGAACAGAGATGAGATTTTTAATTAAATTAGGAGCATGTAAGATGTTTTATAGGTAAAGAGGACGAGAGGTATTTGGAATAACCGATTGGCCAAAGCCTTTAATTGGAATACCATAGCCATTACCAACAATAATATGTTTCGGTTTGCTCAAAGAATAATAATACTTTAGATTTCCCGAGTTTGCAGCCATGTGAGATGTAGCCCCTGTGTCCATGTACCAAGTATCCTCAGGGGGATTAAGTGTCATCGTATGCATTGCACTTTCTATATTCGTAGGACAATAACCTGAAGTATTAGAAGGCGGGTGTGTTGAACGTTGTAGTGACCCAAACTTTTCCATGTTTATATATATATATTAAATGAAATTGTTATTTACATGATTAAGTGTTTCCAACATGTTAAGCAATCAAACTTGTTAAGACTTGATTAATTGAAATAGGTTTCATATAGACAATTGACCACCCATGTTGACCGGTGATTCACGAACGTTAAAACTTGTAAAAACTATACGATGACATATATATGGTTATATATATAGTTAACATGATTTTATTATAAGTATGTATCTCATTAGGTATTTTAACAATGAGTTATATACATAAAAATGAGACTATTAATTTAAGAAACTCGAAAACGATATATATAACGATTATCGTTATAACAACGTCTTACTAGGTACATATGAATCATATTAAGATATTGATACACTTGGTTAATTATGTTAAATGATAAGTAAATATATTATTAAGTGTATTAACAATGAAATACATATGTAAAAATAAGACTACTAACTAAATGATTTCGAAACGAGACATATATGTAACGATTATCGTTGTAACGACATTTAAATGTATATATATCATACTAAGATATATTATATATCATAATATCATGATAATATAACAATTTAACATCTCATTTGTTATAATAAACAATGGGTTAACAACATTCAACAAGATCGTTAACCTAAAGGTTTCAAAACAACATTTACATGTAACGACTAACGATGACTTAACGACTCAGTTAAAATGTATATACATGTAGTGTTTTAATATGTATTCATACACTTTTGAAAGACTTCAAGACACTTATCAAAATACTTCTACTTAACAAAAATGCTTACAATTACATCCTCGTTCAGTTTCATCAACAATTCTACTCGTATGCACCCGTATTCGTACTCGTACAATACACAGCTTTTAGATGTATGTACTATTGGTATATACACTTCAATGATCAGCTCTTAGCAGCCCATGTGAGTCACCTAACACATGTGGGAACCATCATTTGGCAACTAGCATGAAATATCTCATAAAATTATAAAAATATGAGTAATCATTCATGACTTATTTACATGAAAACAAAATTACATATCCTTTATATCTAATCCATACACCAACGACCAAAAACACCTATAAACACTTTCATTCTTCAATTTTCTTCATCTAATTGATCTCTCTCAAGTTCTATCTTCAAGTTCTAAGTGTTCTTCATAAATTCCAAAAGTTCTAGTTTCATAAAATCAAGAATACTTCCAAGATTGCAAGTTTACTTCCAAGTTTTCTAAATCCATTCCAAGTAATCATCCAAGATCAAGAAACCTTTGTTACTTATAGTAGGTTATCTTTCTAATACAAGGTAATAATCCTATTCAAACTTTAATTCAATTTCTATAACTATAACAATCTTATTTCGAGTGGAAATCTTACTTGAAATTGTTTTCGTGTCATGATTCTGCTTCAAGAACTTTCAAGCCATCCAAGGATCCTTTGAAGCTAGATCTATTTTTATCATTTCCAGTAGGTTTATCCAAGGAACTTGAGGTAGTAATGATGTTCATAACATCATTCGATTCATACATATAAAGCTATCTTATTCTAAGGTTTAAACTTGTAATCACTAGAACATAGTTTAGTTAATTCTAAACTTGTTCGCAAATAAAAGTTAATCCTTCTAACTTGACTTTTAAAATCAACTAAACACATGTTCTATATCTATATGATATGCTAACTTAATGATTTAAAACCTGGAAACACGAAAAACACCGTAAAACCGGATTTACGCCGTCGTAGTAACACCGCGGGCTGTTTTGGGTTAGTTAATTAAAAACTATGATAAACTTTGATTTAAAAGTTGTTATTCTGGGAAAATGATTTTTATTATGAACATGAAACTATATCCAAAAATTATGGTTAAACTCAAAGTGGAAGTATGTTTTCTAAAATGGTCATCTAGACGTCGTTCTTTCGACTGAAATGACTACCTTTACAAAAATGACTTGTAACTTATTTTTCCGACTATAAACCTATACTTTTTCTGTTTAGATTCATAAAATAGAGTTCAATATGAAACCATAGCAATTTGATTCACTCAAAACGGATTTAAAATGAAGAAGTTATGGGTAAAACAAGATTGGATAATTTTTCTCATTTTAGCTACGTGAAAATTGGTAACAAATCTATTCCAACCATAACTTAATCAACTTGTATTGTATATTATGTAATCTTGAGATACCATAGACACGTATACAATGTTTCGACCTATCATGTCGACACATCTATATATATTTCGGAACAACCATAGACACTCTATATGTGAATGTTGGAGTTAGCTATACAGGGTTGAGGTTGATTCCAAAATATATATAGTTTGAGTTGTGATCAATACTGAGATACGTATACACTGGGTCGTGGATTGATTCAAGATAATATTTATCGATTTATTTTTGTACATCTAACTGTGGACAACTAGTTGTAGGTTACTAACGAGGACAGCTGACTTAATAAACTTAAAACATCCAAATATATTAAAAGTGTTGTAAATATATTTTGAACATACTTTGATATATATGTATATATTGTTATAGGTTCGTGAATCAACCAGTGGCCAAGTCTTACTTCCCGACGAAGTAAAAATCTGTGAAAGTGAGTTATAGTCCCACTTTTAAAATCTAATATTTTTGGGATGAGAATACATGCAGGTTTTATAAATGATTTACAAAATAGACACAAGTACGTGAAACTACATTCTATGGTTGAATTATCGAAATCGAATATGCCCCTTTTTATTAAGTCTGGTAATCTTAGAATTAGGGAACAGACACCCTAATTGACGCGAATCCTAAAGATAGATCTATTGGGCCTAACAAACCCCATCCAAAGTACCGGATGCTTTAGTACTTCGAAATTTATATCATATCCGAAGGGTGTCCCGGAATGATGGGGATATTCTTATATATGCATCTTGTTAATGTCGGTTACCAGGTGTTCACCATATGAATGATTTTTATCTCTATGTATGGGATGTGTATTGAAATATGAAATCTTGTGGTCTATTGTTACGATTTGATATATATAGGTTAAACCTATAACTCACCAACATTTTTGTTGACGTTTAAAGCATGTTTATTCTCAGGTGAATACTAAGAGCTTCCGCTGTTGCATACTAAAATAAGGACAAGATTTGAAGTCCATGTTTGTATGATATGGTGTAAAAACTGCATTCAAGAAACTGATTTCGATGTAACATATTTGTATTGTAAACCATTATGTAATGGTCGTGTGTAAACAGGATATTTTAGATTATCATTATTTGATAATCTACGTAAAGCTTTTTAAACCTTTATTTATGAAATAAAGGTTATGGTTTGTTTTAAAAATGAATGCAGTCTTTGAAAAACGTCTCATATAGAGGTCAAAACCTCGCAACGAAATCAATTAATATGGAACGTTTTTAATCAATATGAACGGGACATTTCAGTTGGTATCAGAGCGTTGGTCTTAGAGAACCAGAATTTTGTATTAGTGTGTCTTATCGAGTTTGTTAGGATGCATTAGTGAGTCTGGACTTCGACCGTGTTTACTTGAAAAATGATTGCTTAACAAATTTTGTTAGAAACTATATATTTTTAACATGTGAATATTATGTGATATATTAATCTCTTAACGCATTTGATATTATGTGATAGATGTCTACCTCTAGAACAAGTCCCATTGACTCACCTAATAATAATGAAGAGTCAAATGTAAATTGGAATAATTCGTGGACTGATTCACAAGTTCCCGAAGAGGAACCGGAAGAAGAGTCGAAAACGGAAGAAGAATCGGAACCGGAAGAAGAAATAGAACCAGTGGGGGAAATAATAAAACGGTTAAGTAGAAGAAAATCCTCAACCAACCGACCAAAGTTAATTATGGTCAATGGTGTTTCCGCCAAGGAAGCAAAGTATTGGGAGGATTACCAATTCTCCGATGAATCGGATCCCGACAAGGAATCCGATGATGTTATAGAAATTACCCCAACACAATTTAATAAGGCAAAAGAGAACAATAAGGGAAAGGGCATAAAAATAGAGAAATCTAATTTCAACCCCGATGAACTTTATATGTATCGTCAACCCCCGAAGCCCTTAAGTTGTAACAATGACCCGGGAACCTCTAAACCACCAGGTTTTTCTAAACCGTTGTGGAAAACGACGGCTCGTATTAGGGGAACATCATATATCCCTAGAAACTTGGCAAAACGAACCAAAACTGAAGAAGAAGAAACGAGCGAGTCGGAATAAGATAGTTGTATTCGTGTGGTGTAATATATGTAATATAGTGTACTTATGCTTTATGATATATGTAAAAATTGCTTGTATTAATAAGTATTTTTTTTATGAATCTAACTCTTGTCTATTTTACAGTATAAAAACACAAAATGGATAGACAACCCAATATTTTAAGAGACCTACCCGGAGACATGATTGATGAAATCTTGTCTAGAGTCGGTCAGAATTCTTCAGCACAACTATTTAAGGCGAGATCAGTTTGTAAGACATTCGAAGAACGTTCCAAGAATGTCTTGGTTTATAAAAGGCTTTCATTCGAAAGATGGGGGATATCACATTGAGAAATCCATAAGTTACGATGTGTTTACTTTGACGCATATATTGCGGGGAACCCAAATGCTATTTTACGCAATGGGTTAAGAAATTATTTTGACTCAATATATCCGAATATAGGACTTCATGATTTAGAAAAAGCGGCTAACATGCAACATAAAGAAGCATGCTATGCTTACGGGTTAGTAATGTTCGCTTCTCACCAAAGTGAGAAAAAGAACATCGGGCTACAACTATTAAACAAAACGTTCCCACAAGTGACGGAGTCGGTAATTGGGGTAAGAAATGAGGTTTTTAGGTTATTACGAGACTGTTGGTCATTACGTAACCCTCGTCCCTTTGACGACGTTACAACACGCTGTCTTATCAACGGCCGTAATGGTTATGTTCCACAAGACCAAGGATGGGAAGTAGTCCTAGTAAAACCAGAATGCATGAATTGTTTCTGGACGTATGAATTACGTGTCTTTATTGCCTTTGCTGAACGACTTGTGTACTAGCTAGAATTATCTTCACAACTATCTTGTATCAAAGTTATTGTGTGCTATATTTCATGCTTTATGTAAAATAAGCGGTATTGTAAGTTTGTAAAATATTGTATAAAAGTTTGAACGTGAAATATTATTATAATCAGTTTTTCATATAGAATTGTGGTAGTTGAATTGTATATTAGCTACTAAGTATGAACTTAACGGGTAGGTACTACCCGAATTTAAACTTATAAAACGCTAATACGAAGAAAAAGCTTTTATAAATGAGTTCATATTATGCTACGAAATACTATTAACTACTCTTAATATTCTGTATGATTAACTTGTTCCATTTGACTATTTTGAAGGAAATGGCACCGACTACTCGACACACCGTAAATATGAATGAAGAGGAATTCCGTACTTTTCTAGCTTCAAACATAGCCGCAGTACAGGCTGCGCTACATACCAACAATAACCTTGGATCTAGCAGTACAGTAAATCGTGTAGGATGCACCTACAAAGAATTCACTGCCTGCAAACCTTTGGAATTTGATGGAACCGAAGGACCGATCGGATTGAAACGGTGGACCGAGAAGGTCGAATCGGTGTTTTCCATAAGTAAGTGTACTGAAGAGGACAAAGTGAAGTACGCTACGCATACCTTCACAGGTTCTGCGTTAACATGGTGGAATACCTATCTAGAGCAAGTGGGACAAGACGATGCTTACGCACTACCGTGGTCAGCATTCAAGCACTTGATGAACGAGAAGTACCATCCCAGAACAGAGGTCAATAAGCTCAAGACAGAACTTAGAGGGTTACGAACCCAAGGATTTGATATTACCACGTACGAAAGACGATTCACAGAATTGTGCCTATTGTGTCCGAGAGCATTCGAAGATGAGGAAGAGAAGATCGACGCGTTTGTGAAAGGATTACCGGAAAGAATCCAAGAAGATATAAGTCCACACGAGCCCGCCTCCATACAACAGGCATGTAGAATGGCTCACAAACTAGTGAACCAGATTGAAGAAAGAATTAAAGAACAGACTGCTGAAGAGGCCAATGTGAAGCAAGTCAAAAGAAAATGGGAGGAAAACGGTGATAAGAATCACCAATACAACAACAGCAGCAATTACAACAATAATCGCAACAATTATCCCAACAATCGCAACATCAATCGCAACTACAACAAACGGCCCAACAACAACAACAACAACAACAACAACAACAACAACAACAACAATAGCAACTACAACAATCATCCCAACAACAATAATAACCGCAACAACAATAACAATCAGAAGCAGCTATGCCAAAGGTGTGAAAAGTATCACTCGGGGTTCTGCACCAAATTTTGCAACAAGTGTAAAAGAAATGGTCATAGCGTGGCGAAGTGTGAGGTCTACGGACCAGGGTTTAACAGAACGAAAGGAACAAATGGTGTCGGAATGAGTAATGGCGGAGCAAGTAGTGTCGGAGCAAGTTATGCCAATGTAGTTTGTTATAAATGTGGAAAACCAGGCCACATTATTAGAAATTGCCCGAACCAGGAGAACACGAATGGACAAGGCCGCGGAAGAGTTTTCAATATTAATGCGGCAGAGGCACAGGAAGACCCGGAGCTTGTTACGGGTACGTTTCTTATTGACAATAAATCTGCTTACGTTTTATTTGATTCGGATGCGGATAGAAGCTATATGAGTAGAGATTTTTGTGCTAAATTAAGTTGTCTATTGACGCCTTTGGATAGTAAATTTTTACTCGAATTAGAAAATGGTAAATTAATTTCAGCAGATAATATATGTCGGAATCGAGAAATTAAACTGGTTAGCGAAACATTTAAGATTGATTTGATACCAGTAGAGTTAGGAAGTTTTGATGTGATAATCGGTATGGACTGGTTGAAAGAAGTGAAAGCAGAGATCGTTTGTTACAAAAATGCAATTCGCATTATACGAGAAAAAGGAAAACCCTTAATGGTGTACGGAGAAAAGGGCAACACGAGGCTACATCTTATTAGTAATTTGAAGGCACAAAAACTAATAAGAAAAGGTTTCTATGCTGTTCTAGCACACGTCGAGAAAGTACAAACTGAAGAAAAGAGCATCAATGATGTTCCCGTCGCAAAAGAATTTCCCGATATATTTTCGAAAGAATTACCGGGATTACCCCCACATCGATCCGTTGAATTTCAAATTGATCTTGTACCAGGAGCTGCACTAATAGCTCGTGCTCCTTACAGACTCGCACCCAGCGAGATGAAAGAACTGCAAAGTCAATTACAAGAACTTTTAGAACGTGGTTTCATTCGACCAAGCACATCACCGTGGGGAGCTCCTGTTTTGTTTGTCAAGAAGAAAGATGGTACATTCAGGTTGTGTATCGACTACGGAGAGTTGAAAAAACTTACCATCAAGAACCGCTACCCACTACCGAGAATCGACGACTTATTTGATCAACTACAAGGCTCGTCTGTTTATTCAAAGATTGACTTACGTTCCGGGTATCATCAAATGCGGGTGAAAGAAGATGATATTCCAAAGACTGCTTTCAGAACATGTTACGGTCATTACGAGTTTATGGTCATGCCGTTTGGTTTAACTAATGCACCAGCTATGTTCATGGACCTTATGAACCGAGTATGTGGACCATACCTTGACAAGTTTGTCATTGTTTTCATTGATTACATACTTATTTACTCAAAGAATGACCAAGAACACGGTGAACATTTGAGAAAGGTGTTAGAAGTATTGAGGAAGGAAGAATTGTACGCTAAATTTTCAAAGTGTGCATTTTGGTTGAAAGAAGTTCAATTCCTCGGTCACATAGTGAACAAAGAAGGTATTAAGGTGGATCCGGCAAAGATAGAAACTGTTGAAAAGTGGGAAACCCCGAAAACTCCGAAACACATACGCCAGTTTTTAGGATTAGCTGGTTACTACAGAAGGTTCATCTAAGACTTTTCCAGAATAGCAAAACCCTTGACTGCATTAACGCATAAAGGGAAGAAATTTGAATGGAAGGATGAACAAGAGAAAGCGTTTCAGTTATTGAAGAAAAAGCTAACTACGGCACCTATATTGTCATTGCCTGAAGGAATGATGATTTTGTGATTTATTGTGACGCATCAAAGCAAGGTCTCGGTTGTGTATTAATGCAACGAACGAAGGTGATTGCTTATGCGTCTAGACAATTGAAGATTCACGAACAAAATTATACGACGCATGATTTGGAATTAGGCGCGGTTGTTTTTGCATTAAAGACTTGGAGTCACTACTTATATGGGGTCAAAAGTATTATATATATCGACCACAAAAGTCTTCAACACATATTTAATCAGAAACAATTGAATATGAGGCAGCGTAGGTGGATTGAATTGTTGAATGATTACGACTTTGAGATTCGTTACCACCCGGGGAAGGCAAATGTGGTAGCTGACGCCTTGAGCAGAAAGGACAGAGAACCCATTCAAGTAAAATCTATGAATATAATGATTCACACTAACCTTACTACTCAAATAAAGGAGGCGCAACAAGGAGTTTTAAAAGAGGAAAATTTAAAGGATGAAATACCCAAAGGATCGGAGAAGCATCTTAATATTCGAGAAGACGGAACCCGGTATAGGGCTGAAAGAATTTGGGTACCAAAATTTGGAGATATGAGAGAAATGGTACTTAGAGAAGCTCATAAAACCAGATACTCAATACATCCTGGAACGGGGAAGATGTACAAGGATCTTAAGAAACATTTTTGGTGGCTAGGTATGAAAGCCGATATTGCTAAATATGTAGGAGAATGTTTGATGTGTTCTAAGGTCAAGGCTGAACATCAGAAACCATCAGGTCTACTACAACAACTTGAAATCCCGGAATGGAAATGGGAAAACATTACCATGGATTTCATTACTAAATTGCCAAGGACTGCAAGTGGTTATGATACTATTTGGGTAATAGTTGATCGTCTCACCAAGTCAGCACACTTCCTGCCAATAAGAGAAGATGACAAGATGGAGAAGTTAGCACGACTGTATTTGAAGGAAGTCATCTCCAGACATGGAATACCAATCTCTATTATCTCTGATAGGGATGGCAGATTTATTTCAAGATTCTGGCAGACATTACAGCAAGCATTAGGAACTCGTCTAGACATGAGTACTGCCTATCATCCACTAACTGATGGGCAGAGTGAAAGGACGATACAAACGCTTGAAGACATGCTGCGAGCATGTGTTATTAATTTCGGAAACAGTTGGGATCGACATCTACCGTTTGCAGAATTTTCCTACAACAACAGCTACCATTCAAGCATTGAGATGGCGCCGTTTGAAGCACTTTATGGTAGAAAGTGCAGGTCTCCGATTTGTTGGAGTGAAGTGGGGGATAGACAGATTACGGGTCTGGAGATAATACAAGAAACTACCGAGAAGATCATCCAAATTCAATAACGGTTGAAAACCGCCCAAAGTCGACAAAAGAGCTACGCTGACGTTAAAAGAAAAGATACAGAATTTGAAATTGGAGAGATGGTCATGCTTAAAGTTTCACCTTGGAAAGGCGTTGTTCGATTTGGTAAACGAGGGAAATTAAATCCAAGGTATATTGGACCATTCAAGATTATTGATCGTGTCGGACTAGTAGCTTACCGACTTGAGTTACCTCAACAACTCGCGGCTGTACATAACACTTTCCACGTCTCGAATTTGAAGAAATGTTTTGCTAAAGAAGATCTCACTATTCCGTTAGATGAAATCCAAATCAACGAAAAACTTCAATTCATTGAAGAACCCGTCGAAATAATGGATCATGAGGTTAAGAGACTTAAACAAAACAAGATACCGATTGTTAAGGTTCGATGGAATGCTCGTAGAGGACCCGAGTTCACCTGGGAGCATGAAGATCAGATGAAGAAGAAATACCCGCATTTATTTCCAGAAGATACGTCAACACCTCCAACTGCTTAAAATTTCGGGACGAAATTTATTTAACGGGTAGGTACTGTAGTGACCCGAAATTTTCCATGTTTATATATATATATTAAATGAAATTGTTATTTACATGATTAAGTGTTTCCAACATGTTAAGCAATCAAACTTGTTAAGACTTGATTAATTGAAATAGGTTTCATATAGACAATTGATCACCCATGTTGACCGGTGATTCACGAACGTTAAAACTTGTAAAAACTATACGATGACATATATATGGTTATATATATAGTTAACATGATTTTATTATAAGTATGTATCTCATTAGGTATTTTAACAATGAGTTATATACATAAAAATGAGACTATTAATTTAAGAAACTCGAAAACGATATATATAACGATTATCGTTATAACAACGTCTTACTAGGTACATATGAATCATATTAAGATATTGATACACTTGGTTAATTATGTTAAATGATAAGTAAATATATTATTAAGTGTATTAACAATGAAATACATATGTAAAAATAAGACTACTAACTTAATGATTTCGAAACGAGATATATATGTAACGATTATCGTTGTAACGACATTTAACTGTATATATATTATACTAAGATATATTATATATCATAATATCATGATAATATAACAATTTAACATCTCATTTGTTATAATAAACAATGGGTTAACAACATTCAACAAGATCGTTAACCTAAAGGTTTCAAAACAACATTTACATGTAACGACTAACGATGACTTAACGACTCAGTTAAAATGTATATACATGTAGTGTTTTAAGATGTATTTATACACTTTTGAAAGACTTCAAGACACTTATCAAAATACTTCTACTTAACAAAAATACTTACAATTACATCCTCGTTCAGTTTCATCAACAATTCTACTCGTATGCGCCCGTATTCGTACTCGTACAATACACAGCTTTTAGATGTATGTACTATTGGTATATACACTCCAATGATCAGCTCTTAGCAGCCCATGTGAGTCACCTAACACATGTGGGAACCATCATTTGGCAACTAGCATGAAATATCTCATAAAATTACAAAAATATGAGTAATCATTCATGACTTATTTACATGAAAACAAAATTACATATCCTTTATATCTAATCCATACACCAACGACCAAAAACACCTACAAACACTTTCATTCTTCAATTTTCTTCATCTAATTGATCTCTCTCAAGTTCTATCTTCAAGTTCTAAGTGTTCTTCATAAATTCCAAAAGTTCTAGTTTCATAAAATCAAGAATACTTCCAAGATTGCAAGTTTACTTACAAGTTTTCTAAATCCATTCCAAGTAATCATCCAAGATCAAGAAACCTTTGTTACTTATAGTAGGTTATCTTTCTAATACAAGGTAATAATCATATTCAAACTTTAATTCAATTTCTATAACTATAACAATCTTATTTCGAGTGGAAATCTTACTTGAAATTGTTTTCGTGTCATGATTCTGCTTCAAGAACTTTCAAGCCATCCAAGGATCCTTTGAAGCTAGATCTATTTTTATCATTTCCAGTAGGTTTATCCAAGGAACTTTAGGTAGTAATGATGTTCATAACATCATTCGATTCATACATATAAAGCTATCTTATTCGAAGGTTTAAACTTGTAATCACTAGAACATAGTTTAGTTAATTCTAAACTTGTTCGCAAATAAAAGTTAATCCTTCTAACTTGACTTTTAAAATCAACTAAACACATGTTCTATATCTATATGATATGCTAACTTAATGATTTAAAACCTGGAAACACGAAAAACACCGTAAAACCGGATTTACGCCGTCGTAGTAACACCGCGGGCTGTTTTGGGTTAGTTAATTAAAAACAATGATAAACTTTGATTTAAAAGTTGTTATTCTGGGAAAATGATTTTTATTATGAACATGAAACTATATCCAAAAATTATGGTTAAACTCAAGGTGGAAGTATGTTTTCTAAAATGGTCATCTAGACGTCGTTCTTTCGACTGAAATGACTACCTTTACAAAAATGACTTGTAACTTATTTTTCTGACTATAAACCTATACTTTTTCTATTTAGATTCATAAAATAGAGTTCAATATGAAACCATAGCAATTTGATTCACTCAAAACGGATTTAAAATGAAGAAGTTATGGGTAAAACAAGATTGGATAATTTTTCTCATTTTAGCTACGTGAAAATTGGTAACAAATCTATTCCAACCATAACTTAATCAACTTGTATTGTATATTATGTAATCTTGAGATACCATAGACACGTATACAATGTTTCGACCTATCATGTCGACACATCTATATATATTTCGGAACAACCATAGACACTCTATATGTGAATGTTGGAGTTAGCTATACAGGGTTGAGGTTGATTCCAAAATATATATAGTTTGAGTTGTGATCAATACTGAGATACGTATACACTGGTTCGTGGATTGATTCAAGATAATATTTATCGATTTATTTTTGTACATCTAACTGTGGACAACTAGTTGTAGGTTACTAACGAGGACAGCTGACTTAATAAACTTAAAACATCCAAATATATTAAAAGTGTTGTAAATATATTTTGAACATACTTTGATATATATGTATATATTGTTATAGGTTCGTGAATCAACCAGTGGCCAAGTCTTACTTCCCGACGAAGTAAAAATCTGTGAAAGTGAGTTATAGTCCCACTTTTAAAATCTAATATTTTTGGGATGAGAATACATGCAGGTTTTATAAATGATTTAAAAAATAGACACAAGTACGTGAAACTACATTCTATGGTTGAATTATCGAAATCGAATATGCCCCTTTTTATTAAGTCTGGTAATCTTAGAATTAGGGAACATACACCCTAATTGACGCGAATCCTAAAGATAGATCTATTGGGCCTAACAAACCCCATCCAAAGTACCGGATGCTTTAGTACTTCGAAATTTATATCATATCCGAAGGGTGTCCCGGAATGATGGGGATATTCTTATATATGCATCTTGTTAATGTCGGTTACCAGGTGTTCACCATATGAATGATTTTTATCTCTATGTATGGGATGTGTATTGAAATATGAAATCTTGTGGTCTATTGTTACGATTTGATATATATAGGTTAAACCTATAACTCACCAACATTTTTGTTGACGTTTAAAGCATGTTTATTCTCAGGTGAATACTAAGAGCTTCCGCTGTTGCATACTAAAATAAGGACAAGATTTGGAGTCCATGTTTGTATGATATTGTGTAAAAACTGCATTCAAGAAACTGATTTCGATGTAACATATTTGTATTGTAAACCATTATGTAATGGTCGTGTGTAAACAGGATATTTTAGATTATCATTATTTGATAATCTACGTAAAGCTTTTTAAACATTTATTTATGAAATAAAGGTTATGGTTTGTTTTAAAAATGAATGCAGTCTTTGAAAAACGTCTCATATAGAGGTCAAAACCTCGCAACGAAATCAATTAATATGGAACGTTTTTAATCAATAAGAACGGGACATTTTAAACGTGGACCAAGAATGCCTGCATGAGGTGAGGGAGTATTGGGCCTGGCCCATTTAGTTGTAGGATAGGGACAAGGTGGGTGAGCCCACTGATTTGAAAACTGCCAATGGTTTGGCGAATCCAAATATTGAGGGTTGTTTGAGGAATAACCAGGCGAGGATCCCCTTCCTCTTCCCCAATTACCTCTACCCCTAAAATTACCTCAACTATGACCTCGAGATGAATTACCTCTATAATTGATACCCGTGTTGCTGCGATCAACCATGGATGCCGATTCAGAAGAGGTATTTGATTTGTTGGAGGAATTGGTCACCAACAGAGCGGTTTCATTAGAACCAAAATTAATCGACGCTTATTTTTGTTTACGAGTTTCTTCCAAAATTAATTTGGATCGAGCCTCGTAGAAGGATGGAAGGTCAGTTAATTGAGTAAAGTAAGTGCTAACAGTATTGAAACTATCATTTAAACCTGCAATTAACTGAAGCACCATACGTTTATCAGTAACTTTATCACCAACATTCTTCAATTGATCAGCTAAGCTTTTGATTTCTTGGCAATACGCTGAAACATCAGCAAAATCATCTAAGTGGATCGTTGAGAATTGGCAGTGAAGTTATAAAGCTCTAAAATTGTTATCCTGAAAAATGTTCTGTAATCGTGTCCAGGCATCATAAGGGGTCAGGATTAGGAGTGGTGTTGGTGGTCGTAGAGGATGAATCATCAGATGTGGAGGCTGTTTTAGGTATGATGTGATCAATAACATCATAGGCACGACCGTGAATTTTGAATAATTGTGCCCATGAATTATATTGGCTTTTGTCAAGTTCCACGGTTATGGGAATCATGTTTCGGATGTTGGAAAATGTAAGAGCAGGGTGGAATTTGGATTGATCTGACATCGTGAAAAAAAAGGAAGAAGAAGAAAGGGGATTGGTGGGTGATTAAGAAGAAGAATTTATTGTTATGAGAATTAGCAGGAGGAATGGTAATCGTCTGATACCATGTAAATGTGAGAGATTGTTTTAGAATTGAATTGATGATTTTCATTGATAATTCAATCGGTGTATATATATATATATATATATATATATATATATATATATATATATATATATATATATATATATATATATATATATATATATATATGATCGTGATTCTCCCAATCATCTAGCTGTACATATGCACTATCTAAGGTAAAGATTATGTTGCTAATTATTTGTATTTGACTAATCATATGTATACAATCTTATCTAGAAATACTTTATTCTTATCTAATAAAGAAACAAAATACAAGAGGCAAAATCCAAACGTGGATAGTGCTCGAAGGCTGTACACTAACCTAACGACAGAATTGAGCAAAAGTAAACAATAATTAACGATAAAAATGAAAAACGGTTGATATTTAAAAGTACAAGGTAAAAATGAATGATAATGTAGTTATATAAATTAACATATTAACATTATTTAAAACTACAAGATCTAATAATTAACGAAAAAATAATTCGATAAATTAATATTATTAGAAGTATCCACTTCCACTTCCATTTTTTATATTATAAGAGGAACTACAGTTATGGTAAATATCTATGTACACATAAGAATTGATCACAAGTCCCCAAAATTGTATCTGATGCATATAATATCCGGAACATCTAATTAAAAAAATAGACTTATATAGTACAATAATATGTCTACAACTAACCCCTATTGGTAGGTTATTTACTTCTTCACTGTAATATAAATGAAAATATGATTAATAGTAAGAATAAACTATATTGATCATGATCAATCCTAGATTAGGTGTTTACTCAAATCTAGGAATTGAGTACAATGAGGGGTGGATGGTGGTGTTGATAATGTTTTTGGGACCTTATGATCGTCTTTCACTTAGATTCAAGTGATCAATCACCATGTCCCGGTCTTGATTGCATTACATTAGCTCTATTATGATTGATACTTGGGCGTGGTCACAAGTGAATCACAAAAGGCTAGAGCAATTGCACAAAATCAACAACCTAAAATGAGAGGCCAAGCTCCCTATTTATAGGTTTGGGATATTCACGGAGCCAATGATCGCGCATACTTAGTCAATCCGCAATGTTTATGCGGGACATCTTCACAATCTCAATTTACGCGGGCTTCCGCAATGTTACAACGCAGTTAGCAATTTGTTATTTATTTCTGCAGTTTTGCTTGTACTTGTTCTTGAATTGCCTTTTGCACTTAAAATATGCATATACATGCCTATGTATATGATCAAGTCCCTCCAATTTATTGTGTTATATTTACGCAAAAAATATAACATAATAAACTCTAGAAAATGTAGTTAAAAATGTGCTTTCAAACGGTCCGCAAAAATATATCCGTTACGCATAAAATAATGCGTCTGACAGATTATTCACATCCCATCAGCATTTCTTAATGGCTCTTTTCTAGCCATTGATTCACTTCTGCAATCTTATAGCCGTTGATTGTAATCATTGTGAATAATCTTTTACGTTTCAATTAACACTATAAATAGGACCGATTACCGCTCCATTTCACTTTACTCTTTCGGATTCATCTTGCTTTTGATTAAAACGCTATCACTATTTCAACGCTAGATTAATATTCCTTCTGCTTTGCTTTTGCAATTCACACATTTGATCAATTTTCTTTTAATTCATTTAATTTCAATTCTTCTTAATTGACCATGGCTTATCCCTCTACACTCAATCTTCAACCATAACGACTGCGGACAAGTACTCATCGTATATGACGGATGAGAAAATTGAGCAGTTGAAGATCAACTATCCATTACTGGATCAATTAGGCCCAATCGCTCCTACTGAGAATGCAAGGGCAAACAATTCTACAGAGGGGATGATTACAGTTTATGAAACCGCTAAGTACCAAGGAAATCTCAGATTTTCGCTGACCGACTTCTTTTTGGGCGTGTGCGATGCGTACAACATCGCCATCGCCCAATTGCATCCTTATGCAGTTGCTAAAGTAATATTGTTTGAAATGTATTGCAGGGCGATTAACAAGCAACCTTTAATTGAGGTGTTTTACAGTTTTAATACTATCACGCTAGCTGATAGTAGGTGGTTTTCGTTCAAGTCACGACAAAGCGTCATTACAACTCCCAAGGAATCCATTGGGAATTGGCGCAGATCTTTCTTTTTCGTTAAAGTAGGAGCCGTGCGTGAGCACAAAGGCAGGCTCTCCTGGACAATGGAGCTAAGCCAAAATGCATTTGAGCGTGGTGATCTTACCGATATTGGCAAAGAACTGCAAGCAGTCATCAAGAATGTTCACTTGGCAGTCCACCAATATAGTCGTGTTCCGCTATATATGGGACACGTTTCAATGTACTGGCCATGGAGCAATTACAATGCTGTTTTGCTTAACGCAGATAAGCAAGGTACGCAGTACAACTATTAATTTGTGTATCGAGCTCATTCATGTTTGCGTATGATTTATTATTAATGATTATTTTTCACAGAAATCGACCTTTCTGATCTAATGCAACTGGAGGATGTCACTAGCTTTAAAGCTATCCGCCGCCCAAAAGAAGGTGGCAGCACATCTGTAGATATTGAAGAGCCATTGCTCAACTTGGAAATTATCCCAGAAGGCGCCGACAAGGGCAAACGCAAAATCACCACCGCAAGTGAACCTATTGCGCAAGATATCAGGCGCAAGCGTCCACACATTTCACCCATCGCGGAGGAAGTTTCAAGAAAAGGCAAAGAGAAAGGTGAAATATAGTTTTACGTAATAATTATGCACAATTATTTCTGCAATTGCCTTACCTTTTACTAAATGTTTATTTAAGCGTTTCAGCTGATCCTGTTGATCTGACGGAAGATACAGAGGAAACAGAAGATGAATTCATCAATCAAGGCCTCCCATTGGAGGACTTCAGCGATCCATATTTCCAAATTTTATTTGCATCACCAAACAATCGAATTTAGTCAATGCTTATTAACAATTTTGCTGCTATCCTTAATGTTAGCAATGCTGCAGCTGAGGATCAACTTCAAAGACTACGCAAAGCTATGCCAAAGGACGTTCGCAACGAATATCGCAAGCTTGGCGATATCGTCGCAAAAAAAATGTGAACATTCAAAAATGCTTTAAAGCAGTGTGTTCAATGATAGATTGCGTTAAATGCCGCGACGCTCTTACAAGAGCAATTGAATAGGAACGGTTAGTGATATGACCAAAACGGAAGTTTTATTTATGCAGTGTCGTCAGGCCGCAAGGCGTCAGAATCAGTCAATCGAAGAGGGGCTAGGTAGTTTTAAATTTATATTTAGCGGGGCCTAAATTGTACTACTCCTTATTATGAGTAAGGGAAGTATGACCTAGAGTCGTATTTTTAAGATATCAATAGAATCGAACCTATAATTGAAGCTTAAGATAATCGTAAAGTGAAGGAGTAGTGGTTTATTACCTAATTTTGGGTTTTCTAGTTTATAAGATAAAGTAAAGTAAATGCGATAAAATTTGTAATTCAGATAAGGTTAAAACAAGTGCATACTATGGTTTCATCAGTTACTTTGCCGAGATTATGGAATGCTGACTCATGAATAGGTAGTGACCTTGTATTCATTACACTGGTCCTAAACGCCCCTGTCATAAGACATGTCACTAGGTAATGCATTAGGCTTGAAGATTCTGAATAGACAGCAACGTCCCTTACTCCCAACGCCCGTGCAGTCTGACTACAGGCATACACGTTCAGATAGCTCATCCAATTGAGCGACACAGTTGGCTTTCTTAAGCATAATAGAATACAGAGTTTGCCATATCCGAGAGACGTGATGCGTTTCGATGCCTTTGTTAATGATTGGGTTTAAAAGATAGTTAGGCCCTTAAAAAGAGTTCAACCATAAAGAACACCATGACCAAGTCAGGTTGACTTCCATGAACACGTTCGGTTATCCTAACGGTCCAATCCCTTATGTGTTTAAACAAACAGTTCCTTAATTAACTAAGAATCCCTCAAGTGGGGTGCAATTCTTGAGACCGCGTTATGGTAAAGTGTACTAATCAGCACTGATTGGGTTCCATGGTCTTACTTAGCAGAGGTACAGCTTACAACAAATGTTGTGCTACAGCGTGCACGTATGAAGTTTATATGCTTGGTGACTACACTAGCATGATCTAGGACCGACAATGTACTAGGGGTATAGTTAGATGTTTCACTACGAAAGAGTCCTCAGTCAGAATCCAAGGCTCGGTGGACTTACTACAACCGGTGTGCCTCAGTCAAACTTAAGTTGTATCCGATAGACTTCTCTTACCAAGGGGTGACACAGATAGTGTACTCTGAATCGGGGTTCGGAACTTCCCAATAACAGAGCCAATAACTACGTTTTATTAGTTAGAAAAACGATTGAGTTTAAAGCATAATCGGAAAGCATCTTAACAACATACACAAACCATAATATTATTTCGACATTATAACTGACTACGTCATAGCATACACTAAAGATAACTACTCGCTAATCATGGCAACAATATCACAAAACATAATAATGAAAGACATTATATAAAGACAAAGGATAGAAGTACCAGTAGATTAAATGAGTTCCGAATACAAAAGTGACAACTTCAAACTCCATACCGCTCCTAATACAATCTTCGGTGTTCTTCTCCGGGTACTAGGTTTCTCGCACGGAGTCGAAGACCTTGAAAGTATGACTAAGATTATAGAAAGAGAGAGAAAGAAGTGAATTGAAGTGTGTGTAAAAAAGGATGACAAAGACCCTTAAAATATACTTGAAATTGGCCTGCATACAGCTGGCAAGCCTTATGGCAGGCCATTTTTTCAGGCCATTTGCACTGGTCAGCCGTTTTGCCTGACCGTTTGTCTGGGCCGTATGGTAGGCCGTTTTCCTTACTGGCAGCCATATGGCAAGCCATATGGCAAGCCATATGGCAAGCCATATGGCAAGCCATATGGCAAGCCATATGGCAAGCCGTATGGACTGCTTTGGTTTGCTGATTTCACTGGATCGTAACTTGATTTCCTTGATCGTAACTTGGTTTCTCGTCTTTCACCGTTTTCGCTTTAGAATCTTCATTTTAGCTCCGAGTCTCTTGATTCTTTTTGCACCATCTTCGTAATCTCTTAATCTTCAATTTTAATCGATGAAGCGAGTATTTTGGCGATAAAGCTTGAAACTTTATTGTTTTTGGGCCTCAATACCAGGGTGAAAAAGTGACTTTTTAGTCGATATCAAATATTCCACACTTAGACTTTGCTTGTCCTCAAGCAAACTTCTCATTTTTACTTCAATAAATCTTTTCAGAGTTTCCTTTCTATTAGCCTAAGCGGTTTTCTTTTTAATATAAGAACGAAAAGATAAGGTAGGTTATCTATGTTAGGGTTGAAACTATCTCTGCAAGCATGCGAGGAGGTTACATGACTTAGGCTAGCTTTCACGGGTCACTCAAATCACAGAAGTGTTTAGGGTTTCCTATAGATCTAAGAAATGAATTCACTCATAGCCAGTCATGTTGCTCCCATTGTTATAAGCTTGATAAAGACTCAAATCCTTGCTACTAATGTGAAAATGGTAGTAACCATAGCTTCTAGGTCATTTATCTATTTGGAATAATGGAAAGGAATTTTGAAGTTGTGCTGAAGTTGTTTTAAAAAGGGGTGAGAAAAAGAGGTAATATAGTCTTAAAGACTTTAATTCGGAATTTCAGAAATATAGGATAGATATGAGTGCTGATATTTTTTAGAAGCACTTTGAACTTTTCTCCTTTGGAGAGATAGGCGTTTATGGTCAAGTTCTTCTTCGGCGTTTCTCTTTATAAGTTCTACACCTTTTCTCAGAACTTTGAAAATACATTTTTTGGAGATTTCATATCGAGAAACTTTTTGCCGGCAAACTTTTTCAAGACCTTTGCCATGATACTTGAAAGGTTTATAACATCGTGTTTTCAGAAGGAATCTCATTTTCTGGATTTTTTGAGTGATAGTAAAGATGATGTGGATGAGGGTTTGATGTGGTAGAAGTGGTGAAGGTGTGAAAGGCTTATTTTGACAAATGGCTAGCTCTTCTGATTTATACACGAATCACATTTCGTTACTTGAAAATGCAGATCTAAAGCAAGTTCTGATTCTGAGTACAGACATCAGCACTCTCAACGGAAAATAGTGAAGCATTAAAGATGAATGCTTATATGGTCTTATTTGGGTGCCTCACCGTAATTAATTTAGGTCGATAATGCCTAGTCATGCAATGCTCTATTAGAGATTCGGTTCGTCCCAACAAGATCTCTACCTTACTTAAGCCTTGATTTTATTTACAAACGTTTTAAGTTTTCAAAAGTACTTTTTTGAAAAGGTTTTCTCTTGTTAAAAATTTTGAAATTTGGCTTAAGAACTCGGAATCTTTGAAATAGGGTTATTTAAATTCAGCATAAAAAGATTATACCAACATCCCACACTTAGACGAACATTGTCCTCAATGTTCCTAGTGTATCCCACACTTAGGCCCCGTTTGTTTTTTTTCCTATTAAGTTATCTTGTCTGAATTTTAATAAGACGTCTGTGAGGAATAAGTAACAAATAAATAAATGGTGTTTGTTTTATGTGCTGAATAACCGTCTGAATAATTGAATTTACCAAATTAACCATGTATATGGGCGGTTACTATAGCAGCTACTAAAAATTCGGGACCTATATGGAAATTCACATTTATTTGAATATTTTGTATTAAGACACGTCGTATTTAATAAGTTAAAAAAATACTCCTTTATTACTCTCCATATTAAGTTTCAATCTATTAAGTTCATTAAGTAAAAAACAAACATGGCATTAGGAGTTTTAGTTAAGGATTTTGGAATATTTGTCTAATGTTTATTTGGGTTGGAATCCCACACTTAGTGATAAGCTAGGATGTGGCATAATTGAAATTTGAGCTAGTAACGGGAAGAAAAGAGTACCCCAGTGGATAGTCATGGTTGCTTGAAGAAACTGGCTGGCTTGTGAAGACAGGTTTCAGCAATCTTGGAAATTACGTCCTTTATTGAGCGGCTCATTTGTCATCCTTTATTCTTCTACTCTATTTTATTGCACGGGTTGCCTTCCGAGAAGCGCTTTTGTTTAAGGTCGTTGGCTCGACCGTAATGATGCCTAAAAAGCAGACATTCCCCTCTGATAGTTGTAATCGTGGTCTTTTCGAGGGAATGTGAGTCTTGGTGGATAGAACCAGAGAAAAAATGCTGGACCAAGAGTGGTAGAAGGTCTGGTATTTCTCTCGAAAATCTTCTGAAAGAGAGATAATGTGCGGTTTCAGCTCGTGACAAATCATGAAGCCCGATGAGAATATGATCTACGGCTCTGCTGATTGATCCATGAATGTCAATCATTGAGTCAGTGCTCGTAGTGATTACTTCTCTGATAGATGTTCATTGCGGAGGTCTTCAAATAGTGTCAGAAATTGTATCTTCAGTATCTCGAAATCTTCTGAACGGTGATCTCCACAGTAGGAGTCTGTAGCCTTGCACAAATTTGTCAAGAGGCGAAGCTGAAAAGAAGTTAAAAGCAGCCCTGACCCAAGCATTAATGTCACCGTCTTAGAGTATATCTCCCGACATCCAGCTGTGAAACTAGGATTCATGGATTCATGTAAGATACGTGTTATCTGCTTCGTAACATAGGTGGCAATGTTGACTCGGTGTGGTTCAAGATGTGAGAATGAATTGTTGCGTCTTCCTTCTTCTGCTACTACTTCTTGTAATTGTTTGATAATCAGATCTGTGATGACCCGGGAATTTCCGACCAAATTTAAACTTAATCTTTATATGATTTCGACACGATAAGCAAAGTCTGTAATGTTGAGTCTCAAAAATTTTGAACTGTTATATATATTCAATTGACCTTTAACCAATTCTCGACGATTCACGAACAACTGTTTGTAAATAGACGTATATATATATATATATATATATATATATATATATATATATATATATATATATATAAATTTGAATTGTAATTTAAAATAACATAAAAATATAATAAAAGTTATTAGGAATATATACACACATATATATATATATATATATATATATATATATATATATATATATATATATATATATATATAAAGTATATTAAATATAATTATTAAATTATAGTAATACTCGTTTGTCGATTCGTTGGTATTTAAATAAGTGATTCAAACTTATGAAATTTTAAAATAAATGAAAGCTCACTAATAGACTACGTAAACTTCAGACTAGTTGAAAATACATTTACTATCTTATTTTGAATTTTAATTAATTTGTACATTTTAGTTGGAATTGAGCTCGAATGACACGTCAATTTTTATGATCGATATGAAATGAGTTTAAACTCGAATTTATGAAAAGTTGAAATTAAACGTTGATCCATAATTAAGTTTATCAATTCTAAGTTTGCTAAAAATATATTAAATACCTCGAGCTAAGTTTTAATACTCCGTACAGATTAATTGGAATTGAAAATAAATAATAGACAGACTTTTTATGATTGATTTTTCACGTTTAATGACCGAAATAATTAAAGAAATTTAATATAAAAAAGTTAGGATTTTTCGGAGTACTTTTGTCCGCCATTAATTATCAACGGAGTACGAATTAATACCTAATACAACAGTCGGTAGTGTCAGACAATATAAGTTCACGAGATTTAATTTATGTTTACTATTATACTTTTGCCTTTTGACTTCATAACCATTACATATACATTTAACATATAGATTACTCATATAATCAACCAAACAACCACTTCTTCCTACATCTTCTCTGCACCATCTTTTCTCTGTCACTTATAACCCCCATCACCTATACGACCATTTCTTGATATGAGCCGTGTTAACAGCCGTAACCCACAACCACCACCTTTGTTGTTTTGTTTTTCTATCACCATTGACACCATCATAAACCAACAGATCCTTTTAGTAAAACCTACTACAGTGTTCTCGATCTTAAACCATCTCTTTACTTCTCTTCTACCCGTCTTACTGTTTCTATTCTACTTTATGCTCAAGCACCACCCAAACCGAATCATGTTTTGTTACTGCAAATGTTGCTGTTACGATCTCCTGCCGCCATGCCTGCAACAGTAATGATGATTACTGCTATGCATGTTTTCGTTCCTGTTTGAGCAAGCCACGAAGCAGACCCATCTGTTATTACTTCATTCGATATGCTACTATTTTAAACCCATATTCACTCTTTGCTCGTTTATTTCTGTTTAGAGACAACCGAACACAAACCACTTTAAACCACCCAACTAAACCGCCACTCTCCTTCTTCCTTGTGAAACCCAACATCATCACATAAATCATTTCGATTACAATCCATCACTGGTATAAAAATCAACAAACCCAATTAACGAGCTACTATTACATATGATCACCACCACAACCCGTTACCTCTATTTTCGATTCACCATTGAAACCAAACACTACTCTCATGTCCCTAATTCTATTCGTGACCATCACCTCCTGTTATTTCCCTTTATGTTTCAACTTTCGAATCACCTAGATCATCTTATCATCACCTTCACCATTGTTTTTCTCTCCCTGCGATTGAAACCACAAACCATCATTTATCACCATCATGTCCGCCACTTTCACTTCCATCACCACTGTCACTACCTGTAAAAACACCACATAACCACCACTCATTCATATTAAACCGCTACTTTGGTTATTTACTATTTCTGTTTCGAACTGTACCCGCAAAACCTTGAAGAAAACCACCACATTTTTCTGTTTATGGTGCAACTGCTACTGTACTTGTGTTCATTTTATTTCTGTTTGTTCGACTGCTGTCACAGCAGTAACATGTATCCGTTTGGTTTAAGAAAGTGGCGAGTATTTGAGGCTAATAAGATATTGATGATACACATTGAGTCTGAAGTTTTTCCTCCTAGCCGCTATAAATTTGAAAAGGGCGGTCTACAAATAAGGTTATAGATAAACATTGATATTGCATGATCTTTTAATTGTGGCCGACAGAGTACTAATAAGATAACCCTCTTATTTCATAAGGGGGATGATTCTAACACACATTTTTTTGATCCTTACACACTAATTTAAAGAAATGGGTTATTATTAGAAGAGTAAAAGGTTAAAATAGGTGTGTGAGGATCAAAAAAGGGTGTGTTAGAATCATCCCCCTTTCATAAAGGTACTATATAATAATAAAGATGAGATGGTGGCTTATGATTTCGGTTTAAAAAAAAAGAATGAAAGTGATGGCATACAAGTGGCTT
The DNA here is from genome assembly GCF_046630445.1 of Rutidosis leptorrhynchoides. NCBI lineage: Eukaryota > Viridiplantae > Streptophyta > Magnoliopsida > Asterales > Asteraceae > Rutidosis > Rutidosis leptorrhynchoides. Next base: position 496,726,415 of record NC_092334.1, on the reverse strand, counting down.
TACCTTTTTCCATTCGAGTTCCAACTTCAAACAATGGGCCGTATGAATCTAGTCGTGTTATTTAAGCTGCCATGATCTGATTACTAGATTGGGATTCAAGTTAATTTAATGTTTGGTCGATTAGTTTATAAAAGATTGCTGATAATGGTTAAGATGACAGGAAATCGGGTTATAATATAAATAGTGTAATAAGAAAACAGAAAAACAACAACAGTGTAGTGGTTAAGGGTGTTTGTGCTTTAGCGTGAGGTTACGGGTTCGAGCCTGGCTAGTGACCTTTTAATTTTAAAGCTCCTTTCTTCAAAGGTTGTACTCTTTTATTGTTGTTATTGTTATTATTATTATTATTATTATTATTATTATTATTATTATTATTATTATTATTATTATTATTATTATTATTATTATTATTATTATTATTATTATTATCATTATTAGGAAAATAAGTATTAACATTATCATTATTATTTATTAAAATTTCCATTTTTATTAAATACAGTATTAGTAAAAAATAGCATCTTTATCATTATTAATATTATTATCATAATTTGTATTATTATTAATCATTATTAATATTAGGTATTATTGTCAACATTACTGTTTATTATAAAAATAAAATAACTTATTATTAATATTACCAATATCAAGATTTCTATATATTATTATCATTATTTTTACAATCAATACTAGTATATTATTATTATTATTATTATTATTATTAATATTATTATTATTATTATTATTATTATTATTATTATTATTATTATTATTATTATTATTATTAGTAAATTAATATTTTCAAAACCATCATTCTAACAAATAAATATTTTGTATATTAAATATATTTATCACATAAGTATACTAATATTATACATCAAATTATGTTTTAACTAATACAATATTATAATGTTAATTGAATTATATATCAAATAAGTATTATAACATATTATAAATATCAATAAAATATATATAAGAATATGAATCTTAATACATAACAAAATGAATATAAAGTTGTTCGATTTCAACTATGTGTGTTAATATATATATAAATGATATAGGTTCGTGAATCCGAATCCAACCCTACATCGTTCAGTTTCGTCGTATGAATATTTTTACTACAAAATATTAGATCGTGAGTTTCATTTGCCTTTTTACCCTTTATATTTTTGGGCTGAGAATACATGCGCTGCTTTTATAACTATTTTACGAAATAGACACGAGTAAATGAAACTACATTCTATGGTTGGATTATTAAACCGAATATGCCCCTTTTAGTCTGGTAATCTAAGAATTAGGGAACAGACACCCTAATTGACGCGAATCCTAAAGATAGATCTATCGGGCTCAACAAGCCCCATCCAAAGTACCGGATGCTTTAGTACTTCGAAATTTATATCATGTCCGAAGGAGGATCCCGGAATGATGGGGATATTCTTATATGTATATTGTGAATGTCGGTTATCACGTGTTCAATCCATATGAATGATATTTTTGTCTCTATGCATGGGACGTATGTTTATGAGAAATGGAAATATGAAATCTTGTGGTCTATTAAAATGATGGAAATGATTATTTATGTTAAACTAATAAACTCACCAACCATTTGGTTGACACTTTAAAGCATGTTTATTCTCAGGTACGAAAGAAATCTTCCGCTGTGCATTTGCTCATTTTAGGGATATTACTTGGAGTCATTCATGACATATTTCAAAAGACGTTGCATTCGAGTCGTTGAGTTCATCAAGATTAATATTAAGTCAATTATAGTTAGATATATTATGAAATGGTATGCATGCCGACAACTTTTGATGTAATGAAATATCGTGTTTTCAAAAACGAATGCAATGTTTGTAAAATGTATCATATAGAGGTCAAGTACCTCGCGATGTAATCAACTATTGTGAATCGTTTATAATCGATACGAACTTCGTTCGTATGGATTAGGACTGGTCACTACAGTTGGTATCAGAGCGGTGGTCTTAGCGAACCAGATCTTGCATTAGTGTGTCTAACTGATAGTTGTTAGGAGGCATTAGTAAGTCTGGACTTCGACCGTGTCTGCATGTCAAAAGTTTTGCTTATCATTTAGTGTCGAAAAATTATGTGCTTATCTTCCTTAAAGTCTAGACACGTCTTACTGCCTCTATTGCATAGACAGTGTATAGATAAATTCATATCTTAGCGTATCTGTTATTGTTACCTTTGCCTGACAGCTTCCGTAGATTCCTCCGTAATTTATGGAATTTTAGTATTATATATGCATATGTAAATTATGTATTGCAGAGTACTAATCTACATCCTATTCTATTCCTTATCAAAAAATCCTTCATCTGATCGTACGAGATGAATCCCTCAACTAGCTCGAGTCCCTCGGATTCCGACAGCTATTCCGATAGTTTTCCCGACAGTTATTCTGAATGGATAGTCATCTAAGCTCCGAAAGCAACGTCACTAGAATGAATCAAGCAATCATCCATCTCCAATTCATCTGATGGATTCATAGTCGACTTAATCAATGGAGACGCGCAGAAGGCGATCCCTTTCACTAACCGAATTCAACTTTTTGCGAAGAACCTGAAGCACTTACAACCTGTTCGTAACACCATTTTCACCCTCATTTCCCGAATATCTCGCCACGACTATATCATAACTCGGATTCTAAACCTTATTCATCCACTCGTTCCGACATATAATCATCCCGGAGTAATCGAAGAAGTCAACGAGCTTCGCGCTCGAGTAATCAATTTGGAGAACATGGTGCAAAACTTACCAGCTTCAGCAACATCACCGACACCAACAGTACCATCAGTAACAGCACCTGTATCATCAACAATCCTTGCCTCAATATCACATTCTGTACCACGAGCATAATCATCGTTCTACGTATCGTTCTATCTATTTTATCTTCGTTCGACATGGCGATTATGTAATATCTAATGTTTTATAGATTATATATCTTAGTTCTAACGGTAAATCAAATGAGATTAATACTATATTAACTCATTAAATCTATAATTACATCTAAAGAAAATATATATTTAAGTATGTTTTCATAAAGATTGTAATTAAAAATTCTTTTGTACAAACTGTTAATGGTGAAAATATTTTAACGGGTAGGTAATACCCGAGGAATATTTAGATTTCACATTAATAAGTTACATTGTACACTCTTCGAATCTGATTCAACGGTCATTTACTATCCTACTTACATCCACAGATATACGAATCCATTCACCGCAGAATAACCATTTTCATTCAATTTGATATTTGGATTTTGACCTATCAGAATCTAACAAGTGGCATAATGAAGAAAACATTGGACAAAAAATAAAAATTTGTTAGAAACAAACAAGTTAACCATGAAAAAAAAAAAAAATTTTGTTAAGAATCCACGCTAACAAAATCCTAGCTAACTGTTCCTAGCTAACTGATTACATTTTATTTATCGCAGTTTATTTATCGCAATTTTATTTATCGTCATTTAATTTCTGTATTTATTTTACGCACTTTAAATATCGGGACACGTATACAAGGTTTTGACATATCATATCGACGCATATATATATATATATATATATATATATATATATATATATATATATATATATATATATATATATATATATATATATATATATATATATATTATTTGGAATAACCATTGAAACTCTATATGCAGTAATGATCGAGTTCTCTATACAGGGTTGAGGTTGATTCTACAATAATATATATACTTTGAGTTGTGATCGAGTCTGAGACATGTACACGGGTCACGATTTGTATTAATTAATTCGAATATTATATATTAAACTATATATGAATTATTGGACTGTTAATTGTGGACTATCGAATATGGATTAATAACATTGGACAATTAAAATGAATTAAAATATTGATTATAACATATGAAACTAAAAAATTCTTCAAGTTTGCCACTTGATTTCATCTTAAACCTCATTTGTATCTTGACAATTAAAATCTGCGTTCAAACCTTTCACGAATCTTGGGAACACCTAAATCGAGAGGATGAACCAACCACATTTCATCTATGGAAGGAAAGATTTATGCATATAGTTATGCACCTGAAAAACTCTTGGAAACTGAGTAAACATTTAACACATAGCTGTGTTAATCCCTTTAGTGTTATTATTACCCAACATAACTTTGCAATCCCTTTCCAAATTAGCCAATTTTGTCACAGCTCCAACAAGTCAACTTCGGCTTTTCACTTGGATTAACTTATTATAACCCTGATATATAAGTTGCTTTTCGTCATCGATACCGGAAAACCGTTTATATCGCACTACATTAGCAGTAAACTTACCAGCAACATCATTGATCTTTGACTTTATGAAAAGTTATTATATTCATTGAAATCCTATCATTTACTCATCTGCATCTGATAACGAGAATTGACGTACCAAACACCGAGAATTAGCAACCAATATTTTGAAATCTCGCAGCATGTCTACATCAACAGTTATATGTAAACATATAACATTTATCTCTTAGAATTATGATCTTCCATTCTGAATTTCTGAAAAGCACCCAGTCTACAAATCAATACCACAAATTCTGAAAAAGCTGAATACAGCGGTAAAAAAACTGTACACGACCTTAACCGTCGAAAGTTTGATGATAAAGAAGGGAGTATTGGAAACATTCAATAGAAAATTTAGTACCGAAAAGCGGATTATGCGAAACTATGAAGGAAGCCGTGGACAAATCACAAAGAATAAGTTTAACTTCAAAGAATCCAAATGATTCAATGCCTGCTAAAGTCTTTAGCGAATATCTTGCTCCTTACTCTAAACCCTTGCGGACAATAGTTTCTATCATCCTCTGATCTTAGATATTCCGAGATATTATCGTATCTTTCATTATAAATATCCTCGATATTTTTGAATATATTTTCATAACTAATCTTATCTGAAATCATTAATCTCTTCGTGCTATCAGTGTTACATCATATAGAAACTGTTAGTTTCTATATTCTGTAAACTTTCGAGCTTAAAATATGAATGTTATTGAAGTAAAGTTGGGAACTGAAGCATGAGTTAGTATAATATAATGACACTTGATCAACGTGATTATATTACAGTAAGTCATGCTGAGTTTCTAATGGAACGTGATGATTCACAGATCATAACGTCATCATGTCCCATGTTACAAAACTCTTTCATTCTGCTTAACTTTTGAACATATCAAGAAAATATATTCTTGATAGTTCTATTCTCAGCGGTTCGGGTAATTTGACAAATCAAATCGTGCGATTACGTTCTTTCTTGTTTAGAACATTAAGTTCTTTCGAAACTCCATAATTACGAATTCTGGACCATTATTCGCTTGATTTAAAGTCGGGAAGAGAAAATAAAAGAATGAAGATCTGAAATAAATGAGAGTATAAATCACAGTAAATTGGAGAGAGTATTAACTGTGAATGTCAATGATTACAGAAGGACAGAAGCAGATACATCGAAATATAAAGGAAGATATAAAACCCAACAACAACTCAGAAGTTACAAACCGTGGATATTAATACGAATAGTAATATAAACACACGGTATAATTAAGAATAGTATCACCCCAAGGTAATAGTAGAAGTAAACAGATTCTTCTGGAGGAAAATTGAAAAGAAGGATGACAGAAATGATAATTAGGAAAATATCAAGGATTAGAACGAGATTAAGCATTTTCACAATCTTTTGGATGTATGAACTAAGAAAGAAAGTATAGGAATTGTGAGCATAAGGGAATGAAAGAGTTTAATTTATAATAGAAATATCAGACAGAGTAATCGAGGCAGATCACCGTATTTAATTATAGAGATCTTAATTTCCTTACTCGTCGAAGAATCAAATCTTTTAGATTTCGAAGATTTTCTTTAAATCCCTTGAATCGGAATTCAACCAAGGCAACGTCAAAAGTTAAAATGAAACTTCATTTTCACTCTTTTGTGATAACTTCATTCGTGCTCTTCGAATAATCGAATTATTTTATCTGTATTATTCAATAATGATAAAACTCTATTTATCAGCTCATATTCGTCATGAAAACATTCTTATTGTTAGCCATGACGACCTCACTCAAATTTCGGGACGAAATTTCTTTAACGGGTAGGTACTGTGATGACCCGGGAATTTCCGACCAAATTTAAACTTAATCTTTATATGATTTCGACACGATAAGCAAAGTCTGTAATGTTGAGTGTCAAAAATTTTGAACTGTTATATATATTCAATTGACCTTTAACCAATTCTTGACGATTCACGAACAACTGTTTGTAAATAGATGTATATATTTATATATATATATATATATATATATATATATATATATATATATATATATATATATATATATATATATATATATATATATATATATATATATATATAATAATTTGAATTGTAATTTAAAATAATATAAAAATATAATAAAAGTTATTAGGAATATATTTACATATATATATATATATATATATATATATATATATATATATATATATATATATATATATATGTAAAGTATATTAAATATAATTATTAAATTATAGTAATACTCGTTTGTCGATTCGTTGGTATTTAAATAAGTGATTCAAACTTATGAAATTTTAAAATAAACGAAAGCTCACTAATAGACTACGTAAACTTCAGACTAGTTGAAAATACATTTACTATCTTATTTTGAATTTTAATTAATTTGTACATTTTAGTTGGAATTGAGCTCGAATGACACGTCAATTTTTATGATCAATATGAAATGAGTTTAGACTCGAATTTATGAAAAGTTGAAATTAAACGTTGATCCATAATTAAGTTTATCAATTCTAAGTTTGCTAAAAATATATTAAATACCTCGAGCTAAGTTTTAATACTCCGTACAGATTAATTAGAATTGAAAATAAATAATAGACAGGCTTTTTATGATTGATTTTTCACGTTTAATGACAGAAATAATTAAAGAAATTTAATATAAAAAAGTTAGGATTTTTCAGAGTACTTTTGTCCACCATTAATTATCAACGGAGTACGAATTAATACCTAATACAACAGTCGGTAGTGTCAGACAATATAAGTTCACGAGATTTAATTTATGGTTACTATTATACTTTTACCTTTTGACTTCATAACCATTACATGTACATTTAACATATAGATTACTCATATAATCAACCAAACAACCACTTCTTCCTACATCTTCTCTGCACCATCTTTTCTCTGTCACTTATAACCCCCATCACCTATACGACCATTTCTTGATATGAGCCGTGTTAACAGCCGTAACCCACAACCACCACCTTTGTTGTTTTGTTTTTCTATCACCATTGACACCATCATAAACCAACACATCCTTTTAGTAAAACCTACTACTGTGTTCTCGATCTTAAACCACCTCTTTACTTCTCTTCTACCCGTCTTACTGTTTCTATTCTACTTTATGCTCAAGCACCACCCAAACCGAATCATGTTTTGTTACTGCAAATGTTGCTGTTACGATCTCCTGCCGCCATGCCTGCAACAGTAACGATGATTACTGCTATGCATGTTTTCGTTCCTGTTTGAGCAAGCCACGAAGCAGACCCATCTGTTATTACTTCATTCGATATGCTACTATTTTAAACCCATATTCACTCTTTGCTCGTTTATTTCTGTTTGGAGACAACCGAACACAAACCACTTTAAACCACCCAACTAAACCGCCACTCTCCTTCTTCCTTGTGAAACCCAACATCATCACATAAATTGTTTCGATTACAATCCACCACCGGTATAAAAATCAACAAACCCAATTAACGAGCTACTATTACATATGATCGCCACCACAACCCGTTACCTCTATTTTCGATTCACCATTGAAACTAAACACTACTCTCATATCCCTAATTCTATTCGTGACCATCACCTCCTGTTGTTTCCCTTTATGTTTCAACTTTCGAATCACCTAGATCATCTTATCATCACCTTCACCATTGTTTTTCTCTCCCTGCGATTGAAACCACAAACCATCATTTATCACCATCATGTCCGCCACTTTCACTTCCATCACCACTGTCACTACCTGTAAAAACACCACACAACCACCAGTCATTCATATTAAACCGCTACTTTGGTTATTTACTATTTCTGTTTCGAACCGTACCCGCAAAACCTTGAAGAAAACCACCACATTTTTCTGTTTATGGTGCAACTGCTACTGTACTAGTGTTCATTTTATTTCTGTTTGTTCGACTGCTGTCACAGCAATAACATGTATCCGTTTGGTTTAAGAATGTGGCGAGTATTTGAGGCTAATAAGATATTGATGATACACGTTGAGTCTGAAGTTTTTCCTCCTAGCCGCTATAAATTTGAAAAGGGCGATCTACAAATAAGGTTATAGATAAACATTGATATTGCATGATCTTTTAATTGTGGCCAACTGAGTACTAATAAGATAACCCACTTATTTCTTAAAGGTACTATATAATAATAAAGATGAGATGGTGGCTTATGATTTCGGTTAAAAAAAAAAAGAATGAAAGTGATGGCATACAAGTGGCTTTACCTTTTTCCATTCGAGTTCTAACTTCAAACAATGGGCCGTATGAATCTAGTCGTGTTATTTAAGCTGCCATGATCTGATTACTAGATTGGGCTTCAAGTTAATTTAATGTTTGGTCGATTAGTTTATAAAAGATTGATGATAATGGTTAAGACGACAGGAAATCGGGTTATAATATAAATAGTGTAATAAGAAAACAGAAAAACAACAACAGTGTAGTGGTTAAGGGTGTTTGTGCTTTAGCGTGAGGTTGCGGGTTCGAGCCTGGCTAGTGACCTTTTAATTTTAAAGCTCCTTTCTTCAAAGGTTGTACTCTTTTATTGTTGTTATTGTTATTATTATTATTATTATTATTATTATTATTATTATTATTATTATTATTATTATTATTATTATTATTATTATTATTATTATTATTATTATTATTATTATTATTATTATTATCATTATTAGGAAAATAAGTATTAACATTATCATTATTATTTATTAAAATTTCCATTTTTATTAAATACAGTATTAGTAAAAAATAGCATCTTTATCATTATTAATATTATTATCATAATTTGTATTATTATTAATCATTATTAATATTAGGTATTATTGTCAACATTACTGTTTATTATAAAAATAAAATAACTTATTATTAATATTACCAATATCAAGATTTCTATATATTATTATCATTATTTTTACAATCAATACTAGTATATTATTATTATTATTATTATTATTATTATTATTATTATTATTATTATTAATATTATTATTATTATTATTATTATTATTATTATTATTATTATTATTATTATTATTATTATTAGTAAATTAATATTTTCAAAACCATCATTCTAACAAATAAATATTTTGTATATTAAATATATTTATCACATAAGTATACTAATATTATACATCAAATTATGTTTTAACTAATACAATATTATAATGTTAATTGAATTATATATCAAATAAGTATTATAACATATTATAAATATCAATAAAATATATATAAGAATGCGAATCTTAATACATAACAAAATGAATATAAAGTTGTTCGATTTCAACTATGTGTGTTAATATATATATAAATGATATAGGTTCGTGAATCCGAAGCCAACCCTGCAACGTTCAGTTTCGTTGTATGAATATTTTTACTACAAAATATTGGATCGTGAGTTTCATTTGCCTTTTTACCCTTTATATTTTTGGGCTGAGAATACATGCGCTGCTTTTATAACTGTTTTACGAAATAGACACGAGTAAATGAAACTACATTCTATGGCTGGATTATTAAACCGAATATGCCCCTTTTAGTCTGGTAATCTAAGAATTAGGGAACAGACACCCTAATTGACGTGAATACTAAAGATAGATCTATCGGGCTCAACAAGCCCCATCCAAAGTACCGGATGCTTTAGTACTTCGAAATTTATTTCATGTCTGAAGGAGGATCCCGGAATGATGGGGATATTCTTATATGTATATTGTGAATGTCGGTTACCAGGTGTTCAATCCATATGAATGATATTTTTGTCTCTATGCATGGGACGTATGTTTATGAGAAATGGAAATATGAAATCTCGTGGTCTATTAAAATGATGGAAATGATTATTTATGTTAAACTAATGAACTCACCAACCATTTGGTTGACACTTTAAAGCATGTTTATTCTCAGGTACGAAAGAAATCTTCCGCTGTGCATTTGCTCATTTTAGGGATATTACTTGGAGTCATTCATGACATATTTCAAAAGATGTTGCATTCGAGTCTTTGAGTTCATCAAGATTAATATTAAGTCAATTATAGGTAGATATATTATGAAATGGTATGCATGCCAAAAACTTTCGATGTAATGAAATATTGTCTTTTCAAAAACGAATGCAATGTTTGTAAAATGTATCATATAGAGGTCAAGTACCTCGCGATGTAATCAACTATTGTGAATCATTTATAATCAATACGAACTTCATCTGGATGGATTAGGACGGGTCACTTCAAGATCGGCATGGTGATCAATTGTTATGTAAATCACTAGCCTGTCTGGTGTGCTTTCGAAATTATCTTTTTTTCAAGAGAACGACGAGATTGTGAATATCTTCGATCATTTTCAAATCAGAGTGATAAGTCGGACGTCTGGTGGAAAGATCCATATGCTTCCGGATGAGAGTCAGTAGTGCTCGTTGGTTTGCTGAGAACGGAAGTGCATATCCGGCTAAGGCGTTGTAAACTTTAGAGTAAATGATCTTCTGATCTTGACAAAATCTTGTCTCGAGAATAGTGTGAACTACTGAATTGTGCTCTCTTTGCCTTTTTTCATGGTAGATATGATCGTGAAGAGTATTGATAAAGTCTTGAATGCGTCCTTCTAAGATTTCAACATCACCGTCTTCTCTTCGTAGATAGAGGTTGTATTCATCTTCGATAGTCGTGATCCGTTCTTTTAAGCGTAGAGTGAAATCAATTGTTGATTTACGGATGGCTTCGAGAATATCTTAAAATTCATCGGTGTCATTGATGAAGGTTATCATATCGGCGTTATTAGATATGACCAGAATGTGATCTGAAGAAGAGTCTGGCTCCTCCTGATCTGGTTCGAGTGGAGAATATGAATCATCCAGAATGTCTTCGTATTGCTCTTCCTTGTAATCATCGGTATAGCTTTCTTTTGTGGATTCATCTGATGAACGGGCTACTTCAGTATTCTGGTGCTTCATTTCAACACTTGCAGGGTCAATCTCTATATCTTTTACCTCAGCCTTATCTGTCTTTTTCTTGAAACGAATGATTAAACTGTGATCCTCCATCTTGAGCCTCATTAATTCTTCGTGATTTTCCAAGCTTGGAGAGGGTATTTTCGAAGTTTCTTTTACATCTCCCATTTCCTCTTCCTCCTCACATTCTTCCTTTTCCTCTATTTCTTCGCTGAGATCCTCTTCTTCTAATTTTGGGTCGTCAGCAGACTGTGATTCAACACCTATCTCAATATCATTGGCTGGTGGTGGAGACTCATCCTCAAAAGTGATCCATCCCGTGGAAATAGCAAACATCTCTGCCTGTCCAGAATGATCAGTAGGTTCGTCAATTTTAAAGGTAACGCTCTCCCCTTGTGATCGCAAGATCAAGGTATGATTGTACACATCAATGACAGCCCTAGCTGTGTTCATGAAAGGTCTTCCTAATACTATTGGTGTATGTAGGTCTTCCTTGATGTCCATCACTACGAAATCCGTAGGATACAAGAATTTGTCAACTTTCACTAAGACGTTCTCAACTATGCCCTTAGGATATCGAATTGTGTGATCGACAAGTTGGATTGTCATTTTGGTTGGTGACAAGTCTCCTAACTCCAATCTCTGGTAGAGAGAGTGGGGGATTAGGTTGATACTTTCTCCTAATTCTGCTAGCGCATGAATAGTTCCAGATTGGTAGATTGAACACGGAAAAATGAATCCGACCATATCTCCTAGCTTTTGTGGTAGAGAGTTTCTGAGTAATGCTGAGCATTCTTCACTCAGTGGAATTTTGTTAGAATCAGGTATCCTTTCCTTGGTAGATAGAAGCCTTCGGATGTATCTCTTCTGGTTGGGAACTTTGGACATGGTGTCCAGGAATCTTCCATCAAGTTTGTAGGTATCAAGCTTGGATGGTTCTTCATGTAGCCTTTCAGGATAAGGTACACGAACTGGAGTTTGAGGGGGCCGCTTCTGAGTATATGTTGATTTGTTCTTGATCCTAGCTGACCTTCTCCGTGGTTCCTCCTCTGGGATTATGGAATCAATTTTCTTAGCTTCCTCTATGTAGGGATTTTGGATAGTATTACTAAGCAATCTTCCTTGGGGTCGGGTTTCAAGGCGTTGTGATAACTGTTCGAGCTGCATTTCTAGACTTTTGAGCAGAGCCAATTGATTTCGCGTGAGTATCTCCGTCTGGTCTTGTCTAGATGCAATTCTCTGATTTAGCTGTTGTTGTCCTTGATTGAACTGAGTCAACTGATCAGCAGTCCCGAGAGTAGGGTTGGTTACTTTCGTAGTTTGAGTGCTTGGGGAGCTTTCCAAAGTTGGTAGACCAGTGAGTGAAAGTGGTTGATCGTAGGTCAATTGAGATTGTTGGGGTGGATAAGGTGGGTAACGGTAGCAAAAAGGCTGGTTTTTTCTTTGAAATTGGTTAACCCTAGGTTGTTGATTGAATCCGGGATTTGATTGACGAGCTGGGTATTGAACGTAACAGACTGAACCATCGGGATTCTCGTACTCAACTTGATATTCTTCAGTGGGTTGTAGGTTGGTACAGTTAACACAGGCCTGAACCTGGTTAACCTGCTGCGGTTGCGTCTTCAATTCTCCGAGTTGTTTGGCAAGAGATTCGATATTATCTGTGAGGGATTTGAAACGGCCTCTGTTTGATTGTTAAGTGCGGAGAGTGGAGCAGATGATGAAGTTGTTTCACCAATGTTTCAGTCATGATGATGCATTGTCATGTTTTTGAGCAACTCCCATGCTTCGTCTGCGGTTTGGTTCATCAGATTTCCCTGAGCTGCTGCATCGATCGTCGTCATATGATTTACCGTAAGACCATTGTAGAATGTACATATTTGGGCTGACAGTTCTAACTGGTGATTAGGCAATTTATTTAGCAGGGTTTGGAATCGCTCCCGTACAGTGTAAAGAGATTCATCATAACTTTGTTTAAAGTTAATGATGCCATTCTTAAGCTTGGTTTGTTTCGAAGGAGGGAAATATTTGGTTAAGAATTTAGTAGCCATCTCCGTCCATGGCGTGATGGAATCTTTTTCCAATCCTTCAAACCATGTTTATGCATGATGAGTGAGAAAATAGGGGAACAAGTATAGCCAGACTATATCTTGTTCTATCCCTGGCTGTTTGTAGGAGTTCGAAAGAGAGATGAATTTATCAAGGTGAGAGTTAGGATCGTCATTCGGTAATCCATGAAATTGACAGCCATTTTGGATGAGCTGTATAATATGATGTTTTAATTCAAACGAGTGTCCTTGAATCTCTGGGAATTTGATTGGTCCTCCTCGACCTTCAATCGAGGGTTTGGTGTTTTCTGCTAGAGTAACGCGTAATGCCATTCGATTTCTGATTCGTTCTTTTTTACGTGCTTTAGAGATTATTGCGTCTGGATCAGGTATGAATAACAACGACCCTGATCTAGATCGGGTTTGGGTCATACACTGAGTATGCCCTTTTGTTTTTAAATTTTAAGTAGATAAGCTAAGTTCCTAATTTAATCTAAGGCAATCTAATTTAATCTAAAGTAATCTAAAGTAATCTAAGATAATCTAAAGTAGTCTAAGGTAATCTACGGTAATCTAAAGTAATCTAAGGTAATTATCCTAAGCTTAAATATGTTTTTGGTTCTTGCTACTGATTCCCTGGTATTTCGATAATAGAGCTTTGCACTAAATATTCAACAAACTAAGTGGCCAGGCCAACTGCGGAGAGGCAGGATCCTTTTGGTTCCAATATAATTGGAGGATCTTTTTGATTTCAATATAATTGGAGACTGTTCGAAAAATTAAACAACCAAGTTCGTGTATAATTGTCTTTCTTAGACACCACTAAATGCTTGCGAATAAGTTTGATAAAAGCAGTATTGTATGATACCAGTTCCCCGGCAGCGGTGCCAAAAACTTACTCTCTCTAGATATGACCAAAACGGACGGTTTTATTTATGCGGTGTCGTCAGGGCGCAAGGCGTCGGAATCAATCAATCGAAGAGGGGGTAGGTAGTTTTAAATTTAATTTTAGCAGGGCCTAAATCAAACTACTCCTTATTATGAGTAAGGGAAGTATGACCTAGAGTCGTATTTTTAAGATATCAGTAGAATCGAACCTATAATTAAAGCTTAAGATAATCCTAAAGTGAAGGAGTAATGGTTTGTTACCTAATTTTGGGTTTTCTAGTTTGAAAGATAAAGTAAAGTAAATGCGATAAAATTTGTAATTCAGATAAGGTTAAAACAAGTGCATACTAAGGTTTCGTCAGTTACTTTTCCGAGATTATGGAATGCTGACTCATGAATAAGTAGTGACCTTGTATTCATTACACTGGTCCTAAACACCCATGTCATAAGACATGTCACTTGGTAATGCGTTAGGCTTGAAGATTCTGAATAAACAGTAACGTCCCTTTCCCCCGACGCTCGTGCAGTCTGACTACAGGCATACATGTTTAGACGGCTCATCCAATTGAGTGACTCGGTTGGGTGACGTATTAACAATCCACAAAAGTCTAAACTTTCTTAAGCATAATAAAATACAGAGTTTTCCATATCTGAGAGACGTGATGTGTTTCGATGCCTTCGTTAATGATTGGGTTTAAAATGTAGCGACCCGTCAAAATCGTCATTGACGTCGCCTTCTACTTAGGTCCCGTTACGTGGTCATAAGTCTTTAAACAACGTTTGACCAAAAATATGTCGCATTCATTTCAAATGTAAAGATGTTTCAAAGTTTACAAACCTGGACGAAGTCATCAACATTTGGTCCCATTGCGATGATCAGCTCCAAGTAATGTCCTTATATCGAGAAAATGCACAGCGGAAGACTTAATTCGTACCTGAGAATAAACATGCTTTAAAGTGTCAACCAAAAGGTTGGTGAGTTCATAGGTTTATCATGACAATCATTTCAATATGTTAATAGACCACAAGATTTCATAATCATAAACATAATACACTCGCAAGTGTATGTAAAGTATTCTAAGTGGTTGAGCACTTGGTAACCATACTTAACATTTAATCAACGTCGCATATTCCCTTTATTATGAAATCTCACTACACCGTACCAAGTGTAGTCACCAAAACGAAGTACTGTGCAACCGTTGAATACTGATCGTCCAGTCCGGTTGGGGTTGTCAGGCCCGATAGATCTATCAACAGGATTCGCGTTTACAATACCCATGTAAATAGTAGTTACCAAGCTACAGGGAAATATGCCAGTGGTACAACTCAACGTAGAATATATTTTTAAGTACTTGTGTCTATTTTGTAAACATTTATAAAAGCAGCGCATGTATTCTCAGCCCAAAAATATATATTGCAAAAGCAATTAAAAAGGGAGCAAATGAAACTCACTTTTGCCTTGAAGGTATTTAATTCGACTTGGTCTCCGATAGATATCACGAACCTAACCATATATATAATATATCAACATATTTTCTTTTTAAGTAATCGTTACATATATATATACTTTTAATACTTTTAATATTTTCTTAGTCCGTAGTTAGCAGTCCGATGTTAGTGGTCCACAATTAGTTGCTTAAATAAAATAAATAAAGACCCCATCGTATTCGTATTGATCAGAATTAATCTCGACCCATGGTACCATGTTGTCAAATGACGTGTTGCGTACATAAAGTACCGTGTTGTCAAATGACGTGTTGCGTACAATCATGAGGTCTTATGATTAATCTTCTCGTGTTGTTTACTGGTGGTCCTAAAATATATAAAATCAAATCATAAGTAATTATATATAAAATATCATATTAATTAGAAAAGATATGATTAATTTACTTTTTCTCCAAATAATTTCGTAGCTAAACTAGCTTCGGATACCCAATCTTGTTTTAGTCGTAGTTTCTTCATTACAACTCCGTTTTTGTTGGTTCAACTTGCCACTTCTTTGGATCGAGTCAAATTTTAAGAATATGAACTGAAAATACCTTAGTTTGTATTCAAAATCATAGGTTATAGGTCAAACTTTGGTGAAACTTATGAAAGTGATCATTTTCCATCATAAATCCAACATTTAATGATCATTTTTCTAAAAATACTTACACTTTGAGTTAAACCATGAAATTTTTATGTGTTAACATATTCATAAGAAATATCATTTTTCCAGAACATGAACTTCCAATTCAAAGTTCAAGATGGTTTTTAATTATCCAACCCAAAACAGCCCCCGGTTGCACTCCGACGACGTAGATTCAGTTTTTAAGATGTTCTTTGTAAAACTAAGTTATATCTTGTTAGGTTAGCATATCATTATGATATATTACAGGTCTTGAAGTGTTTTAAAAGTCAAGTTAAAAGGATCTATTTAGTTTGCGAACAAGTTTGAAATCATTCAAACTATGTTCTTGTTGTTAAAATTTTATACCACAAAATAAGATAGCTATATGAATATGAATTGAATAAGATTATGAACAAGGTTACTACCTCAAGTTACTTGGACAAAGTTACTGCAAAAGATAAGAAATAATCTTGGAATCAAAGAGTGGTGGAGTTAGATCAAAAGGTTGGAAGTAAACTTCTTCAAATGGGTGGTTATTTTGATATGTTCTTGAAATAGTTTTCTTATGGTGTTTAAGGCTTGTAATTGAAGCTAAATGATGGGAAAAATGCTTGGAGATGATCAAGTATGAAGTTAGGAGTATTTTGAGAGAGAAATGAGGGTGTAGGTATGAGAAAATGGAGTGAAGAAATGGTGTTCATTTATAAAAACGTTTTTAGTTTATAAAGAAAGAAAAGGATTCCTAATTTTGTTTTCTTACTAATAATTCATACTACTTGACAAATCCTAGTTACCTCATATCTAGGGCAGTAATAGTGTTGATTAGGATGTTGATTTGATGTGTATATACCAATAGTAAATACGTATAGAAGCTGGGTATGATACGGGTACATATACCCTAGATATACGTATAGAAATCTTGAGGAAACGGAACGAGAATTCAAATATAGCTATATTTTATGAATATACTTATATTGTTTTATGTATTTAAGTCCTTAAAAAGTGAGTAAATACATTATATATACGATACATGTATAAGCATTATAGATTATAAGTATATATATCAAAGAATGTTATGTATAGTTATCGTTTTGAAAACTTAAGTTAGTAGTTTCAAAATATACTTATAACTCATTGTCATTAGTACACCATGAGATGTTAAACCATCCTTATACCATGTTAAATATATATAAATACATATATATACACAAACGTATAATTATCGTATGTTATATAGTTCGTGATATCATCGGTCATATTGGACGGTCAAACGTTGTGTAAAACTCTTTTCAAAAACACAAGTCTCAACAATTTGGATTGCTTATCATGTTGGTATGGTTTAATTTATGTAAATATTAATCTCATATAATTTGGTCGGAAAATTCCGGGTCATTACAACAAAGTAGTTCAACGACTAAACATGTTACAACGTTTTAAGTACAATTGAAACCTATACGACATAATTTAAGTAAAGTCAAAAGACGCTCCATATATGCATGTATACTCGACATCCAAGCAAGTATCAAAATAAAGTGCGGAAGCATGTATCATCTAGCGTTCAAGGACCTGAGAAAATATATAGAAAACCATCAACGAAAAATGTTGGTGAAATCATAGGTGTATTAGTAAACGTTGTTTTTGAACCACAAGATTTTGTATTTCCATAATGTTGATTATCTAAACCGTTTACATTCCAAAATTGTTATTCATTTGTGGAGCACCCAATTATCAAGACTTAACTGTTCACGTACCCTGTTATCATAGTGTTAGAACCTACACTATATACTCGAAAATATATTTCATCTGCTAACGGTAGCGAACCGTCCAAATGAGGGCTTGTCAAGCCCGTATGGATCCACAAAACATAAGTTCACGTTTACACCCTGCAAGTTTAACTAATGATAATTGAATTGAGGCCTTTTTGTCCTAACTCGCACGTGGAATGTTTGTTTTCGTACTTGTGTTCAAAACATAAAAGTATAATACGTATATGTTTCTCATCCCATAGTTTAAAGAGTAAAAGTTGTTGAAAAGGTGGGACTATGATATCACCTTGATTGCACGAATGTAATTGTACTTCACAAGTAAACGTGTGCAAGAAAGAATGCTAGTCTCGACCTAAACAATAGGTTGTATCAATAACGGTAAACACGGTCAGTCAAAGTTGTTCAATTAGTCCTATGGCTTGTTACGACTCGATTATATATAGCATGTGAATCACGTTGTCAAGTTTCATGCAATATACAAGTATAAAAGCATGTTAGAACGATTGCATAAGTATTCGGTTAAGTTTGAATAAAAGTCAACTTTGGTCAAGTCAAAGTCAATGAAAAAGTCAACATGTTCGAGTCGGGTCTCGGAAAATTTTTCTGAGTTATATAATCATATATGAGCATGTTAGAACAAGTTACATGTTAACCAGAGGTGCGTAGCATAGTTGGTATTAAATTAAAAATTAACAAGTTGGACAGTCCCTGGCAGTTCATTTGGACGGCGTCCAAATGTTCTGGATGGCATCCATCAATGAAGGACTGGACGGTGTCCAAAGGGTTGGATGGCGTCCAAACACCTGGGCAGTTTGAAGTTGCTGAAATCACAAGTCTCGAACCAAAACTCAAATAAACACAAATTGTGAACCGTAAACACTTAAATCATGTATCTTATACCGTTAGAAAGGTATTTTCCCGAGGAAAACAACTAAGCAAATTTCATCAATCAATCTGACATTTACAACAACCAAAACCGCATTAAATATTCATCATTTATTACATTCAAGATCATAAATGCAAATTGATAATTCGGGAACTTACTACCTACATATAATACACCGTTTCGTAGGTAATTACGCATACAATACAACTAAATACTTACCAACAACATTTAATAGCATTCAATACATCAAAAGTTCATATTTAAGTCTATCAAACCCTAACCAAAATCACAAAATCAATAACCATGTTAGTGAAGTTTTCTTAATCAACCTACACATCAAATTGAAGCTAATGATGCTTGTAACACATTTAATACACGAACTTAAACATAACAACAACATTTAATCATCCAAAACTCAAGATTAAACACACACTTTTCAAGTTCAAGCTAGTTACACTAAAACAACAAGATCGAGCATGCAAATCAAATATTCATGTTAGACTTGAGCTATAGACACTAATTAACACACTTAAGTTTAAAAGATCAAGAACAAGTAATTTAGTGTTTTAAGAAAGTTACCCAAACGAGATGAAGTTGGTATGGAATCGAAGAGGAAGTTGCAAGGATTCTAAATATGTAATTTGTTTTGAAGAACGCTTGCTAGATCGAAAATAGATGATGATTCTTTGAATTGGGTGTTGATAGAAAAGTTGAAAGTATCAAAATGGAGAAGGAGGTGAATGAATGGAGGAGGATGGGGTTTGACCCTTTGACCTAGTTAGAACTTTAGTTCTTGGGCAAGTTTAGTCCCTCAAGTTTAAAGCGGGTGCGTGAATTTCCTAAACGAAGTATTTTTAAAACGCGTATTAACGGAAGATGTCATAATTATATAACGGACTTTAAAATAATTAAACGGGAAGTAAACGGAAAAAGACGGGATGTTACATTACCTACTCCTTAAAAGAAATTTCGTCCCGAAATTTAAGTAGGTGTAGTAGTCGTTGTCGCTTCCTCTAGTTCTTGCGTTTCCGAATCCACGAATAAATGGGGATACTTCCTTTGCATTTGATATTGTCTTTCCTAAGTAAACTCGGGTCCCCTTTTGGCATTCCAACGAACTTTAACGATCGGGATTTTGCTTTTTTTTAGCGTTTTGACGGAGTGGTCCACAATTTCAACCGGTTCTTCCACAAAATGAAGTTTGTCATCAATAGTAAGCTCTTCGAGAGGGATAACGAGTTCGGGTTCGGCAAAACATTTCATCAAGTTTGATACATGGAAAGTAGAATGAACGGAGCTCAATTGAGGCGGAAGATCTAATCGGTAAACAACGGTTCCAATACATTCTAAGATTTCAAAAGGACCAATGTATCGCGGATTTAGTTTCCCACGTTTCCCGAAATGGATTACACCTTTCCAAGGTGTGACTTTTAACATTACACGATCACCCACTTGGAACTCGAGATCCTTACGTCTAATGTCGGTATAGCTCTTTTGACGACTACGGGCCATCTGGATCCTATCTCGGATTTGAATGATCTTCTCGGTTGTTTCATGAATGAGTTCGGGTCCGGTGATTTGCTTGTCGCCTACTTCGGCCCAACAAAGAGGTGAACGACATTTGTGACCATATAACGCTTCGAATGGTGCGGCGTTAATACTCGCGTGATAACTGTTGTTGTAGGAGAATTCGGCGAGAGGCAAGTGCTTGTCCCAAGCTTTTTCGAAATCGATAACGCAAGCTCGTAACATGTTTTCCAAGGTTTGAATTGTGCGTTCGATTTGTTCATCGGTTTGCGGATGGTATGCGGTGCTCATGTCTAATCGTGTTCCCAACGCTTCTTGTAAAGTACGCCAAAATTCTAGAAACAAAACGGCCATCTCGGTCGGAAATAATCGATAATGGTACACCGTGACGGGCTACGATCTCTTTAATGCAAAGTTGTGCAAGTTTCTCCATTTTGTCGGTTTCCTTCATGGCAAGGAAGTGGGCGAATTTGGTGAGACGGTCTATAATAACCCAAATAGTATCATAACCGCTCGCCGTTCTTGGTAGTTTTGTGATAAAATCCATCGTTATTCTTTCCCACTTCTATTGTGGGATTTTGGGTTGTTGAAGTAGCCCGAACGGTCTTTGGTGTTCGGCTTTGACTTTGGAGCAAGTTAGGCACTTTCCAACATAAGTAGCAACGTCCCTTTTAATGTTCGGCCACCAATATTGTACCTTGAGGTCGTGGTACATCTTATTGGCACTGGGGTGAATCGAATACCTTGACTTATGGGCTTCTTCTAGAATAAGGCTTCGCAAGTCCCCATAACTAGGCACCCAAATTCTCCCGGCGAAATATCGGAGTCCGGTCTCCATAACTTCGAATCGTGAGGCGAGGACGTTCAGGCGTTCGAGAGATATGTTTTCATCCTTAAGAGCTTCATTTTGGGCTACCCGAATTTGGTTATTGAGATTGGTGTGGATGGTGATGTTTAAAGCTCGGACACAAAGAGGCACAGCTCTTTCTTTTCGATTTAAGGCATCGGCTACTACATTTGCCTTTCCCGGATGTTAACAAAGCTCACAATCGTAATCGTTTATAAGTTTCAATCCACCATCGTTGTCTCATGTTTATTTGCTTTTGATCGAAGATGTGTTAGAGGCTTTTGTGATCGGTGAAAATAGTACTTTTGGTCCCATAAAGATAGTGTCTCCACATTTTGAGTGCAAAGACAACGGCTCCGAGTTTAAGATCATGTGTCGTCTAGTTCCGTTCGTGGATTTTCAATTGTCGGGAGGCATAAGCAATAACCTTCTTTTGTTGCATCAATACGCACCCAAAACCATGTTTCGAGGCATCGCAATATACAACAAAATCATCATTGCCTTTGGGAAGCGACAAGATAGGGGCGGTGGTTAACTTTTTTTTAAGATTTGAAACGAGGATTCTTGCTCGGTTGACCAAATGAATTTCCTTCCCTTGTGAGTTAACGCGGTTAGAGGACGTTCAACCAAAGAGAAGTTTTCGATGAATCTATGATAGTACCTGACGAGACCCAAGAATTGACGAATGTGAGTAGGAGTAGTAGGGGTTTCCCATTTGCTAATGGCTTCAATTTTTGCGGGATCGACCTTAATACCTTGATCGCTTAAGACATGACCTAGAAATTGAACTTCCTTTAACCAAAATTCACACTTGGAGAATTTGGCATAGAGTCGTTCTTGTCTCAAGAGTTCGAGCATGAGTCGGAGGTGTTGATCGTGCTCTTCTTTGTTTTTAGAATAAATCAAAATATCGTCGATGAAAACAATAACGAATTTGTCGAGGTAAGGTTTGCACACGCGGTTCATAATATCCATGAACACAGCCGGTGCATTAGTTAGACCAAATGGCATTACAAGAAATTCGTAACTACCATAACGAGTTCGAAAAGCGGTTTTGGAGACATCTTCCCCCTTAACCCTTAGTTGATGATAACCCGAGCGGAGATCGATTTTTGAATATACACAAGACCCTTGTAGTTGATCAAAGAGGTCATCGATGCGAGGAAGAGGATATCGGTTCTTAACCGTCAATTTGTTTAGTTCATGATAATCGATGCACATTCGTAGGGATCCATCTTTCTTCTTAACGAATAAAATCAGAGCACCCCAAGGTGAATGGCTAGGTTGGATAAAACCACGGTCAAGTAGTTCTTGGATTTGACTTTGCAATTCTTGCATTTCAGATGGAGCAAGTCTATACGGTGCACGTGCTACAGGTGCGGCTCTCGGAATAAGATCAATTTGAAATTCAATCGCTCGATGAGGTGGGAGACCCGGCAATTCGTCGGGATAAACATCAAAAAAGTCACTAACAATTGGTACATCATTGATATGCTTCTCATCGGTCTCGACTTTCTTAACGTGCGCAAGAATCGCAAAACAACCTTTACGAAGATATTTCTCAACTTTAAGGCACGAGACGAGGTTGAGTCCGGTGCAACACTTATCGCCATAGACAATCAAGGGTTCACCATTCTCGATAGGAATTTGAATCGCCTTAAGATCATAAAGGATGTGAGATTTCATTTTGGCTAACCAATCCATACCAATTATTACATTGAAGCTCCCTAGTTATATAGGTATCAAGTCAATTTCAAACTCTTTACCCATTAAGTTTAACGTACACCCCCGATAAAAATTGTCGGCACTCAATAGTTTTCCTTTGGCCACTTCAATGATGTAAGTAGTATCTAGTGGGAGTGGTGGAGTGCAAAAAGAATGGATCAAAGTCTTGGATACAAAACTCTTGTCGGCACCCGAATCGAATAAGCAATAAACATAAGAGTTGTTGAGAAGAAACGTACCCCTGACTAGTTCATTGTCATCTCAGGCCTCCGCGGGGTTAATGTTGAAAGTTCGGCCGCGTGCATTGGGGTTGGCTTTCTTCTTTGGGCATGCATTTCTAAAATGACCCGGTTGGCCACATTCGAAACAAACACCCGTTTTCGGTGCATTGGGCCCCTTTTGAGCGACGGGGGCGGCACTTCTACCATCGTTGGCCACATGACCACTTCTTTGACACCGGTAGAAAAATGGCTTGCCACATTCACCATAGTGATTCTTGTGGCATTTGTTGCAAAAAGGTTGAGTTCCGGCATAACTTTTCTTGCCGTCGGAGGTGAAAGGCTTTTTGGTGAAGTTGTTGTTGTTGTAGTTGCTTGATTGAGTGGCTTCCCATTTTCTTTTGTTTCCACCCGATTTATCCTCGGTATTAGGTGCCGGCACTTCGATTTCATCCACCGTTTCTATCAATTGATGGGCCATCTTTAAAGCTTCTTGTAGGTTAGCAGGTTTGGATGACATCACCCTGTTTTTAATGCTCTTAGGGAGGCCATCCATGTAAAGTTCGACTCTTAGGGGCTCGAGAGTCACGAGGGCCGGACACATTAGGGCTAGCTTGGCAAACCGTTGATTATAAGTTTTGAGGTCATTTCCGACCGCTTTTAAATTTCTTAGCTCGCTTTCGAGCTTTCGAGTCTCTTCACGCGGGAAGTATTCAGTGATCATCTTTCCTCTTAAGTCGGCCCAAGAGAGTGCGTGGGCTTCATCGGTACCCACCGATTGTACATACGTGTTCCACCAAGTGAGAGCAATACCGGCGAAAGTGTGAGTGGAAAACTTGACCTTATCTTGGTCCCGGCAACCACTTATGCTAAAAACGGCTTCCGTTTGCTCAAACCATCGGGTGAGAGTAACCGGTCCCCCCGTTCTATCGAAAGTATGAGGTTTGCACCCCATGAAAGCTTTGTAGGAGCATCCATCGTTTGAGTTATCGGCTCCATTGTTGTTGTTGTTTTTGTTGTTGTTATTGTTGTTGTGGTTGTTGTTATTGTTATTGTTGTTGGAAGAGTGACCGGCCATGGCCGCATCTACGGCGGTGGCTATTATTCGTTGAAGAGCTTTTTCGGGAGTTTCATTGCGTGGAACTCGGCGAGGTGGCATTGTTCCTTCAAGACACAAGAATATCGTTGATTAATATTCTCAATAATACTAATCGTGATATGGAATAAAGATAGAGAGAAAATTTTCCTTCACTTGCCCTAAATCCTTTATGATATAATGTCGTAACGTCCATATGAGTCACCGTAAAATAATCCCGACAATTATATTACCCTAATCCATATGTGCATTCGATATTATCTCATAAAGTCAAGATGGCGTGTCAATCAAATTAAACAACGTGAGATTAAGATGAAATAAGAGTTAGATACGAATAGAAGAGTTTAAGTATAAATGCACAAGTAGTCAAGTAAGTCCTACTTCAAGTCTATATTCCGGTTGTAGTCTAGACTCACCAATGTACCATATGACTCGGGGTTGACACCAATGAACTCTAAATCCCTACAACCAATGCTCTGATACCATCTGTAACGACCCGTCAAAATCGTCATTGACGGCGCCGTCTACTTAGGTCCCGTTACGTGGTCATAAGTCTTTAAACAACGTTTGACCAAATATATGTCGCATTCATTTCAAATGTAAAGATGTTTCAAAGTTTACAAAGTAGTACAACAACTAAACATGTTACAACATTTTAAGTACAATTGAAACCTATGCGACACAATTTAAGTAAAGTCAAAAGACGCTCCATGTATGCATGTATATTCGACATCCAAGCAACTATCAAAATAAAGTGCAGAAGCATGTATCATCTAGCGTTCAAGGACCTGAGAAAACATATAGAAAACTGTCAACGAAAAATGTTGGTGAAATCATAGGTGTATTAGTAAACGTTGTTTTTGAACCACAAGATTTTGTATTTCCATAACGTTGATTATCTAAATTGTTTACATTCCAAAGTTGTTATTCGTTTGTGGAGCACCCAATTATCGAGACTTAACTGTTCACGTACCCCGTTATCATAGTGTTAGAACCTACACTATATACTCAAAAATATATTTCATCCGCTAACCGTAGCGAACCGTCCGAATGAGGGCTTGTCAAGCCCGTATGGATCCACACAACATAAGTTCACGTTTACACCATGCAAGTTTAACTAATGATAATTGAATTGAGGCCTTTTTGTTCTAACTCGCACGTGGAATGTTTGTTTTCGTACTTATGTTCAAAGCATAAAAGTATGATACGTATGTGTTTCTCATCCCATAGTTTAAAGAGTAAAAGTTATTGAAAAGGTGGGACTATGATCTCACCTTGATTGTACGAATGTAATTGTACTTCACAAGTTTACGTGTGCAAAAAAGAATGCTAGTCTCGACCTAAACAATAGGTTGTATCAATATTGTTAAACACGGTCGGTCAAAGTTGTTCAATTAGTCCAATGGCTCGTTACGACTCGATTATATATAGCATGTGAATCACGTTGTCAAGTTTCATGCAATATACAAGTATAAAAGCATGTTAGAACGATTGCATAAGTATTCGGTTAAGTTTGAATAAAAGTCAACTTTGGTCAAGTCAAAGTCAACAAAAAAGTCAACACATTCGGGTCGGGTCTCGGACAATTTTTCTGAGTTATATAATCATATATGAGCATATTAGAACAAGTTACATGTTAATCGGAGGTGCGTAGCATAGTTAGAATTAAACGAAAAATGACCAAGTTGGACAGTCCCTAGCAGTTCATTTGGACGGCGTCCAAAAGTTCTAGACGGCGTCCAGCAATGAAGGACTGGACGGCGTCCAAAGGGTTGGACGGCGTCCAAACACCTGGGCAGTTTGAAGTTGCTAAAATTTCACAAGTCTCGAACCAAAACTCAAACAAACACAAATTGTGAACAGTAAACACTTAAATCATGTATCTTACACCGTTGGAAAGGTATTTCGACGAGGAAAACAACTAAGCACATTTCATCAATCAATCCAACATTTACAACAACCAAAACCGCATTAAATGTTCATCATTTATTACATTCAAGATCATAAATGCAAATTGATAATTCAAGAACTTACTACCTACATATAATACGCCGTTTCGTTGGTAATTATGCATACAATACAACTAAACACTTACCAATAACATTTCATAGCATTCAATGCATCAAAAGTTCATATTTAAGTCTATCAAACCCTAACTAAAATCACAAAATCAATAACCATGTTAGTGAAGTTTTCTTAATCAACCTACACATCAAATTGAAGCTAATGATGCTAGTAACACATTTAATACACGAACTTAAACATAACAACAACATTTAATCATCCAAAACTCAAGATTAAACACACACTTTACAAGTTCAAGCTAGTTACACTAAAACAATAAGATCGAGCATGCAAATCATATATTCATGTTAGACTTGAGCCATAGACACTAATTAACACACTTAAGTTTAAAAGATCAAGAACAAGAAATTTAGTGTTTTTAGAAAGTTACCCAAACGAGATGAAGTTGGTATGGAATCGAAGAGGAAGTTGCAGGGATTCCAAATATGTAATTTGTTTTGAAGAACGCTTGCTAGATCGAAAATAGATGATGATTCTTTGAATTGGGTGTTGATAGAAAAGTTGAAAGTATCAAAATGGAGAAGGAGGTGAATGAATTGAGGAGGATGGGGTTTGACCCTTTGACCTAGTTAGAACTTTGGTACTTGGGCAAGTTTAGTCCCTCAATTTTAAAGCGGGTGCGTGAATTTCCTAAATGGAGTATTTTAAAAACGCGTATTAACGGAAGATGTTATAATTATATAACGGACTTTAAAATAATTAACAGGAAGTAAACAAAAAAAGACGGGATGTTGCATAAAAGATAGTTAGGCCCTTAAAAAGAGTTCAACCATAACGAACACCATGGCCAAGTCAGGTTTAACTTCCATGAACACGTTTGGTTATCCTAAAGGTCCAATCCTTTATGTGTTTAAACAAACAGTTCCTTAAGTAACTAAGAATCCCTCAAGCGGGGGTGCAATGCTTGAGACCGCGTTACGGTAAAGTGTACTAATCAACACTGACCAGGTTCCATGGCCTTACTTAGCAGATGTACAGCTTACAAAAATCGTTGTGCTTCAGCGTGCACGTATGAAGTTTATATGCTTGGTGACTACACTATCATGATCTAAGACCGACAATGTACTAGGGGTCTAATTAGATGTTTCACTACGAAAGAGTTCTCAGTCAGAATCCATGGCTCCGTGGACTTACTACAACCGGTGTGCCTCAGTCAAACTTACGTTATATTCGATATACTTCTATTACCAAGGGGTGACACAGATAGTGTACTTTGAATCGGTGTTCGTGACTTTCTAATAACAGAGCCAATAACTACGTTCTATTAGTTTGAAAAGCGATTGAGTTTAAAGCATAATCGGAAAGCATCTCGATAACATACACAAACCATAATATTATTTTGGCATTATAACTGACAACGTCATAGCATACACTAAAGATAACTATTCACTAATCATGGCAACAATATCACAAAGTATAATAATGAAAGACATTATATAAAGACAAAGGATAGAAGTACCAGTAGATTAAACGAGTTCCGAATACAAAAATGACAACTTCAAACTCCAGACCGCTCCTAATACAATCTTCGGCGTTCTTTTTCAGGTACTAGGTTTCCCGTACGGAGTCGAAGACCTTGAAAGTATGACTAATATTGTAGAAAGATAGAGAAAGAAGTGAATTGAAGTGTGTGTAAAAATGGATGACAAAGACCCTTTAAATAGACTTGAAATTGGCCTGTATACGGCTGGCAAGCCGTATGGCAAGCCGTTTGTACTGGTCAGCCGTTTTGCCTGGCCGTTTTCCTGGGCTGTATGGTGGGATGTTTTCCCTATTGGCAGGCCATATTGCAAGCCGTATGGCTTGCTTTGGTTTGCTGTTTTCACTGGATCGTAACTTGATTTCCTTGATCGTAACTTGGTTTCTCGTCTTTCACCGTTTTCGCTCTAAAATCTTCGTTTTAGCTCTGATTCTCTTGATTCTTCTTGCACCGTCTTCGTAATCTCTTAATCTTCAATTTTAACCGACGAAATGAGTATTTTGGCGATAAAGCTTGAAACTTTATTGTTTTTAGGCCTCAATACCAGGGTGAAAACGTGACTTTTTAGCTGATATCAGTTAGAAACCACAAGATAGCAAGCCATTGTCGGCAGACTTGAGCAGGAAAAGCTGCAATTAACTTTAGAACTTGAGAATACACAGGCCGCCTTAAAAGAGTCTCAAGAACAAATTGCTAAGTTGTCTGCCGCAATTCCAGAGCCAAACGAAAGGGCTGCGCGTGAAGAAGATCAATTTAAAAAAAATTGTGAATTATTTGCTCGAAGTGGGTCATAAGACCATGGATTCTGCGCCTGTAGTGGATAAATTCCGCAACTTTTTACAGGCTTCGAATATTTTAACGCGGTGTAAATTTTTAGAGCTTCTAAGCATAGTCACCAACCTTACCGAACCATTTCTTGAAGTTGTTTTAAAGGAAGTATGCTCAATGGAAGATGCAATTGAGGCATATAAGGAATGCTCGGCAGAGGTTGCAAAGATTGACATCCCTGTGCTATTGGAGATTAGCAGCAAGGAGGGTATGACTGCGGAAGACATCATGAAACTCAACCTGTAGTTATTTCATGTAATTGATTGTATAATGCGTTTCTATCCGCAATTATGTTGTAACCTTTTGTAATCTTTTTAACGCAATCCTATTGCGTAATATCAATGAAGTTTCCCTTTAAATCTCAGTTGCAACTATTTTAAATTTATATAGTGCTTTGTTAATATTCATAATTTCTAGACTTGTCCTTTACAATTTCGATATTCATTATTGTGCACATAACAAATATTTACTTTCGCGAAACAATCTTTTATTGTATAATTAATATACATTATGAATCTTCCAAGTCCGCCAAAACGATCCTTGGGCAAAAGATTGCGTTTAAAATACGCCAAATGTGTTATTGCGAAGCATCTAAGTTGGGCAAACTCACAACTTAGGAAAATAATATGTACAAGTTCCATCATTTCGCAAACACTTTAATTATAATTTGTGTTCCATTAAGTAAAGGGTGAGTCCCATGTGTCAGTTTGTGGATCGCGGTCTCACACACTAATCCCTACAGGTGCCTGAAATAGGCCGGGCGCCCTACCTAAACCAATCATAATATCGGTCCCCGCTTTTCCATCGCTTTTAAGTATTATTGCGCCATAATACGCAAAGTTAACATTATTTATATAAAAAAGAAATACGCAACAATATTGCAAGACTTGCTTTTATTTATTAAACTTGCATTTGATACAAATGTGCATAACGCACAACATCATCGTGGTGATGTAAAATTTCCATACAGATAACCTTTTCATAAGGTAACAGCTTTCAAAATATTCATAAGTGTTTCTGCGTTGCAGCAGTTTTTCTAATAATGCGTCACAATGTGCAGATATTAAATTGAAGTACTTGATTTTTCTAGCTTTGCTCATCAAATCCGCATATCATGCGTATCCATGTTGACAGAGCCTTCGGTTTCAACCGAGGTTTGCATGTGCATAAAATCAACTGTGTGATCTCTTTGAAAAAGCTTGCGCATTCCATCCGCAAAAGGACATAAGTTGCGCATAAAAGTTGTCATAAACAGACCGCTACCGCCTTTCGCAGCTAGCGTATTTGTAGCAAAGTAAACTGGCTTTTGAGCCATGTACTGTATTGCCATTTTTAATTGATTCACATTCTCTCCTGAACTATCATCGCTTTGCTTTGGACAATGCGGTTAGTTACAACACTGTGACCTCAAAACTCACATTTTCCTGCGCAGTAATTAGCGCGCAAATTGGCTCAGTTTCTATAGAAGTTACTGTCGCTATCCCTTTACATGTTACAAACGTAACCATGCCATGGATTGTTGATGAAATGACGCCAAGCTTACATAGCGCAGTGCGTCCTAATAAGATATCGAAGCGCGAAGTGGAACGCATAACATATAAATTCAAAGATGTTTTTCTTTCTCTTTGTGCGTCCACTTCATCAACCAGCTCGATGTTTAGTTTTAATTGCCCTAATGGCCATGTTGCTTCATCAGAGAATCCAGAGAGTGACACTGCAGTTGGCAGCAATTTTGCTTTGATGTACTCTGGCAATTTGTTGAAACATTGCTCATACATGACATCAACGCTGCTGCTTGTATCAATATGGTAATTTGGTACCCTGATCCGCGGTTGTTATCGCGATAACTATCTTGGTTGCCATCACGGTAAGAATCATGATCATCACGTCAACTTCTTTCCTTGCCCTAATTACAATTCTGGGTAATGTTACTATCTTCCCCGCAGCGGATATAATCATATGTTTCCTGCATAATCTTTGCAAAGGTTTGCGGCACATCTCTGCGCAATCTCTCACTAATGTGGGATGTTTTTGCGTATTAATTGCGTGGACAAAACCAGAAATCTTTTGATCTTCGTGTAGATTAGGTATCTTTTGACATTCATAAACATAGCGCGTAAGCAAACCACCCGGTGTTTCTTTAAACCAATTGTATGTACTCATAACTCCTTCAAACCGTTGTAAAAAATCTAGCGGATCGGTTAAGCCTGAGTACATGCCCAATGTTGCAGGCACAATTGGCGGCGTCGTTGTTTGATAGTCAGAAATATGCAGAACAAACTTGTCAGTCACCGAAGTAATTTTTGTCGCTGTTTTAGTGCGCGTTTCTTTTATTTCTGCGCAATACTTCTCAATCTTCTTCTGGATTACATCAAGCTGATCAAATTTATGTTGCATATCTTTGGATGCAATTTTTCAAAACATATTGGTAAGAAACAACTGCGCGTTCTCTGTTTCGGCAACATGCAAAGTTTCGCCTTCTTCCATATAGTGTGGAATTGGTGTTCCAGGCTTTTTGTGAAATGCCCCGTTCATATACAATATAAACGATTCACAATAGTTAATTACATCGCGAGGTAATTTACCTCTATATGATACATTTTACAAACAATGCATTCGTTTTTAAAAGACAAACTTTCTTTACATCGAAAGTTGACGGCAAGCATACTATTTCATAATACCTCCAACTATAATTGACTTAATAATAATCTTGATGAACTCGACGACTCGAATGCAACGTCTTTTGAAATATGTCATGAATGACTCCAAGTAATATCTCTAATATGAGCAAATGCACAGCGGAAGATTTCTTTCATACCTGAGAATAAACATGCTTTCAAGTGTCAACCAAAAGGTTGGTGAGTTCATAGGTTTATCATAAAACAATAAAATTCATCATTTTGATAGACCACAAGATTTAAATCCTGCATGATACAAATAGGCCCGAATCCTATACCCACCTGTAATGTACATGCGATATCTTTTAAATACAGTACACCTTTCTCTGTACGAAATCATCTTTCATAAATCTTAGTAACCGTACACATATCTCTTGCACAAAAATAACATACACATAACCTGTGTATAAAATCATTCTCTCGATACATAACATTCACTTTTCATTGCTTTCATAGCTTGGCTTGGTAACCGACCTTAACATATAATGCGCATAATAATATCCCCAAAACAGAACATCTCGTCTGTATAATAATTATATAAACTTCGAAGTACTAAACACCACGCCCACTAGCCCTCCCGTCTAGTGAACATTCTGGGTGGGGGTGTTAAACCCGGTAGATACCTTTAGGATTCGCGTTAACTAGGCGTGCACTAATTCTCAAAATTAGTGATGTTCCCTAATTCTTAGGTTACCAAGCAATAATAATCAGGGGAAAAATATTCATATCAATTGTGGCAATTATCACGTCCACATAATTCAATGGTGGCAATTATCACGTCCACATAATTTATTCGAGGAATGTTTTGCTTGTGTCTATCTCGTCAAACATTTATAAAAGCATTTCATGTATTCGCAGTTCAAAATATATTTCAAAAGCATTTAATAAAGCAGTTGTAAAAGTAGCGCATGTATTCTCAGTCCCAAAAATGTAAAGAGTAAAAGGGAATCAAATGAACTCACAATACTGTATTTTGTAGTAAAAATACATATGACGACATTGAACAATGCAGGGTTGTCCTTGGATTCACGAACCTATATCATTTGTATATTTATTAATACACATATTTGTAATCGAATAAGTTTATATATTATTATTAGTGATGTACTTGTTATATTTAATAATTTGTAAGTTTTATTAATTATTTATATATTTTCATTTTATATATAAAAATAATTATTAATATAGTTAAGTTATGTAATTTAAATATGATTTTATATCTATACTCTTTGTTTTAATACTTATAATTTTAACAACGTCATTTAAAAACTTTTATTTTCATAAATAATATTAGCTTAATAATAATGATATAAATAGTACTTGATAATAATAATATTAATAGTTTTAATGATAATGAAATAAGAATTTTTGTAAAAAGGATAATAATGATAATAGTTTTTAATAATAACAATACTATTAATGATAATCATACTACTACTAATAATGATAATATCAATAATATTTTGTTGATAATAATAATAATAATAATAATACTAATAATTATTAATTTACTTAAATTATAATTTTATCCATAGTTTTTTTTAAATCCATACATTTATATAGATTCTTGTAATCTTAATGACAATAATTTTAAAACTTTTATGGTCGTAATCATAATATTTTTAATAATAATGATATTGATCATACTACTGCTAATAATAATAATGATAGTAAAGGTGTTATTTTTTTTAATGATAATATTAGTTTTAATAAAAACGACAGGTTTGAAAATAAAGTTACTTTAGTAATAATGGTAGTAATAATAATACTAATTATGATAAGTTTACTACTAATAATATTATTAATACTTATAATGATAATAATAATAATGATTATAATACATATACATATAATAATAATATTAATAATTTCAACACTAATAATAACAATAACATAACAATAATAATAATAATAACAATACCAAAAATAACAATAACAATACTAATAATAATAATAATAATAATAATAATAATAATAATAATAATAATAATAATAATAATTATAATAATTATAATAATAATAATAATAATAATAATAATAATAATAATAATAATAATAATAATAATAATAATAATAATAATAATAATAATAATAATAATAAAGTTATAAAACTACCTTATAAGCATATTTTAAAAAGATTTGCACCAAGCCAGGCTCGAACCCGAGACCCCTAGTTCCCTAACAAACACCCAACACCATTCCTCCAATTCTGACTTTCCTGAATGTATTTATAACTATATCTATTTAACCCGATTTTATTTTTCTTTTTTCGCAATCTTCTTCATTAACAACTCAAAGGCATCGATCATGGAGTTTTTGGAAATCAACATAACGAATTTAGTTTCTTTTAATAACGTATAAACAACCACTAATATATATATATATATATATATATATATATATATATATATATATATATATATATATATATATATATATATATATATATATATATATTAGTGTTTTTAAAAACGAAAAAAAAAAACTGCTGATGGGTTACGGTTTATTAAACAAAAAATATATAATGATTTTGATTTAGATTACGATTTAGGTAAATCTTTCAACATGAAATATGTTGTATATCGTTCATATAAACTTTCCAATTCATCAATTTAAATTGATTTGTAACAGAAAACTCGAATTTGAAGGATGAACAATGTTTGACTTTTTTAGTTCAAAAACTTAGATTTGAAAATTCGTAATCGATAGGATGAATTGGAACTTGATACTTTACAGAAAGATTGAATGAACGATTCCTAATAACTCTGTTTTAAAGGATTTTGAAAATTGGTTCGAAATGGATATATGACAAAAAAAAATGAAGAACAGAGGTCGTGGAACTGGGTTCTCCCTGATTTTCTGTTTAATTACTCGATAACTTGATAATTGACAATTGTTAAAGGAAATGCTAAATAGAAGGACTAGTTAACAGTTGAGTTGCTTGATTAAATAGAACAATTTAAGTAGTTTGTTTCCTTTTATTCAGTCGATAAAAAAAATAAAAATAATACAAATGAATGCGATTGTTAACAAACTTGTACTAGTGATAGTGATATGAAATAATTTGGAGACAAGGAATCTGATTGCAAAAAAAAATCCTTCACAGGTTTGAAAGTGATTTGAAGGGGAAACGTAATTTTCTGTAATTATTTATATAATTAATTGTTTTTATATTTATATATAACTATATATAATCTGTATAAATATAATATGTATATATCCATCTGTAATCTTTACATATATTAGTATACATATATATACAACTGTATATATTAATAATGTATATATTA
The DNA here is from genome assembly GCF_046630445.1 of Rutidosis leptorrhynchoides. Taxonomy (NCBI): domain Eukaryota; kingdom Viridiplantae; phylum Streptophyta; class Magnoliopsida; order Asterales; family Asteraceae; genus Rutidosis; species Rutidosis leptorrhynchoides. Next base: position 496,691,691 of record NC_092334.1, on the reverse strand, counting down.
TAATTATTATTTATTTATTTTTTTATAATGTTACTAATATTACACTTAATATTATAAGTGAAAATAATAGTAATAATAATAATAATAATAATAATAATAATAATAATAATAATAATAATAATAATAATAATAATAATAATAATAATAATAGAAATAATAATAATGATGTCATAATAATAACTAAGATCATGATTTTATTACTACTTGTAATAATAATGTTATTAGTATTGATAACAATAATATTAGTAATGATATAACAAATCAAATGTTTATAATAATTTTTAATGATTTTAATAGTACTGTTTGTTATTATTAATAATAATGACAAGTATAGTTAAACTTGTATTTAAATATATTAATATTACAATTTACTAATTAGGTAGTATCTAATAACTATATATTATATATAATAATATATAATAAATATCTAATATGTATTACAATATACATATAATAAAGATTATTGCTCTTCTTTTTATTGCTCCTCTTTTTATTATGCGTCGTCATTTGAAATTAATGCCTTTAATCAGACGTTAAACAAGAACACGATTACAATTGAATTCTGAATTAAATCATTCAGTTACGTGAAATAAATTTATGGAATTCAATTCTAATTCGTATCCCACGGATGGCGCCAATTGATCAATCCTAGATTAGGTGTTTAGTCTAATCTTGAAATTGAGTGCAATGAGGGGTGGATGGTGGTGTTGATAATGTTTTTAGGACCTTATGATCGTCTTTCACTTAGATTCAAGTGATCAATCACCATGTCCCGGTATTGAATGCATTACCTTAGCTCGATTATGATTGATACTTGGGCGTGGCCACAAGTGAATCACAAAAGGCCATAGCAATTGCACAGAATCAACAACCTAAAATGAGAGGCCAAGCTCCCTATTTATAGGTTTGGGATATTCGTGGAGCCAATGTTCGGTCATACTTAGTCAATCCACAATGTTTATGCGGTACATCTTCGCAATCTCAATTTATGCGGGCTTCCGCAATGTTACGGCTCAGTTAGCAATTTGTTATTTATTTCTGCGGATCTTCTTGCACTTGTTTTTGGATTGCCTTTGCACTTAAAATATGCATATACATGCTTATGTATATGATCAGATCACGTCACTAAATTAACAACATCATATAACTTAAATCACCCTGATATAGAGACACAACAAATACGCATATAAACCTAACCTCTTAATTTCAAATCTGTATGTTTTTGGGACCTTATAATCGTCTTTCACTTAGATTCAAGTGATCAATCACCATGTCCCGGTCTTGATTGTGTTACCTTAGCTCGATTATGATTGATACTTGGGCGTGGTCACAAGTGAATCACAAAAGGCCAGAGTAATTGCACAGAATCAGCAACCTAAAATGAGAGGCAGCTCCCTATTTATAGGTTTGGGATATTCGTGGAGCCAATGTTCGCGCATATTTAGTCAATCCTCAATGTTACAGCGCAGTTAGCAATTTGTTATTTATTTTTGTGGTTCTGCTTGCACTTGTTCTTGGATTGCCTTTTGCACTTAAAATATGCCTATACATGCCTATGTGTATGATCAGATCACACCACTAAATTAACAACATCAAGTAACTTAAATCACCCTGATATAGAGACACAACAAATACGCATATAAACCTAACCTCTTAATTTCAGATCACGGTTTTAAAGGGATTGGTAACCGGTTTTAAAACTGGTTCCTATTAGTGGGGGTTTATATTCTCGAGACCGGTTTCAAAACCGGTGTCCATAGTAACCATGTGAACCGGTTTTTTCTATACGAAACACATTTCCATTCTCAGGTTTGAAAACCCGTTTTTTCTTAAAAACCGGTTCCAATCCCTATTTTATTTAATTACATTTTATTTTTTAATGCCACCTTCGAAACCCGTTTGTTTTAAAGAAACCGGTTTCCAATCTCTTATTTTTTTAGTATTATTTCTAAAGCAGTATATACTTGCCAGAATCGATAATGGACCTGCTATATCCAGATATTTACCACTAACTAGTACAAAAATAGTTGCTCATATTAATATTTACCGCAAACATAACAATTGTTTTTTTGCAAACATAAACCATGCATATCAATATTCACCACAAACCTAACTAGTTTTGTGCATTAAATACATTTCGAAATCCAAAAGTCACCTAATTAACAAAGTCATTTACATCATGATATGTATGCCGAAATCCAAAAGTCAACGATTTCTTCCAACTCTCTCTCACTAAATGGTTGTGTATCCTTCCAAGGAATCGATATAAAGACAACAAGAAAGTATAACCAAATTAGTCATTTGACAATTTGTCAAAACAAATTAAACTGTTGCAGGAAGGTGATTGTGTTTTTTCATGTTAGTATGTGTCATCATGATAACATGCAGGAAGGTGACTATTTCAAAGCTAAACAAATATGCAGGAGGTGGTAATAAGTAACTTATACTCTTGTCCAACTCATGTTGCTCATAGAGAATAAATTGATGGATCCATTTCATCACGTAATACCCGCACTCCCAATCGCTTCTTTGTTGTTGACACTACAATTTAAAAAACACTTTTAATTAAGTTTTAACCCAAGACCTCGTAAAATATCATAACACGAACTAAGCTATCAACCTAAATACTTATGTATAAAAAATACATCAATAAACCTCAAAACTGAATAGCCAGAGCTCAACCATTTTGACCCATTAGCCAAACTACGTACCAGTCCATTTTACCACCTCTAGCTAGTAATAATGATCTTATTACTATAAATGATAATTGAAAATGATATCTAAAAATTAGGACTAGTTACAAGGTGAGTTTGGACTTTCATGCATAACATTCACAGTTAAAATTGAAAAGTTAAAAGATACCAGAAGGCACTGAAATTAAGTCTAAAGCAAACCTAAATCTAAACAAATATTAGATTTTGTTACCAAATCTGCACAGTAGCAGCAGAAACAAAGCAACTAAACAGGAACAGTAGCAGCAAAACAGGAACAGTAGCAGCGAAACATGAACAGTACATAGAAGTTAAAAGTTGAGAAAAACTTACCGGAGGTAAATCCCACAAAAGACATCCCATAGCCCGATAAAGAAACAACCATTTTTTGTTTGTTAAGGTTTTAATCAATAAACAAACTATGAGCTATTTGATAAAAACTTACTTATCTACAAGGCCGCTTAATAGATAATCCCGAGCAACCTTATTTTCCTTAAGTGAATCCAAAATGTAGCCATATTTCTTGCGAGGTGATATGATAAACAGGCTCCAATGATTTCTATTAAATTGAAAATGTTACAGCATAAAAGTTTTATAATTTACATAAAAGTTGTATAATTTACATAAAAGTTGTATAATTTAAAAGGTTAAAGGCATATGGTACGTACACTTGATGGTAAGGTAATATGTAATATTTTTCGCGATCTTGGGGCATTACCGTCTTGATGTAAGCGATTACTTTCTTGGGTCCCTCACTACATATACCTTCTGAGATCTGATTTGGATTTAAAAACACGCATCTCTTAGGTGTGGTTAATCGCTTTTGATATGTAAAGCAAGTCCTAAACACATGAATACATTTTAATCATATATCATATGAAATAACACATAATATAAATTATAAAATAACTAATAACTAATTTACTTACATCGAGAACCAAGTGATGATGGATATATCAAGCCATCCATTTGTCATAAACTTCATGATATCGTCACGCATGATTATAAAAAAAGGACTTTCCTCATCGCCAAAGACTTTTTTATCAGCTTTAAATGTTTGCCCGATTGTTAGTGGACTATCTCTTTTCATCCATAAATTATATAGTCTTTTAACGTTTGAGGGTCGCTTTTTAATTATATTAAAGTACATAGCATGCGCACTCATGACTTCATTTGAAACGTTTTTTGAAGTTGACTTCTTCGGTAACGATGCTTGTTAGTTTCCAGATGTAGTTGCCTCATTTCGAAACTTGCTCCTTTTTTCATTTTGAGGTAGAGAAGAAGGCTGTGAACATATCGCATTCAGCATACATACATATATTATATACATTTACATACAGTTAAACTATATATATATATATATATATATATATATATATATATATATATATATATATATACTATAAAAAAAGTTATTCATTAAAACGTACCGTATAGATTTCAAGGTACTACTTTGGCCATTGAATTAAACTACCATTAGCTTGAACTAGAGTCATACTAGTATGGGGCGGCGGTGGCTCGGACAAATCAAAGTCTTCATATTTGGGATACACGGTGTCCACTAAGACAATTACATGAGCATCATATAACTCCATTCTCTCTTCCACGGTCATGATTGGTTGCACCATCCCTAAAGCCATGCGAATCTTTTTCACCCCATAAGGGCGCAATAAATAACACTTAGTTGGACCCTACAACAACACAAATATTATAAACTGAACTACTACAAAATTGCATTATGAAAATATTTCTTCAGATTCAGTAACATCCTAAATAGTGCACATACATTTACTATGTCATGTTTGATACTATAAACTAACTGATTTTTACATTTAAACATTTTAACATATAATGTAAACTAAAACTTTCAACTTAAATTTCAAACAAGCAAATTTTGAGCCTAATATCCTAATCTATTAGAAGCAATTTATTTTATATTTGTATATTCAACCAATCATGATGAGCTAACATATAATAAATGTATTATACTTCGTGTACTAACAGCAAAGTTGAAGACTGTGAAAATGATACAAAATTCAAATAAAGATGTGGCGTTTGAAAATTCAGAAACTTTTTAGCCAATAATAAGTTTTTGATTCTAGACTCTGATCAAATAAACTCAGATAACTTTTTGTCTCAACAATTATAAAGTTTTGAAATTTATATACTTAAACAACTGATCAAGTTATAAAATTTTAAAAACTTTAGAAACTACCTGCATTTCGTCCAACTGATCCAGTTCTGGTGTTCCTGAGGCACAACTACTTCTCCTCGGTTCATCTTCTCGCATACCTTGACTATCACGCAACTCCTTCTTAAGCTCCGCAATTTCTGCATCCACCTTTTCTTTTATAAGCTCCGCAATTTTTGTATCCACAATCTTCTCGCTTCCTGACTTTTTTGACTTTCGCTTCCTTTTCTTGTTCTGCGAATATACTTCTAGACCCTTCCTCCAACCAGTGGTATAGCCAACCACCCTAGTATGCCTGTGATGCCCCTCTCCTACCACTGTCATTAAAAGATCAAATCCCTCTTCTGACTTTCAAGTTCCATCAACTTGCCTTTGGTCCAACTCTACCTATGGAATATATATGAGGTGGACCATTACATCAAAAAAGGAAGGTGGACCATTACATCAAAAATGAAAGGTGGGAAATACATTTCAAGCTGCCAAAGCGTAAGAATAATGTCACTTTGCTATGTATCCAAAACAACATGATCGATCACTTTTGAATGGATCACGTTAAAAAACAAGCAGAGCTTTGTGATTGTATGTCGGATTCGGTCAGGAAGTATTCCACGAATTGCAATAGGAATCATTTGGGTCATCAAAACATGACAATCATGAGACTTCATACCTATAAGTTTATTGTCTTTCATCGAGACCAAACTCCTGATGTTAGCAGAATAGCCGGATGGAACTTTGATAATTTTTTTTGACCTTTGATAGGGTATAACAAGCGATGGGAAGATAAGGTCATTTTCCTACTGGCGTCTTCCTCGAATGAAGCTCCTTTCGAATCTTCATTTCTACCATGTCGTTTCGAACATTAACTCCATATTTCGTCTTCCCTGATATATTCAACAACAAACCTATTACGTTGTCACAAATATTTTTTTCAATATGCATGACATCAACACAATGTCGAACATGTAAATATTTCCAGTACGGTAGATTCCAAAAAATAGAACGTTTTTTCCAAATCCCTTTCTCTCGACTCGTATTACTTTTTCCAAACACAATGTTAATGTTTTCAACCCTGGAAAATGTAGTTTCCCCATCCAACGGTGGTCGTACACTATCAAACTCATCATTACCGTCAAACAAGTTTCCCATCATAAGATATGGATGACTTATTGGAAGCGCTTTTCGATGTCCCATAAACACTGGTTTCTTATAATTTTTTAATCATATCGAACATGTTTCGCTTTCACAAACCGGACATGCCTTCATCCCTTTGGTACCGTAACCCGATAAATTTCCATAAGCCAGAAAATCACTTATGGTACAAAAAATCATGGACCGTAAATTGAAGTTCTCTCTCCTATATGCATCATATACTTGAACACCTGAACTCCATAACGTTTGTAGGTCTTCAACTAACGGGGCTAAATACACATCAATGTCTTTTCCGGGTTGTTTTGGACCTTGGATTAACAAGGATATCATGATGTATTTGTGTGATGACCCGTCCAAATCCCTTTGGACGAATTCATCAATCATTGATTTCATAGTGAGGTTTTGACCTCTATATGATATGTTTTGTAAACATTGCATTCTTTTAAAAAGGCACACCATAAATGAATATCTAATTCCAAGGTTTTTGACATCTGATGATTTCTACATATATACAATCACCGTAAATAATAGTTTACAATACTACATCCGTTGACAATGCAGTCAAAATAAGATACATGGTGATGATTTTGTTGAATGCAAAGTTTTCTCGAATAAAGCATGTATGACTCCATGCACATAGCTTGTATAACGTATAAGCAAACAGCGAAAGACTTCTAGAAACCTGAGAATAAACATGCTTAAAAGTGTCTACACAAAGGTTGGTGAGTTCATAGTTTTAATGTTGCGTATAATCTTTATATAAAGGTGAATCACAAGTTTTCAGTTGTTTCATCTAGAAACGTTTATCAAAATATTCTACGAAATTGAGCACCCTGGTAACTAAACTTAACGTATATATAATTTATACCCTTTGTATAATCATCTTAATAATACACGCAAACCAACGTGTACGCTTCTCAAATAGCATACGTCCGTTAAAAGGCTAGTGCTCTAGCTCGGACGGGGATATCAAGCCCTGTGGATCCATATACAACTATTCGCGCCCACCAGTTCTTATAACCGGCAGTTACTAGTTACCAAAGCTAAGGGATTTTCGGTTCAAACTCGGTGTAGAATTTAGTATGTACTTGTATCCATTGCATTTAAAATAAAGTGCATGTATTCTCAGCCCAAAAATATAGATTGCAAAGGCAATTAAAAAGGGAGCAAATGAAACTCACCTTAGCAGCACATAAGGTCATTCACCAAAAAGTGATCGAAACTCGGAATGCAAAATTAACCGTAGATCTCAACCTAGAGAACATATGTTGGTCAATACATGTCTAATAAGCTAGGTTGGGTCATAGTGTATCACAATCCTAATGCTCGAGACCGACATACAAAAGTTAACAAAAGTCATCTCAAAAGTCAATCTGACCCAATATGATCTTTAAATCTCTACATGTTTATTATATTAACATAATATAAGTCTTGATAGTTGAATGAATTTATAGTTTATCAAACTCAAAACATTATTTATCTCAAGAGTTATATTGTATTTGAATGATCATGGCAATTGGATATATTTTAACATTTCATATAGTTTCCCAATACTTGTAAAACCAGATTATAGTGTTTATAAAGATTTTAAAACATGATAAGACAGTCAACTTTGACAATTGTTCAACAAAACGAGACGTGCCTTATATAGAAATTCATTTACTCGATTAGTAATATCTAAAAATCCACTTTATCAATCTCATAGACAAGTTGTTTAAATATTAATTTACAGTTTCAAACACAATTTCAATTAACGTCAACCATAATTCAGTTGACCGTATCTTTTAATCCGTTCATCGAAATCACGCGATTTCTAAATGAAAAGTTATTGATTTTTCGACAGCTTTCCAACGACATGCATATCATATACCTTTTATCAATAACATATGTATCAAAATCATGATTCATCATAGACTATCTAACGACAAAATTAAAGCATACAAGCATGCATAAACATATATACTCGAGCACTAGACATGGATACACTATTAAAATTTAAAAGATAAGATATGAATACTCATTTATTAATATAGTGATTCAATATTGTAGGAAAGTACGTAGACGCAATGGAGATGACAAATACTAGGTTGACCTTGCGAGCATACCCCCGAACTATACCCATAACCTCCAAAGCGATAACCCATAATTTCCTTAGCTCTATCCCTCTCAAAAACCAATTTTAAAAACATGCGAGCAGAACCTCGTCATAGTATTTTATGTATAATACTAATAATAATAATACTACTAATATTAATATTATAAGATTAATAATAATCTTTAATAATAATATTAATAATTAAAATAAATATATAAGATAAGTAATACGGAGCATTAGAGAGAATTGAGAAGGAATGGATAAAACAATGAAACCGAACTCGTGCAATTTAAAGAACCTTACACCCACCTAACCCCCATGCGATCGCATGGGAATTTTCCTGTGTGGCCATGCGATCGCATGCCTTGTAAAACAGCTCACAATTTGATCAAAGTTCTACCGACACTTATAATCTTAATATATATATATTATTTAATATATAATATATTTAATCTTTAGAATTAATTAAATATTATATTATATTCACGTGCATAGTTGACTTGTAATTTTTACACCGATGTGTTGTACGTTGACCCTCGACTTCAGTACCGGTTCCGATTTTTCGAACGCATTTTCGTATGCTTAGAAAACTGGTACTTTACGTTTCGTGTAATGTACCTTTATCAATAATAAGACTCAAATCAATGAAAAATTATCCACTCAAAGTGTAACTTATTCATTTGAGTGTTTTGGTCATTTGCTTCTATAAATCGACGTCTCGTTACTTACCAATATATATTATAATAATACTATTTTAAATCCAAAACGTTTTACGACTAAGTTAATATTATATTTTTGTAAAATATATATATATATATATATATATATATATATATATATATATATATTATATATATATATATATATATACGTATATTTTCCAATCCAATTATAATGGTTCGTGAATCCTCAGAGTTTGGTCAAGGTTAAATGAATGTATGAATACAGTTTACACTTCTTGAGATTCAACTTAACAAACTTTGCTTATCGTGTCGAAATAATATAAAGATAAAGTTTAAATTTGGTCAAAAATTTCCGGGTTGTCACAGTACCTACCCGTTAAATAAATTTCGTACCGAAATTTGATTGGGATGGTCATCCCTGACAATAAGTATGTTTTCATGACGCATTTGAGCTAAAAATTAGAGTTTTATCATCATCAATTAATATAGAATAAACAATTTGATTACTCGAAGAGTATAAGTGAAGCTATCACAAAAGAGTAAAATGAATAAATGTAGATTCGTCATATCTTTTGACGTAGATAAGCTTGATTTCCGAAGTTCAAGAGATTTGGAGAAAATCTTAATAAGAGTTGATTCTTCGGTAATCAAGGGAATTATGATCCGCTTTAAATGCGATCATCTGTTTTGATTGCTCTGTCAGATATTTTACTATAAATCCACCTCATTCGTTTCCTTACAACTTACACCTTCTATTCTTTCTCCCTCAACTCATATTTTTAAAAATATTCATCAATATGCTCCATCCAGTGTTGATTCTCGATATACTCCTCACTTTCATATCTGTCGTTCTTCTTATTCATCTACATCAGGAAGAATCTATTTACTTTTACTATACCCTTGGGTTTATAGTGTTTTTAGTTCTCCCGTGTCTTTATATTGCTATATGCATCGATATATACGGTTTATAATTTTTGAGTTGTTGTTGGGTTTTATATCTTCCCTTATATTTCGATGTCTCTGCTTATGTCTTTCTATAATCATTGACATTCATAGTTAATACTCTCTCCAATTTGCTGTGATTTATACCCCCATTGCTACTTTGAAGCTTCATGCTTTTATCTTCTCTTCTTAACCCTCGTGTGAAGCAAGCAATGGTCCAGAATTTGTAGGTATGAAGTTTCGGATGAACATGACTAATGTTCTATGAAAGAAATGGTAATAGCACAATCTGACTTGTCAAATTACCAGAATTCAAAGGAAAGATAGGATTATCAAGAAAATATGTTCTTGATATGTTTATAGATTAGATAGAATGTAAGAGTCATGTATCATGGCACATGATGACGTTATAGTCTATGAATCATCATGTTTCATTAGAAACTCAGCATTACTTACTATAATATAACCACGTTGATCAAGTGTCATTATATTATACTAACTCATGCTTCAATTCTCAACACTTCTTAAAAAACATTCATAATTTGAACTCGAAGGCTTACAGAATATAGAAACTAAACAGTTTCCTTTATGATGTAATACGGATAACGCGAGGAGATAAATGATTTCAGATAAGAATAGTTATGAGGATATCTCCAGAAATATCGAGGATATTTATAATGAAAGATACGATGATATCTTAGAATTTCTAATATCGAAAGATGATAAAGAAGATTTATCCGTAAAGGTTTAGAGTCAGGAGTAAGGTATTCGTTAATAACTTCAGCAGATACTGAATCATTTGGATTCTTTAAAGGCAGGTTTAGTCTTTGTGATTTGTCCACAGCCTCCTTCATGGTTTGCTCAATCCATTTTCCAGTTCCAAACCTTCTCTTTTTCTGAGCTTTGCCAACACACTATTCTTTATCATCAAACTTTTGGCTGTTAAGATCGTTTACAGTTTTTGCTGCTTCATCAGAATTCAAAGTTATCATAACCGAATCGTCGGTTATCAATCCGAGGTGTTTTCAAAAGTTTGAAGGGTTTGCATGAAGCTTGTAATTGTCAAGATACATATGATGTTCTAGAATTTTGAATGATAGAATATATATATATATATATATATATATATATATATATATATATATATATATATATATATATATATATATATATATATATATATATATATATATATATATATATATATATATATATATATATATATATATTTTTTTTTTTTGGGGTTTATGAATAGAAGTGATGTTCTAGCACAGTTTTGAAGTCAAAGTATAGCTTTAAAAGATGTAAGAATCTAAGAGTGATGTTTTCTGTTAAATCTTGGCTTGGATTCTGATTTTTCAAAATCAGACTATGTAATCAAATTTGGATGCGAATGGTTGTTTTGATTTCTATGAAAGAATGTATATTGTTGTGAAAGTAGTGAATATAGTTGATGATTGCTGAATCAGATTCGAAGAATGTAACATATTATTTGTGAATTTATATATCTTTTGGGTATTACCTACCCGTTAAAAGTTTCACAAATAATATTTTGTACAAGAGGATTTTATCACAATTTTTATGAAAATATTAATATGTATATTTTCTTCAAATGTAATACAGATTTAATGAGTTAATATCATATTAAGCTCATTTAATTTTTTTTGGCTGGATTAGAAATGAATAATCTCTAAAATATTAAAGATTTCATAATCTTCGCGGAGTATTTCACTAATGTAATCAATACTTCATTATTCAGTTTTATTGATATTTCCTTAGTGAATCATGATGATGCTCATGGAACTCTTGCTAACTTCGCAAGGTACGAATGATGTTTTCTAGAAAGTTTCGAGTACATCGAAAATGAAAGTATAAAATCAAACGTGTAATTGAATAATACACTTAGTTTATTATGAAAAGGAATTCATTAAATTTGAAACAGAGATTGTAGTTAACGATGGTTATGTCGTTAATAAAGGATGTATATCATTGCATATTAGTAATATGAACTAATTGAGTAGTACCCACCAGTTAAGATTCACACGTAATAGCTTGGTACGAAAAGATTTATTTTGATTTCAAAATTCATATATATAAAATATACATATAATTTCTTCAGGGAAAATGAGTTAATACTTCGTAACTCGTTGATATAATATATGCGTTGTTGATTTGTGATGATGTTGGTGATTATGGAATTGGCGGAACTTATAGTGCTACAGGTTTTGCCGGTGTTGGTGATACTGACGGTACTATTGATGATGCTGGTAAAACAAGTCTAGCTTGTAAATCGTGCACCATTCCGGTCAGGGTTTCTAATCTTCCTTTTATCATTTCGGTCCACTCATCTGACTTACGGTTACAGCTGGAATAGATAATCTCTAAGACTTTAGAGATTACATAATCTCCGCAGAATATTTCTCCAATGAAGTTATGAATCAATACTTCACCGGTTATTGTTGTTAGTACTCCTTGGTATCTATGGTGCGTATGACATTGATGTTCGAGGTACAGATTGTGATGTTGAGGCTTGCGGTGCAGATGTTGTTGGTGGTGGTAATGGTACTGTTGGTGTTGATACTGGTGGTGCAGTTGGTGATTGTGGGGCTTGTGATGCTTGTAAGTTCTGCATCATATTCTCCAAAGCTAATACTCGAGCGCGAAGCTTGTTGACTTCTTCTACTACACCGGGATGATTGGAAGTTCAGACGAGCGGATGAATAAGATCCAGAATTTGAGTGAGTATATAATCATGATGAGATACTCTAGAGATGAGAGAGAAAATGGTATTACGAACAGGTTCGCCGGTAAGTGCTTCAGGTTCTTCGCCAAGAGGGCAATGTGGTGGACGGAAGGGATCGCCTTCTTCTTGTCTCCAATGATTAAGTAAGCTACGAACCCATCCCCAATTCATCCAGAATTGGTGATGGCTGATTGGTTGATCCATTCCGGTTACACTGTCTTCGGAGTTCAGGTGAATATCCATATCGGAATAACTGTCGGAGTTTAAGGAATTTGAACTAGATACGGGATCCATCTTGTATAATTAGAGAGATGATTTTTGATATGAAATAGATTATAGAATTTAGATTGGTACTCTTCAATACATAATTTACATATGTATATATAATACCAAAATCCCGTAAATTACGGAGAAATTTTTGGAAGATGTCAGGAAAAGTTTACAGTAATAGATATGCTAAGATATGAATTTTGTTGGTACACTATCTATGCAGTAAATGCAGTAAGACGTGTCTAGACTTAGGAATGATAAGCAGGTAATTTCTGACAAGAAATGATAAGTAAAACTCGGTAAAAACAGATACGGTCATAGTCCAGACTCACTAATGCATCCTAACAATTACCAGTTAAACACACTAATGCAAATTCTGGTTCCCTATGACCTCAAGCTATGATATCAACTGTGATGACCCGTCCAAATCCCTTTGGACGAATTCATCAATCATTGATTTCATAGTGAGGTTTTGACCTCTATATGATACGTTTTGTAAACATTGCATTCTTTTAAAAAGGCACACCATAAATGAATATCTAATTCCAAGGTCTTTGACATCTGATGATTTCTACATATATACAATCACCGTAAATAATAGTTTACAATACTACATCCGTTGACAATGCAGTCAAAATAAGATACATGGTGATAATTTTGTTGAATGCAAAGTTTTCTCGAATAAAGCATGTATGACTCCATGCACATAGCTTGTATAACGTCTAAGCAAACAGCGGAAGACTTCTAGAAACCTGAGAATAAACATGCTTAAAAGTGTCTACACAAAGGTTGGTGAGTTCATAGTTTTAATGTTGCGTATAATCTGTATATAAAGGTGAATCACAAGTTTTCAGTTGTTTCATCCAGAAACATTTATCAAAATATTCTACGAAATTGAGCACCCTGGTAACTAAACTTAACGTATATATAATTTATACCCTTTGTATAATCATCTTAATAATACACGCAAACCAACGTGTACGCTTCTCAAATAGCATATGTCCGTTAAAAGGCTAGTGCTCTAGCTCGGACGGGGATATCAAGCCTTATGGATCCATATACAACTATTCGCGCCCACTAGTTCTTATAACCGGCAGTTACTAGTTACCAAAGCTAAGGGATTTTTGGTTCAAACTCGGTGTAGAATTTAGTATGTACTTGTATCCATTGCGTTTAAAATAAAGTGCATGTATTCTCAGCCCAAAAATATAGATTGCAAAGGCAATTAAAAAGGGAGCAAATGAAACTCACCTTAGCAGCACATAAGGTCATTCACCAAAAAGTGACCGAAACTCGGAATGCAAAATTAACCGTAGATCTCAACCTAGAGAACATATGTTGGTCAATACATGTCTAATAAGCTAGGTTGGGTCATAGTACATCACAATCCTAATGCTCGAGACCGACATACAAAACTTAACAAAAGACATCTCAAAAGTCAATCTGACCCAATATGATCTTTAAATCTCTACATGTTTATTATATTAACATAATATAACTCTTGATAGTTGAATGAATTTATAGTTTATCAAACTCAAAACATTATTTATCTCAAGAGTTATATTGTATTTGAATGATCATGGCAATTGGATATATTTTAACATTTCATATAGTTTCCCAATACTTGTAAAACCAGATTATAGTGTTTATAAAGATTTTAAAACATGATAAGACAGTCAACTTTGACAATTGTTCAACAAAACGAGACGTGCCTTATATAGAAATTCATTTACTCGATTAGTAATATCTAAAAATCCACTTTATCAATCTCATAGACAAGTTGTTTAAATATTAATTTACAGTTTCAAACACCATTGCAATTAACGTCAACCATAATTCAGTTGACCATATCTTTTAATCCGTTCATCGAAATCACGCGATTTCTAAATGAAAAGTTATTGATTTTTCGACAGCTTTCCAACGACATGCATATCATATACCTTTTATCAATAACATATGTATCAAAATCGTTATTCATCATAGACTATCTAACGACAAAATTAAAGCATACAAGCATGCATAAACATATATACTCGAGCACTAGACATGGATACACTATTAAAATTTAAAAGATAAGATATGAATACTCATGTATTAATATTGTGATTCAATATTGTAGGAAAGTATGTAGACGCAACGGATATGACAAATACCAGGTTGAACTTGCGAGCATACCCCCGAACCATACCCATAACCTCCAAAGCGATAACCCATAATTTCCTTAGCTCTATCCCTCTCAAAAACCAATTTTAAAAACATGCGAGCAGAACCTCGTCGTAGTATTTTATGTATAATACTAATAATATTAATACTACTAATATTAATATTATAAGATTAATAATAATCTTTAATAATAATATTAATAATTAAAATAAATATATAAAATAAGTAATATGGAGCATTAGAGAGAATTGAGAAGGAATGGATAAAACAATGAAACCGAACTCATGCAATTTAAAGAACCTTACACCCACCTAACCCCCATGCGATCGCATGGGAATTTGCTTGTGTGGCCATGCGATCGCATGCCTTGTAAAACAGCTCACAATTTGATCAAAGTTCTACCGACACTTATAATCTTAATATATATATATATATATATATATATATATATATATTATTTAATATATAATATATTTAATCTTTAGAATTAATTAAATATTAAATTATATTCACGTGCATAGTTGACTTGTAATTTTTACACCGATGTGTTGTACGTTGACCCTCGACTTCAGTACCGGTTCCGGTTTTTCGAACGCATTTTCGTACGCTTAGAAAACTGGTACTTTACGTTTCGTGTAATGTACCTTTATCAATAATAAGACTCAAATCAATGAAAAATTATCCACTCAAAGTGTAACTTATTCATTTGAGTGTTTTGGTCATTTGCTTCTATAAATCGACGTCTCGTTACTTACCAATATATATTATAATAATACTATTTTAAATCCAAAACATTTTACGACTAAGTTAATATTATATTTTTGTAAATATATATATATATATATATATATATATATATATATATATATATATATATATATATATATATATATATATATATATATATATATATATATATATATATATACGTATATTTTCCAATCCAATTATAATGGTTCGTGAATCCTCAGAGTTTGGTCAAGGTTAAATGAATGTATGAATACAGTTTACACTTCTTGAGATTCAACTTAACAAACTTTGCTTATCGTGTCAGAATAATATAAAGATAAAGTTTAAATTTGGTCGAAAATTTTCGGGTTGTCACAATTTGCGTTTCATGCATAACCATGGTGGGAGATTATATATACATAAAAGAACCGGCCAAGTGCTATGACGACTGCACATGTTTTGAACAGCTTAATACCATTGGAACTAAGTCCCAAATCTAATATTTCTAACCTCATTTTCAAATTCCGCGTATATATTATCAATATTTCTCCATTGAGAAGAAGCTGCCACATGTCTTAGTTTACCATCCTTTTTACTGTAGTGACCCGAACTTTTCCATGTTTATATATATTAATTGAGATTGATATTTACATGATTAAATGTTTCCAACATGTTAAGCAATCAAACTTGTTAAGACTTGATTAATTGAAATATGTTTCATATAGACAATTGACCACCCAAGTTGACCGGTGATTCACGAACGTTAAAACTTGTAAAAACTATATGATGACATATATATGGATATATATATAGTTAACATGATACTATGATAAGTAAACATATCATTAAGTATATTAACAATGAACTACATATGTAAAAACAAGACTACTAACTTAATGATTTTTAAACGAGACATATATGTAACGATTATCGTTGTAAAGACATTTAATGTATATATATCATATTAAGATATATTCATACATGATAATATCATGATAATATAATAATTTAAAATCTCATTTGATATTATAAACATTGGGTTAACAACATTTAACAAGATTGTTAACCTAAAGGTTTCAAAACAACACTTACATGTAACGGCTAACGATGACTTAACGACTCAGTTAAAATGTATATACATGTAGTGTTTTAATATGTATTTATACACTTTTGAAAGACTTCAATACACTTATCAAAATACTTCTACTTAACAAAAATTCTTACAATTACATCCTCGTTCAGTTTCATCAACAATTCTACTCGTATGCACCCGTATTCGTACTCGTACAATACACAGCTTTTAGATGTATGTACTATTGGTATATACACTCCAATGATCAGCTCTTAGCAGCCCATGTGAGTCACCTAACACATGTGGGAACCATCATTTGGCAACTAGCATGAAATATCTCATAAAATTACAAAAATATGAGTAATCATTCATGACTTATTTACATGAAAACAAAATTACATATCCTTTATATCTAATCCATACACCAACAACCAAAAACACCTACAAACACTTTCATTCTTCAATTTTCTTCATCTAATTGATCTCTCTCAAGTTCTAAGTGTTCTTCATAAATTCTACAAGTTCTAGTTACATAAAATCAAGAATACTTTCAAGTTTGCTAGCTCACTTCCAATCTTGTAAGGTGATCATCCAACCTCAAGAAATCTTTGTTTCTTACAGTAGGTTATCATTCTAATACAAGGTAATAATCATATTCAAACTTTGGTTCAATTTCTATAACTATAACAATCTTATTTCAAGTGATGATCTTACTTGAACTTGTTTTCGTGTCATGATTCTGCTTCAAGAACTTCGAGCCATCCAAGGATCCGTTGAAGCTAGATCCATTTTTTTCTTTTCCAGTAGGTTTATCCAAGGAACTTAAGGTAGTAATGATTTTCATAACATCATTCGATTCATACATATAAAGCTATCTTATTCGAAGGTTTAAACTTGTAATCACTAGAACATAGTTTAGTTAATTCTAAACTTGTTCGCAAACAAAAGTTAATCCTTCTAACTTGAATTTTAAAATCAACTAAACACATGTTCTATATCTATATGATATGCTAACTTAATGATTTAAAACCTGGAAACACGAAAAACACCGTAAAACCGGATTTACGCCGTCGTAGTAACACGAAAGGCTGTTTTGGGTTAGTTAATTAAAAACTATGATAAACTTTGATTTAAAAATTGTTATTCTGAGAAAATGATTTTTATTATGAACATGAAACTATATCCAAAAATTATGGTTAAACTCAAAGTGGAAGTATGTTTTCTAAAATGGTCATCTAGACATCGTTCTTTCGACTGAAATGACTACCATTACAAAAATGACTTGTAACTTATTTTTCTGACTATAAACCTATACTTTTTCTGTTTAGATTCATAAAATAGAGTTCAATATGAAACCATAGCAATTTGATTCACTCAAAACGGATTTAAAATGAAGAAGTTATGGGTAAAACAAGATTGGATAATTTTTCTCATTTTAGCTACGTCAAAATTGGTAACAAATCTATTCCAACCATAACTTAATCAACTTGTATTGTATATTATGTAATCTTGAGATACCATAGACACGTATACAATGTTTCGACCTATCATGTTGACACATCTATATATATTTCGGAACAACCGTAGACACTCCATATGTGAATGTTGGAGTTAGCTATACAGGGTTGAGGTTGATTCCAAAATATATATAGTTTGAGTTGTGATCAATACTGAGATACGTATACACCAGGTCGTGGATTGATTCAAGATAATATTTATTGATTTATTTCTGTACATCTAACTGTGGACAACTAGTTGTAGGTTACTAACGAGGACAGCTGACTTAATAAACTTAAAACATCAAAATATATTAAAAGTGTTGTAAATATATTTTGAACATACTTTGATATATATGTATATATTATTATAGGTTCGTGAATCAACCAGTGGCCAAGTCTTACTTCCCGACGAAGTAAAAATCTGTGAAAGTGAGTTAGAGTCCCACTTTTAAAATCTAATATTTTTGGGATGAGAATACATGCAAGTTTTATAAATGATTTACAAAATAGACACAAGTACGTGAAACAACATTCTGTGGTTGAATTATCGAAATCGAATATGCCCCTTTTATTAAGTCTGGTAATCCAAGAATTAGGGAACAGACACCCTAATTGACGCGAATCCTAAAGATAGATCTATTGGGCCTAACAAACCCCATCCAAAGTACTGGATGCTTTAGTACTTCGAAATTTATATCATATCCGAAGGGTGTCCCGGAATGATGGGAATATTCTTATATATGCATCTTGTTAATGTCGGTTACCAGGTGTTCACCATATGAATGATTTTTATCTCTATGTATGGGATGTGTATTGAAATATGAAATCTTGTGGTCTATTATTATGATTTGATATATATAGGTTAAACCTATAACTCACCAACATTTTTGTTGATGTTTTAAGCATGTTTATTCTCAGGTGATTATTAAGAGCTTCCGCTGTCGCATACTTAAATAAGGACGAGATTTGGAGTCCATGCTTGTATGATATTGTGTAAAAACTGCATTCAAGAAACTTATTTTATTGTAACATATTTGTATTGTAAACCATTATGTAATGGTCGTGTGTTGAAAGGACCGCTACTAATCCATCCAGACGAAGTCCTTAACATTTGGTCTCATTGCGATGATCGACTCCAAGTAATGTTCTTAAAATGAGCACATGCACAGCGGAAGACTTAATTTGTACCTGAGAATAACATGCTTTAAAACGTCAACATAAAGTTGGTGAGATATATAGGTTTGATGCTAACAGTGTTATAACTATGGACCACAAGATTTCATATGTAAATATTTTAATAAAGATATTCTAAGTGGTTGAGCACTTGGTAACCATACTTAACATTTAATCACGTCGCATATTCCCTTTATTATGAAAACTTACTACACTGTACCAAGTATAGTCACGAAACGAAGTACTGTGCAACCGTTGAATACTGGTCGTCCAGTCCGGTTGGGGTTGTCAGGCCCGATAGATCTATCAACAGGATTCGCGTTTACAATACCGCTGTAAATAATAGTTACCAAGCTACAGGGAAGTATGCCAGTGGTACAACTCAACGTAGAATATATTTTTTAGTTACTTGTGTCCATATCGTAAAACATAAAATACATGTATTCTCATCCCGAAATATTTAGAGTTTAAAAGTGGGACTATATACTCACCATACTGTATTTTGTAGTAAAAATACATATAACACCATTGATCAATTATAGGGTTGGCCTCGGATTCACGAACCTATTTCAGTAGTACATATATTAAAACACATAATGAGCATATAATGACTTTCAATCCAGCTTATAGATATATTACTTGTTAGAATTATTAATGTATTTATTATTTCTAATACAATATATATATATATATATATATATATATATATATATATATATATATATATATATATATATATATATATATATATATATATATATATATATATATATATATATATATATTTAATTATCTTTAGTTTGTCAAAATAAACATTATGATAATACTAAAAATTAGATTTAACAAATAATAATGTTGATAATAACCCTATTCATTTTCTTTGTAATAATAATAATAATAATAATAATAATAATAATAATAATATACCTTATATACTAAATATGTCCATTAGTATAATGGAAGTCAAGACTAGGAAGTCCAATTATGTTTACTAAATGGATCCACAAGCCCAACTCGAAGCCTGGTACTATGCTTGATGGGCCACAGCAGCCCAAGTTTTAAGACAGCTTCAGATAAAAATAATATGTAGTTGCCTAGTATCGATCCCACGACCTCTCCTTCAACCCACACATGCCCAAACCATTGCTCTGCTGTTTCTTTTATGCTTTAATTACCGAATTAAAACAATATAACCTATGTCTATCTGTTCTCTCTTCTTTATATCAAAACCCATTTAATTTCTTTATCATCATCTAGTAATCTCATCATCATCGTTACAGTCCCATATCATTCATCAATACACCATCTTCGTTTCTATCACGTATTTTATTAAAGTAATATAGATGGGCTTTTGTTTGCTGGACTAGGATTCGGGTACAGGCCCAATAACAAAATAGACCTCGGCCCGACTGAAAAACTTATGGACCTTCTTTTATTTGATAACTTGAATCGTGAATTGGCAGCAATAACAAAAAAATTCGCATGTACCAAACATCATCACATCATCATCATCTATTTTATTTTATTTTTTTTTTTAATGCGAAAAGGAAAGTCACGAATGGGGCTTCAGTAGGGTTCGGTTACTTTTAATAATAGATACGATTTAGTCAATAATATCAATTTCACCTAAAAAAACACGTCCCCTTTGATTGTTTCTTTTTGCTTTTGGTGGACCATCAATAAACTAACTAATCCCACTTGCAAATCAATTCGACCCACTTGTAGTATTAAAATCCTCATGGCCTAACCATCGATATAAAATTAGATATGTAGGTTATCTTTCGAACAGTAACAAAGAGATCAACATGGAATTGTAGTAAGAGAACAGTAGCTACAACTGGTGGTTCCATGGTGGTTATGGTTGTTCTTGTGATCGATCAAACCAAAATAAGATAACAAGCAAGTGCAGCGGGTTTGTGTGGTGTTGTTATTAGGTGTCAGTTTTTCAAATAGAAAACAAGAGAGAGAGAAGAGAGAGAAAGAAGAAGGCGTCGGTTATGATGGAGGTGGTGGTGTTTGTAATTCGATAGTAGTGGTGGAGAATGGTGGCGACTAGGGTGGTCTGGTGAAAGGTGGAGGTTGCTTACGGTCTCGGTGGTGGAAGAAGTTTAAAGGTGTCTTCGTTTGAAACTAGGACAATAACAGTCGACAATAAAAATATACAGGTGGGTTTTGTTTACCATCGATCGTGAAAAGGTTTGCTTTAGTTCACGATGGATTTCGATAATAGAATCAATCAACGGGTTAATTACGTGTGGTTGTACTCAAATATAATAGAATCAGGTTCAAGAGAGTGTTTGTGGGGTTTGATGGTTTGTGTTGTAGTAGTGACGGGTGTGGTTCCAACCGAAGTGGTTCATGGCGTTTGAGTGGTATCGTGGTGTTATGGTTGGTAACGGGCTGCAAACAGAAAACGGGTAGCAGTAAAAGGCTACACAAAATAGTGGTTGTAGGTTGGAAGGTGGGTGACGGTTTAGGGTGTTGGATGATGTGGCGGTTTACGAGATTGGAGCAGAAAACATAAGATAGCTGCACCAAGAATGCTTGACAGATGAATACTTTTGTGGTGAAGGTGGTATCGAGTTTCAAATGGTGGTTTAAAAGATAGTAATGGCGGATCATAGTGTGGTGCCGGGTGTTCAAATATGGTGGTTATCGATGATTAAGGTGATTTTATGGTTTAGATATGAAGATCACATACATATATATATATATATCTATATAGTTAGATTTATAGAGTGAAAAGGTAGAATAGATGGATGTATGCAGACAAAGAATAGAATTCTACGTGTCTATTAGATGTTAGTGTATTGAAATCAAAAGTAGAACAATAATTGCATGATTGAGGTATTAATTATAATTGATCAAGTGTGATAATGGGACAATGAAAAGTCACGGGAAGAAACAAAACAAAAATAAATAAAGGAGATCGTGACACTCTGTTATACAACTGTCTATATATTATATATAATAATAATAATAATAATATTAATTAATAATAATAATTATAATAATAATAAAAACAATTTACATGTATATATACAAATATAGAATAGTTGATATATTTATTTAAATTGATAAAGATAATTATAGTATGATGACATTATTAATAATCAATAATGTTAATAATAATCATAATAATATTAATAAAAATATAATAAATTACAAGTAACAAAATTTCATGTAATAATTTATATATATATATATATATATATATATATATATATATATATATATATATATATATATATATATATATATATATATATATATTTACATAATTATTTTCACACATTTGTTCGTGAATCGTCGGACATGGTCAAAAGGGTAATTGATTATCCGAATATAAATTTCATACTTTCTAGACTCAACATTACCGATTTTTGCTTATCGTGTCGGAAGCATATAAAGATTAAGGTTTAAATTTGGTCGGAAATTTCCGGGTCGTTACAGTACCCACCCGTTAAAGAAATTTCGTCCCCGAAATTTGATCGAGATTGCATGACTAACAATAAAATATTTTTATGATGAATATGAATTGTTAACTAGAGTTTTATCACCATTTAGTAATAGTGGTAAAACGATTCGATTATGTGAAACGTACGAGTGAAGCTGTCACAAGAGATTGAGATAGAGATGTAACTTTTGACGTAGTCACAGTGAATTTCCGGAATTTAAGGAATTTAAAAGAAAATCTTACGTAATAAGATTTGGTTCTTCAGTGATCAGAATCTTTTTTTTTTTTTTTTGATTTAACGTGACAATCTGTTTCGATTTCTTTGTCGGATATTTCACTATAAATCCACTTTCTTCCCTTCCTTACTTCCATACTTCACATCTTCTATCATTTCTTCTTACTTCCTATTTTTACTACATTCGTCAATATTCTCCATCCCATTTTGATCCTTGATATACTTCTAACCTTCATATCAATCATCCTTCTTTTTCATCTACCGCCAGAAAAATCTATTACTTTTACTATACTCTTGTGTTTATAGTGTTTGTAGTTCTCCTGTGTCTTTACGTTGCATTACGTATTGATATACACGGTTTGTAATTTCTGAGTGATTGTTGGGTTTTATATCTTCCCGTCCTCAAGTCAAGCGAGCAATGATCCGAAATTCGTAGGTATGAAACTCGAAATGTACATAGCTAATGCTCTTAGAAAGAAATGGTAATGGCACGATTTTGACTTGTCAAATTACCAGAATATCCTGGAAAAGATAGAACTATCAAGATAATATGTTCCTAATATGGTTGGATTGGATAGAATGTAAGAGTCGTGTAACATGACACATGATGATGATATTGTGAATCATCACATCCATTAGAAACTTAACATGACTTACTGTAATATAATGAAGTTGATCAAGTTTCATTATATTATACTAATTCATGCATCAGTTCCCAACATTACTTCAAACATTCCTATTTTAAACTCGAAAGTTTTAGAATTTAGGAACTAATACAGTTCCTTTCGTATTGCAACGCAGAAGTTACGGAAGGATAAATGATCTCAAATAGAAATAGTTGTGAAAATATCTCCAGAAATATGGAGAATATGTATAACGAAAGATATGAAGATATCTTATAATATCTAATATAAGATGATGATGAAGAATATCATCCGGGCAAGGTTTAGGATAAAGAGTAGGGTTCTTACTGACAGTTTCAGCAGGCACTGAATCATTTTGATTCTTTGAAGTCAAACTTATTCTTTGTGATTTGTCCACGGCTTACTTCATAGTTTCGCATAATCCGCTTTTTGATACTAAATTTTCTATTGAGTGTTTCCAATACTCCGTTCTTTATCATCAGCTTTTGGCTATTATGACCATCTACAACATGCTGCTTCGTTAGCATTCTCAAAGTTAACGGATCTGGGTCATCGGTTATCAAACTGAGGTGGTTTCAGGAGAATTGTGTTTTTAGATGGTTAAACGCTGATGATGTAATATAAAAGATTCTCCGGTAACGACAGCGAAAGAATAACGTGTATATATATCGAAACTAACCTTTCTGAGAAGTCGAGGTTAACTTGCTGGAGCTGTGACAAAATTGGCTAATTTGGAAAGGGATTGCAAAGTTATTTTGGGTAATAATAACACTAAAGAAATTAACACTGCTGCGTGTTAAACGTTGACTCAGTCTCCGAGAGTCTTACAGGAGCATAACTCTTTTCTTTCGTAGATGAAACGCTGTTGGTTCATCCTCTCGATTGAGGGGTTTTCAAGAATCATGAAAGATTTGAACACGCATTGTAATTGTCGAGATACAAATGAGGTTTAAGATGAAATCAAGTGGCAAGCTTGAAGAATTATTTAGTTTCATATGTTATAATCAATATTTTTATTTAATTCATTTTAATTGTCCAAAGTTAGCAGTCCAATAGTCCGATGGTTCAATGATTCATATATAATTTAATATATAATATTCGAATTAAATAATACGTATCGTGACCCGTGTACCGGTCTCGGTGTCGATCACAACTCAAAGTATATATATATTTTGGAATCAACTCCGACCCTGTATAGCCAACTCCCACCTTCACATATAGAGTGTCTACGGTTGTTCCGAAATATATATATAGATGGGTCGATATGATAAGTCGAAACCTTGCATACGTGTCCCGTTATTTAAAGTGCGTAAAAGTAAATAACAGAAATTAAATGACGATAAATAAAATTGCGAGAATGTAAATTGCGATAAATTAAATGTTAATCAGTTAGCTGGGAACAGTTAGCCGGAACAGTTAGCGTGGAATCCTTAACAGATTTTCAATTAGTTAATTCGTGTGTTTCTAACGATTTTTAATTTGTCCAATGTTTCTTCTTTATGCCACTTGTTGGATTCGGATAGGTAAAAATTCAAATATGAAATTTGAAAGGAAATGGTTATTATGTGATGAACGGATACGTATATCGGTGATTGTAAGTAGGATAGTAAGTGACCGTTGAATCAGATTCAAAGAATGTACAGTGTAACTTGTTAATGTGAATTTTAAATATTCCTTGGGTACTACCCACCCGTTAAAATATTTTCATCATTAACAGTTTGTACGAAAGAATTTTTAATTACGATCTTTATGAAAATATACTTGCATATATATTTTCTTCAGATGTAATTATGAATTTAATGAGTCAATAAAATATTAATCTCATTTGATTTATCGTTAATACTTGATTACATGATCTCTAAAACATTAGAGATTACATAATCGTCATGTCGAACGAAGAAAAATGAGGTAGAACGATACATAAGACGAAGGTAATCGATGTAGAACGATATGTAGAACGAAGATCATACTTGAAGTACAGATGATGATATTGAGGCGTGTGATGTTGATATCCGAGATACAGATCGTGATGTTGAGATTTACGACGTGATTGTGGTTGGGTGTTAAGAGTATTGTTGGCGTTGATGATGATGATACAGATTATGCTGCTGGTGCTGCTGCTGATGTTTGTAACCTCCGCACCAGATTCTCCAAAGCCATTACTCGAGCACGTAGTTCGTTAACTTCTTTTATTATGTCGGGATGATTGACGATTGGAACGAGCGGGTGAGTAGGATTTGAAATATAGGATAATATATATTCGTAACGGGATACTCTAAAAATGAGAGGGTAAATGGTTTCTCGAATAGGTTTGTCGGTAAGCGCTTCAGGTTCATTCCCAAAAGGGCAATTTGGTGGATGAAAAGGATCTTTGAGATGAAACGATTATCGAATATCGGATGATATTCTAACTATATAGAATATATAATACTAAAGATTTCGTAGACTACAGAGGAACCTACGGCATGTGTCAGGCAAATCTACAGATGCGCTAAGATAGGAATTATCAGATACGCTAAAATATGAATTTTGTCTATACACTATCTATGCACTAAATGCAGTGAGACGTGTCTAGACTTAAGAATGATAAGCAGGCAATTTTCTAGGGATGATAAGCAGATGATTTCCGACTAGATGTGATAAGCAAAACTTTTTGACATGTAGACACGGTCAAAGTCCAGACTCATTAATGTATCCTAACAACTACTAGTCAGACACACTAATGCAAGACCTGGTTCGCTAAGACCAACGCTCTGATACCAACTGAAAGGACCGCTACTAATCCATCCAGACGAAGTCCTTAACATTTGGTCTCATTGCGATGATCGACTCCAAGTAATGTTCTTAAAATGAGCACATGCACAGCGGAAGACTTAATTTGTACCTGAGAATAACATGCTTTAAAACGTCAACATAAAGTTGGTGAGATATATAGGTTTGATGCTAACAGTGTTATAAGTATGGACCACAAGATTTCATATGTAAATATTTTAATAAAGATATTCTAAGTGGTTGAGCACTTGGTAACCATACTTAACATTTAATCACGTCGCATATTCCCTTTATTATGAAATCTTACTACACTGTACCAAGTATAGTCACGAAACGAAGTACTGTGCAACCGTTGAATACTGGTCGTCCAGTCCGGTTGGGGTTGTCAGGCCCGATAGATCTATCAACAGGATTCGCGTTTACAATACCGCTGTAAATAATAGTTACCAAGCTACAGGGAAGTATGCCAGTGGTACAACTCAACGTAGAATATATTTTTCAGTTACTTGTGTCCATAACGTAAAACATAAAATACATGTATTCTCATCCCGAAATATTTAGAGTTTAAAAGTGGGACTATATACTCACCATACTGTATTTTGTAGTAAAAATACATATAACACCATTGATCAATTATAGGGTTGACCTCGGATTCACGAACCTATTTCAGTAGTACATATATTAAAACACATAATGAGCATATAATGACTTTCAATCCAGCTTATAGATATATTACTTGTTAGAATTATTAATGTATTTATTATTTCTAATACAATATATATATATATATATATATATATATATATATATATATATATATATATATATATATATATATATATATATATATATATATATATATTTAATTATCTTTAGTTTGTCAAAATAAACATTATGATAATACTAAAAATTAGATTTAACAAATAATAATGTTGATAATAACCCTATTCATTTTCTTTGTAATAATAATAATAATAATAATAATAATAATATACCTTATATACTAAATATGTCCATTAGTATAATGGAAGTCAAGACTAGGAAGTCCAATTATGTTTACTAAATGGATCCACAAGCCCAACTCGAAGCCTGGTACTATGCTTGATGGGCCACAGCAGCCCAAGTTTTAAGACAGCTTCAGATAAAAATAATATGTAGTTGCCTAGTATCGATCCCGCGACCTCTCCTTCAACCCACACATGCCCAAACCATTGCTCTGCTGTTTCTTTTATGCTTTAATTACCGAATTAAAACAATATAACCTATGTCTATCTGTTCTCTCTTCTTTATATCAAAACCCATTTAATTTCTTTATCATCACCTAGTAATCTCATCATCATCGTTACAGTCCCATATCATTCATCAATACACCATCTTCGTTTCTATCACGTATTTTATTAAAGTAATATAGAAGGGCTTTTGTTTGCTGGACTAGGATTCGGGTACAGGCCCAATAACAAAATAGACCTCGGCCCGACTGAAAAACTTATGGACCTTCTTTTATTTGATAACTTGAATCGTGAATTGGCAGCAATAACAAAAAAATTCGCATGTACCAAACATCATCACATCATCATCATCTATTTTATTTTATTTTTTTTTTAATGCGAAAAGGAAAGTCACGAATGGGGCTTCAGTAGGGTTCGGTTACTTTTAATAATAGATAGGATTTAGTCAATAATATCAATTTCACCTAAAAAAACACGTCCCCTTTGATTGTTTCTTTTTGCTTTTGGTCGGCCATCAATAAACTAACTAATCCCACTTGCAAATCAATTCGACCCACTTGTAGTATTAAAATCCTCATGGCCTAACCATCGATATAAAATTAGATATGTAGGTTATCTTTTGAACAGTAACAAAGAGATCAACATGGAATTGTAGTAAGAGAACAGTAGCTACAACTGGTGGTTCCATGGTGGTTATGGTTGTTCTTGTGATCGATCAAACCAAAATAAGATAACAAGCAAGTGCAGCGGGTTTGTGTGGTGTTGTTATTAGGTGTCAGTTTTTCAAATAGAAAACAAGAGAGAGAGAAGAGAGAGAAAGAAGAAGGCGTCGGTTATGATGGAGGTGGTGGTGTTTGTAATTCGATAGTAGTGGTGGAGAATGGTGGCGACTAGGGTGGTCTGGTGAAAGGTAGGTGTCTTCGTTTGGAACTAGGACAATAACAGTCGACAACAAAAATATACAGGTGGGTTTTGTTTACCATCGATCGTGAAAAGGTTTGCTTTAGTTCACGATGGATTTCGATAATAGAATCAATCAACAGGTTAATTACGTGTGGTTGTACTCAAATATAATAGAATCAGGTTCAAGAGAGTGTTTGTGGGGTTTGATGGTTTGTGTTGTAGTAGTGACGGGTGTGGTTCCAACCGAAGTGGTTCATGGCGTTTGAGTGGTATCGTGGTGTTATGGTTGGTAACGGGCTGCAAACAGAAAACGGGTAGCAGTAAAAGGCTACACAAAATAGTGGTTGTAGGTTGGAAGGTGGGTGACGGTTTAGGGTGTTGGATGATGTGGCGGTTTACGAGATTGGAGCAGAAAACATAAGATAGCTGCACCAAGAATGCTTGACAGATGAATACTTTTGTGGTGAAGGTGGTATCGAGTTTCAAATGGTGGTTTAAAAGATAGTAATGGCGGATCATAGTGTGGTGCCGGGTGTTCAAATATGGTGGTTATCGATGATTAAGGTGATTTTATGGTTTAGATATGAAGATCACACATATATATATATATATCTATATAGTTAGATTTATAGAGTGAAAAGGTAGAATAGATGGATGTATGCAGACAAAGAATAGAATTCTACGTGTCTATTAGATGTTAGTGTATTGAAATCAAAAGTAGAACAATAATCGCATGATTGAGGTATTAATTATAATTGATCAAGTGTGATAATGGGACAATGAAAAGTCACGGGAAGAAACAAAACAAAAATAAATAAAGGAGATCGTGACACTCTGTTATACAACTGTCTATATATTATATATAATAATAATAATAATAATAATATTAATTAATAATAATAATTATAATAATAATAAAAACAATTTACATGCATATATACAAATATAGAATAGTTGATATATTTATTTAAATTGATAAAGATAATTATAGTATGATGACATTATTAATAATCAATAATGTTAATAATAATCATAATAATATTAATAAAAATATAATAAATTACAAGTAACAAAATTTCATGTAATAATTTTTATATATATATATATATATATATATATATATATATATATATATATATATTGACATAATTATTTTCACACATTTGTTCGTGAATCGTCGGACATGGTCAAAAGGGTAATTGATTATCCGAATATAAATTTCATACTTTCTAGACTCAACATTACCGATTTTTGCTTATCGTGTCGGAAGCATATAAAGATTAAGGTTTAAATTTGGTCGGAAATTTCTGGGTCGTTACATGTGTAAACAGGATATTTTAGATTATCATTATTTGATAATCTACGTAAAGCTTTTTAAACCTTTATTGATGAAATAAAGGTTATGGTTTGTTTTAAAATGAATGCAGTCTTTGAAAAACGTCTCATATAGAGGTCAAAACCTCGCAACGAAATCAATTAATATGGAACGTTTTTAATCAATAAGAATGGGACATTTCATTTACTCTCTTCGGCATGCCAACGCAATAACTTAGCATCTTTCGGGCTTGCAAATAATCGTTTTAGTCTTGGAATGATGGGAAAATACCACAATAGTTTCGCGGGAGGGCTATTCTTTGTCACGTCACTGTCAACTTCTATTTCTTTTGCTTGTACCTTGACGCACCACATACAAAACATTCATGCAAGTCTTTATTATCATTTCTGTATAGCATACAATCATTTGGACTGATATCGGCTAAAAAGTCACGTTTTCACCCCGGTATTAAGGCCCAAAAACAAGAAAGATTCAAACTTTATCTGCAAAATACCCATTTCGTTGGTTAGAATTGAAGAATAAGTAATTACGAAGACGGTACAAAAAGAATCAAGAGAATCGGAGCTAAAACGAAGATTCTAGAGCGAAAACGGTGAAAGACAAGAAATCAAGTTACGATCCAGGGAATCAGCAAGCCAAACGACTTCTCAAACGGCCTGCCTGGCTCACAAATGGCCTACCACACACCCAAGATAAATGGCCCCTGCAAACGGCTTGATCTGGCAAACGGACCCTACAAACGGCCTTCCAAACGGCCTGCCAGCCGTTTGCAGGCAAAATCCATGCTTATTTGAAGGGTCTTTGTCATTCATTCCAACACACACTTCAATTCACTTCTTTCTCTCTCTTGTACAATATTAGTCATACTTTCAAGGTCTTCGACTCCGTGCAGGAAACCTACTACCAGGAGAAGAACGCCGAAGATTGTATTTGGAGCGGTATGGAGTTTGAAGTTGTCACTTTTGTATTCGGAACTCGTTTAATCTACTGGTACTTCTATCCTTTATCTTTATATAATGTCTTCTATCATTATGTTCTGTGAAGTTGTTGCCATGATTAACCAGTAGTTATCTTTAGTGTATGCTATGATGTAAGCAGTTATAATGCCGAAATAATGTTATGGTTTGTGTATGTCGGTGAAATGCTTTCCGATTATTCTTTAAACTCAATCGCTTTTCCAACTAATAGAACGTAGTTATTGGCTCTGTTATTGGGAAGTCGTGAACCCCGATTCAGAGTACACTATCTGTGTCACCCCTTGGTAAGAGAAGTCTATCGAATATAAAGTAAGATCAACTGAGGCACACCGGTTGTAGTAAGTCTATCAAGCTTTGGATTCTGACTGAGGACTCTTTTGTAGTGAAACATCTGACTAGACCCTTAGTACATTGTCGGTTCCAGACCATGCTAGTGTAGTCACTAAGCATATAAACTTCGTACGTGCATGCTGAAGCACAGCGGTTGTTGTAAGCTGTACCTCTGCTAAGTAAGGCCATGGTACCCGGTCAGTGTTGACTAGTACACTGCACCATAACGCGGTCTCAAGCATTGCACCCCGCTTGAGGGATTCTTAGTTAATTAAGGAACTGTTTGTTTAAACACATAAAGGATTGGACCGTTAGGATTACCGAACGTGTTCATGGAAGTCAACCTGACTTGGCCATGGTATTCTTTATGGTTGAACTCTTTTTAAGGGCCTAACTATCTTTTAAGACCAATCTTTAACGAAAGCATTGAAACACATCACATCTCTCAGATATGAGAAACCATGTATTCTATTATGCTTAAGAAAGTTCAGACCTTTGTGGAATGTTAATATGTCACCCAACCGAGTCGCTCAATTGAATGAGCCGTCTGAACATGTATGCCTGTAGTCAGACTGCACGGACGTCGGGGGTAAGGGATGTTGCTGTCTATTCAGAATCTTCAAGCCTATCGCATTACCCAGTGACATGTCTTACGACAGGGGCGTTTAGGACCAGTGTAATGAATACAAGGCCTCTGCCTATTCATGAGCCAGCATTCTATATTCTTGGTAGAATAACTGATGAAATCATAGTATGCACTTGCTTTAACCTTATCTGAATTACCAATTTTATCGCATTTACTTTATCTGTCTTATAAACTAGAAAAAACCAAAATTAGGTAACCATTACTCCTTCATAACTACTTTAAGCTTTAATATAGGTTCGATTCTACTGATATCTTAAAAATACGACTCTAGGTCATACTTCCCTTACTCATAATAAGGAGTAGTACGATTTAGGCCCCGCTAAATATAAATTTAAAACAGTACCCCCCTCTTGGTGGTTGATTCTGACGTGTTGCGACCTAACGACACTGCACAAATAAAACCGCCCGTTTCGGCCATATCATGGACATGAATGTATTCTTTCAACTTCCAATCCCATTGGACACATCATTTTTTTTGCTCCATAGTATGAAACTGGTAACTCGTTATCTTTAATTAGCATTTCGTGCAATAACTCTATAAGACTCGTGAAACTTTATCGCTCCAATTGTTGTTCGCTTTTAAGTTCACCAACCTTAAGATGGCCGATAATATGGTAAACTTCGTACAACTGTCATATAATGGTTTTTCCGAGTCGATGAAAATTTGTTGAAGCTTCTCATAATTGATTTCATCAACATTACCTTCCAAATCATGTAACATATCTTTTTTTTGGGTAAAGGGTTTCACCCGGTGAATATTATTTCAAAAAATAATAAAAAATACAAATATGACCAACGACCGCAAGCGCACCTTACAGCCTCTCAAAAACAACCACAAAAACAAGCTAGATCCTGCATACCAAACAAAGAACTAGAACAAACCAACAAATCAAAGACAGACCTAGAACCTTATAAGAAACTATAAAAACTTACAACCAGCCCGATTTCATACCAAATGGAGCCGTCGTTTTAGACATATTTTTCGCGGTCATAAACTTGGCAGTTTCTTCTTCATCAGGTTCAACATCACTAAGCTCATCAACAAGATTGTAATCATTATTAAGCGCTCCAAAAGAATTTTTGACCTTTACTTGTTTACCCTTACTCGTTCCAACATGACCATCAGCCACTTCATTCCTTGGATGTTCAACATTCTTATTCTTCTGTTTTGGTCTATACACCCACTGCGATTTAGCTTTACTAGCATGAGTAACATTATTCAGAGCTTGTCGTTGTTTCCCAATAACAAAGCCCTTCACTTTTTTACGTTGTACAAGCTTAAAATCATCTTCCAACACAATGTCTTCAGTTTCAGTAACACTTACATTCTTAGGACATTGAGAGTCATTGTGACCAAACACTTTGCAATCCGAACATCTTGAAGGATTCCATTCATATTCGATTCAAACCTCGTCCACTGTTTTACTACCCTTACCCTCTTCGACACTAGGAGTCGCAACTTTTAAAGTTTCTTTCAACTCATTCTCGGCCGACACCTCTATAAGAGCCCGAGCAAAACTAGGACGTCCCCATGATTCGACACACATCGTACTCGTAAAAGAGTCAAGCATCATGGGTTTTCCCAATTTAGAAGCTATCACACTCAACCCTACTTCAGTGTAACCCACCAACGGGATATCATGCATCTTGATCCAAACCGGAACCTTAGTATGATCTTCCTTTGTCAAAGATACATTTGGGGACCATTTATTCAATATAATAGGAATTGTACGAATCATCCATGGCCCCAACTCCAACACTTCCAACATACCACTTTCTGTCGCAAATTTAAAGAAAAAGAATCCCTTAGAATTCATCATGATCTTATCAATCCCATATTTTTTCCAAACATTGACCGCATAATTCTTCACTACCGGAAACGCCATCCGGTATTACGATATCTATCCGAGACTTCTTTCACCGAATCAATGGGAATTTCAACATCTATGCCATCTTCTAAACTGATTGATTGATCGATAAATCTAAAGTTCAATTTTTTAAGATCATCAGATCCAGAGGCAGCATTTAAGTATGATTTATCATCTAATGGATGCTCAATCGGAGAGGATACATTATCCTTCTCAATTTGAGATTGCACTGGAGACACAATATATTCCGCAACAGGAGGACAATTCAAGGTTGTAGGAATATTACCTATCGATGACTGCATAGGAGAGTTAACTTCCTGCATTGGAGGATTTTCATCAGCAAGATCATCATCAGCAGACGATTGACCAATCACGCGATCATCACTGTTAATTGGCTGATCAATCTTCGACTCATTCATCAGTAATTCATCTTCTTTAAGAACTGATCGATCGGCTTCTGAGTCCGTTGACGAACCCTCACTATCACCGCTCTTCGTAACAGATACAGCAGCTTCACCTTCACCCAAACGACTTCTTAATACCATCGTAGCTGTCACCATTGTTTCTTCGATCTTTTTCTTCTTTTTACCACCCATCACAACCAGAGGAACACTACCACAGGAAAGATATGATCAATGATAAGAATAAAATCTTGGAGATATTAATTGAATGAAACAAGATCTAAAAATACTGATGCGAGATTCAAGATCTTGTTTGATATTATACTGACGGCTACATGGAAAGTTTCATGGAGAGAGAATTAGTGTGTCATTTTTTATAACATGTATTGTAACATATCTTCTAATTATCACGAAAACCATCATTGTCCGAATCAATATTTCCATCATTTCATGAACCAATATTTTCATCATTACCATCATCACTTCGTTCATAAGTAACATTATCCACTAATAGTTCTCCATGCCATGACCAACAATCATACTCATCCAAAAATCCGTTTACTATTAAATGTTGGTTAATTAAACTTAGGTCCGCATAACTATTGAAATTTTGACACTTTTTACAATGACATGGGGCTTTCTCTTTTTGTTTTTTCACTCGATCCGCGTCGACAACTTTTATAAATTCGAACAACTTAGTAAGATACTCATGACTATGACGTGGTATCTCGTACATCCATTTTCTACGTTCCATCTACATTTATACAAATAGATTACTTAACAAGATGCATTTATGCCATGTATACGTAATTCTTGTAGGCGACATGATATTTAAATCCATATTAATTAATTTAACAGATAATATAAACTCAACAATACAAAAATTGCTATTTTAAGATACTTTATGAACTTAATGCTTGACATAAATCACACATGAATATTTGGTATTAGAGAAATACATACCTTATGTTTGTTTATAATTCAAGACGGCGAGAACTTTAAACTTCAACATGATGATACATAATCTTCAAATAGCTATATCCAAATTAAAATTAAAGAAATCAATATTTAAGCTACTAATACAATTAAAATACATAACACGTTAAAAAAACATAAAATACATTGAATTGAATATTGAATATATATAGAATAAAGAATAATGGAATATACCTTAATTTAATAAATCTCTTGAATACAATCTCTTGTTGTTAAGGTCATAGATTTGAATGAAGTAAATATATGTGTAATTTGATTGGGGATGAAGTAAATGTATGTGTAATTGATTGGGAGTTTAAAATTTAATGAAAATGAAGTTTTTTAGTGGAAGTAAAGAAAAAATGAACACCAGTACCTAAACAGCGAATGTAGCCGTTGAAGGTGCATCGAAACCGGTTTTGATAAAAAGACAGGTTTCCAAAGTTGGAACCGGTTTTCTTGAAGGAACCGGTTTCTATTTGAACTTTCGGAACCGTTTTTGCTAAAAAAAAACATTTTCCCATTTCCGTGCCTTACAAAACCGGTTCCTTTTCTCTTTGCAAACCGGTTTCTACCTCTTATCCAAAAAACTGGTTTCTAAAAGGGGTTTCTATACTCTTTTGTGTAGTAGTGCTATCATCTTCATTAGATAGTTTGTTTGATGCTTCTAACAAAACAATCAAATTGGACAATTCGTCCTGAGTGTAGTGACCCGAACTTTTCCATGTTTATATATATTAATTGAGATTGATATTTACATGATTAAATGTTTCCAACATGTTAAGCAATCAAACTTTTTAAGACTTGATTAATTGAAATATGTTTCATATAGACAATTGACCACCCAAGTTGACCGGTGATTCACGAACGTTAAAACTTGTAAAAACTATATGATGACATATATATGGATATATATATATAGTTAACATGATACTATTATAAGTAAACATATCATTAAGTATATTAACAATGAACTACATATGTAAAAACAAGACTACTAACTTAATGATTTTTAAACGAGACATATATGTAACGATTATCGTTGTAAAGACATTTAATGTATATATATCATATTAAGAGATATTCATACATGATAATATCATGATAATATAAAAATTTAAAATATCATTTGATATTATAAACATTGGGTTAACAACATTTAACAAGATCGTTAACCTAAAGGTTTCAAAACAACACTTACATGTAACGACTAACGATGACTTAACGACTCAGTTAAAATGTATATACATGCAGTGTTTTAATATGTATTTATACACTTTTGAAAGACTTCAATACACTTATCAAAATACTTCTACTTAACAAAAATACTTACAATTACATCCTCGTTCAGTTTCATCAACAATTCTACTCGTATGCACCCGTATTCGTACTCGTACAATACACAGCTTTTAGATGTATGTACTATTGGTATATACACTCCAATGATCAGCTCTTAGCAGCCCATGTGAGTCACCTAACACATGTTGGAACCATCATTTGGCAACTAGCATGAAATATCTCATAAAATTACAAAAATATGAGTAATCATTCATGACTTATTTACATGAAAACAAAATTACATATCCTTTATATCTAATCCATACACCAACGACCAAAAACACCTACAAACACTTTCATTCTTCAATTTTCTTCATCTAATTGATCTCTCTTAAGTTCTATCTTCAAGTTCTAAGTGTTCTTCATATATTCTACAAGTTCTAGTTACATAAAATCAAGAATACTTTCAAGTTTGCTAGCTCACTTCCAATCTTGTAAGGTGATCATCCAACCTCAAGAAATCTTTGTTTCTTACAGTAGGTTATCATTCTAATACAAGGTAATAATCATATTCAAACTTTGGTTCAATTTCTATAACTATAACAATCTTATTTCAAGTGATGATCTTACTTGAACTTGTTTTCGTGTCATGATTCTGCTTCAAGAACTTCGAGCCATCCAAGGATCCGTTGAAGCTAGATCCATTTTTCTTTTTTTCAGTAGGTTTATCCAAGGAACTTAAGGTAGTAATGATGTTCATAACATCATTCGATTCATACATATAAAGCTATCTTATTCGAAGGTTTAAACTTGTAATCACTATAACATAGTTTAGTTAATTCTAAACTTGTTCGCAAACAAAAGTTAATCCTTCTAAACACATGTTCTATATCTATATGATATACTAACTTAATGATTTAAAACCTGGAGACACGAAAAATACCGTAAAACCGGATTTACGCCGTCGTAGTAACACCGCGGGCTGTTTTGGGTTAGTTAATTAAAAACTATGATAAACTTTGATTTAAAAGTTGTTATTCTGAGAAAATAATTTTTATTATGAACATGAAACTATATCCAAAAATTATGGTTAAACTCAAAGTGGAAGTATGTTTT
Source organism: Rutidosis leptorrhynchoides (assembly GCF_046630445.1). Taxonomy (NCBI): domain Eukaryota; kingdom Viridiplantae; phylum Streptophyta; class Magnoliopsida; order Asterales; family Asteraceae; genus Rutidosis; species Rutidosis leptorrhynchoides. The sequence goes on along the minus strand of NC_092334.1, from coordinate 496,654,104 downwards.
CTAAAATGGTCATCTAGACGTCGTTCTTTCGACTGAAATGACTACCTTTACAAAAACGACTTGTAACTTATTTTTCCGACTATAAACCTATACTTTTTCTGTTTAGATTCATAAAATAGAGTTCAATATGAAACCATAGCAATTTGATTCATTCAAAACGGATTTAAAATGAAGAAGTTATGGGTAAAACAAGATTGGATAATTTTTCTCATTTTAGCTACGTGAAAATTGGTAACAAATCTATTCCAACCATAACTTAATCAACTTGTATTGTATATTATGTAATCTTGAGATACCATAGACACGTATACAATGTTTCAACCTATCATGTCGACACATCTATATATATTTCGGAACAACCATAGACACTCTATATGTTAATGTTGGAGTTAGCTATACAGGGTTGAGGTTGATTCCAAAATATATATAGTTTGAGTTGTGATCAATACTGAGATACGTATACACTGGGTCGTGGATTGATTCAAGATAATATTTATCGATTTATTTCTGTACATCTAACTGTGGACAACTAGTTGTAGGTTACTAACTAGGACAGCTGACTTAATAAACTTAAAACATCAAAATATACTAAAAGTGTTGTATATATATTTTGAACATACTTTGATATATATGTATATATTGTTATAGGTTCGTGAATCAACCAGTGGCCAAGTCTTACTTCCCGATGAAGTAAAAATCTGTGAAAGTGAGTTATAGTCCCACTTTTAAAATCTAATATTTTTGGGATGAGAATACATGCAGGTTTTATAAATGATTTACAAAATAGACACAAGTACGTGAAACTACATTCTATGGTTGAATTATCGAAATCGAATATGCCCCTTTTTATTAAGTCTGGTAATCTAAGAATTAGGGAACAGACACCCTAATTGACGCGAATCCTAAAGATAGATCTATTGGGCCTAACAAACCCCATCCAAAGTACCGGATGCTTTAGTACTTCGAAATTTATATCATATCCGAAGGGTGTCCCGGAATGATGGGGATATTCTTATATATATGCATCTTGTTAATGTCGGTTACCAGGTGTTCACCATATGAATGATTTTTATCTCTATGTATGGGATGTGTATTGAAATATGAAATCTTGTGGTCTATTGTTACGATTTGATATATATAGGTTAAACCTATAACTCACCAACATTTTTGTTGACGTTTTAAGCATGTTTATTCTCAGGTGATTATTAAGAGCTTCCGCTGTCGCATACTTAAATAAGGACGAGATTTGGAGTCCATGCTTGTATGATATTGTGTAAAAACTGCATTCAAGAAACTTATTTTGTTGTAACATATTTGTATTGTAAACTATTATGTAATGGTCGTGTGTAAACAGGATATTTTAGATTATCATTATTTGATAATCTACGTAAAGCTTTTTAAACCTTTATTGATGAAATAAAGGTTATGGTTTGTTTTAAAATGAATGCAGTCTTTGAAAAACGTCTCATATAGAGGTCAAAACCTCGCAACGAAATCAATTAATATGGAACGTTTTTAATCAATAAGAACGGGACATTTCAGTTGGTATCAGAGTGTTGGTCTTAGAGAACCAGAATTTTGCATTAGTGTGTCTTATCGAGTTTGTTAGGATGCATTAGTGAGTCTGGACTTCGACCGTGTTTACTTGAAAAATGATTGCTTAACAAATTTTGTTGGAAACTATATATTTTTAACATGTGAATATTATGTGATATATTAATCTCTTAATGCGTTTGATATTATGTGATGGATGTCTACCTCTAGAACAAGTCCCATTGACTCACCTAATAATAATGAAGAGTCAAATGTAAATTGGAATGATTCGTGGACTGATTCACAAGTTCCCGAAGAGGAACCGGAAGAAGAGTCAGAACCGAAAGAAGAATCAGAACCGGAAGAGGAAGAACCGGGAGAAGAAATAGAACCGGTGGGGGAAATAATAAAACGGTTAAGTAAAAGAAAATCCTCAACCAACCGACCAAGGTTAATTATGGTCAATGGTGTTTCCGCCAAGGAAGCAAAATATTGGGAGGATTACCAATTCTCCGATGAATCGGATTCCAACAAGAATTCCGATGATGTTATAGAAATTACCCCAACTGAATTTAAAAAGGCAAAAGAAAATAATAAAGAAAAGGGCATAAAAATAGAGAAATCTAATTCCAACTCCGATGAACTTTATAAGTATCGTCAACCCCCGAAGTCCTTAAGTTGTAACAATGACCCGGGAACCTCTAAACCACCAGGTTTTTCTAAACCAATGTGGAAAATTACGGCTCGTATTAGGGGAACATCATATATCCCTAGAAACTTGGCAAAACAAACCAAAACCGAAGAAGAAGAAACAAGCGAGTCGGAATAAGATAGTTGTATTCGTGTGGTGTAATATATGTAATATAGTGTGCTTATGCTTTATGATATATGTAAAAATTGCTTGTATTAATAAGTATTTTTTTTATGAATCTAACTCTTGTCTATTTTACAGTATAAAAACTCAAAATGGATAGACAACCCAATATTTTAAGAGACCTACCCGGAGACATGATTGATGAAATCTTGTCTAGAGTCGGTCAGAATTCTTCGGCACAACTATTTAAGGCGAGATCAGTTTGTAAGACATTCGAAGAACGTTCCAAGAATGCCTTGGTTTATAAAAGGCTTTCGTTCGAAAGATGGGGGATATCACATTGGGAAATCCATAAGTTACGATGTGTTTACTTTGACGCATATATTGCGGGGAACCCAAATGCTATTTTACGCAATGGGTTAAGAAATTATTTTGACTCAATATATCAGAATATTGGACTTCGTGATTTAGAAAAAGAGGCTAACATGCAACATAAAGAAGCATGTTATGCTTACGGATTAGTAATGTTCGCTTCTCACCAAAGTGAGAACAAGAACATCGGGCTACAACTATTAAACAAAACGTTCTCACAAGTGACGGAGTCGGTAATTGGGGTAAGAAATGAGGTTTTTAGATTGTTACGGGACTGTTGGACATTACGTAACCCTCGTCCCTTTGACGACATTACAACACGCTGTCTTATCAACGGCCATAACGGTTATGTTCCACAAGACCAAGGATGGGAAGTAATCCTAGTAAAACCAAAATGCATGACTTGTTTCTGGACGTATGAATTACGTGTCTTTATTGCCTTTGCTGAACGACTTGTGTACTAGCTAGAATTATCTTCACTACCATCTTGTATCAAATTTATTGTGTGCTATATTTCATGCTATATGTAAAATAAGCGGTATTGTAAGTTTGTAAAATATTGTGTAAAAGTTTGAATGCGAAATATTATTATAATCAGTTTTTCATATAGAATTGTAGTAGTTGAATTGTATATTAGCTACTAAGTATGAACTTAACGGGTAGGTACTACCCGAATTTAAACTTATAAAACGCTAATATGAAGAAAAAGCTTTTATAAATGAGTTCATATTATGCTACAATATACTATTAACTACTCTTAATATTCTGTATGATTAACTTGTTCCATTTGACTATTTTGAAGGAAATGGCACCGACTACTCGACACACCGTGAATATGAATGAAGAGGAATTCCGTACTTTTCTAGCTTCAAACATAGCCGCAGTACAGGCTGCGCTACATACCAACAATAACCTTGGATCTAGCAGTACAGGAAATCGTGTAGGATGCACCTACAAAGAATTCACTGCCTGCAAACCTTTGAAATTTGATGGAACCGAAGGACCGATCGGATTGAAACGGTGGACCGAGAAGGTCGAATCGGTGTTTGCCATAAGTAAGTGTACTGAAGAGGACAAATTGAAGTACACTACGCATACCTTCACAGGTTTTGTGTTAACATGGTGGAATACCTATCTAGAGCAAGTGGGACAAGACGATGCGTACGCACTACCGTGGTCAGCATTCAAGCACTTGATGAACGAGAAGTACCGTCCCAGAACTGAGGTCAATAAGCTCAAGACAGAACTTAGAGGGTTACGAACCCAAGGATTTGATATTACCACGTACGAAAGACGATTCACAGAATTGTGCCTATTGTGTCCGGGAGCATTCGAAGATGAGGAAGAGAAGATCGACGCGTTTGTGAAAGGATTACCGGAAAGAATCCAAGAAGATATAAGTTCACACGAGCCCGCCTCCATACAACAGGCATGTAGAATGGCTCACAAACTAGTGAACCAGATTGAAGAAAGAATTAAAGAACAGACTACTGAAGAGACCAATGTGAAGCAAGTCAAAAGAAAGTGGGAGGAAAACGGTGATAAGAATCACCAATACAACAACAACAGCAATTACACCAATAATCGCAACAATTATCCCAGCAATCGCAACATCAATCGCAACTACAACAAACGGCCCAACAACAACAACAACAACAACAACAACAACAACAACAACAACAACAACAGCAACTACAACAATCATCCCAACAACAATAATAACCGCAACAACAACAACAATCAGAAGCAGCTATGCCAAAGGTGTGAAAAGTATCACTCGGGGTTCTGCACCAAATTTTGCAACAAGTGTAAAAGAAATGGTCATAGCGCGGCGAAGTGTGAGGTCTACGGACCAGGGGTTAATAGAACGAAAGGAACAAATGGTGTCGGAATGAGTAATGGCGGAGCAAGTAGTGTCGGAGCAAGTTATGCCAACGTAGTTTGTTATAAATGTGGAAAACCGGGCCACATTATAAGAAATTGCCTGAACCAGGAGAACACGAATGGACAAGGCCGCGGAAGAGTTTTCAATATTAATGCGGCAGAGGCACAGGAAGACCCGGAGCTTGTTACGGGTACGTTTCTTATTGACAATAAATCTGCTTACGTTTTATTTGATTCGGGTGCGGATAGAAGCTATATGAGTAGAGATTTTTGTGCTAAATTAAGTTGTCCATTGACGCCTTTGGATAGTAAATTTTTACTCGAATTAGCAAATGGTAAATTAATTTCAGCAGATAATATATGTCGGAATCGAGAAATTAAACTGGTTAGCGAAACATTTAAGATTGATTTGATACCAGTAGAATTAGGGAGTTTTGATGTGATAATCAGTATGGACTGGTTGAAAGAAGTGAAAGCAGAGATCGTTTGTTACAAAAATGCAATTCGCATTATACGAGAAAAAGGAAAACCCTTAATGGTGTACGGAGAAAAGGGCAACACGAAGCTACATCTTATTAGTAATTTGAAGGCACAAAAACTAATAAGAAAAGGTTGCTATGCTGTTCTAGCACACGTCGAGAAAGTACAAACTGAAGAAAAGAGCATCAATGATGTTCCCATTGCAAAAGAATTTCCCGATGTATTTCCGAAAGAATTACCGGGATTACCCCCACATCGATCCGTTGAATTTCAAATAGATCTTGTACCAGGAGCTGCACCAATAGCTCGTGCTCCTTACAGACTCGCACCCAGCGAGATGAAAGAACTGCAAAGCCAATTACAAGAACTTTTAGAGCGTGGTTTCATTCAACCAAGCACATCACCGTGGGGAGCTCCTGTTTTGTTTGTCAAGAAGAAAGATGGTACATTCAGGTTGTGTATCGACTACCGAGAGTTGAACAAACTTACCATCAAGAACCGCTACCCACTACCGAGAATCGACGACTTATTTGATCAACTACAAGGCTCGTCTATTTATTCAAAGATTGACTTACGTTCCGGGTATCATCAAATGCGGGTGAAAGAAGATGATATTCCAAAGACTGCTTTCAGAACAAGTTACGGTCATTATGAGTTTATGGTCATGCCGTTTGGTTTAACTAATGCACCAGCTGTGTTCATGGACCTTATGAACCGAGTGTGTGGACCATACCTTGACAAGTTTGTCATTGTTTTCATTGATGACATACTTATTTACTCAAAGAATGACCAAGAACACGGTGAACATTTGAGAAAAGTGTTAGAAGTATTGAGGAAGGAAGAATTGTACGCTAAGTTTTCAAAGTATGCATTTTGGTTGGAAGAAGTTCAATTCCTCGGTCACATAGTGAACAAAGAAGGTATTAAGGTGGATCCGGCAAAGATAGAAACTGTTGAAAAGTGGGAAACCCCGAAAACTCCAAAACACATACGCCAGTTTTTAGGACTAGCTGGTTACTACAGAAGGTTCATCCAAGACTTTTCCAGAATAGCAAAACCCTTGACTGCATTAACGCATAAAGGGAAGAAATTTGAATGGAATGATGAACAAGAGAAAGCGTTTCAGTTATTGAAGAAAAAGCTAACTACGGCACCTATATTGTCATTGCCTGAAGGGAATGATGATTTTGTGATTTATTGTGACGCATCAAAGCAAGGTCTCGGTTGTGTATTAATGCAACGAACGAAGGTGATTGCTTATGCGTCTAGACAATTAAAGATTTACGAACAAAATTATACGACGCATGATTTGGAATTAGGCGCGGTTGTTTTTGCATTAAAGACTTGGAGGCACTACTTATATGGGGTCAAAAGTATTATATATACCGACCACAAAAGTTTTCAACACATATTTAATCAGAAACAACTGAATATGAGACAGCGTAGGTGGATTGAATTATTGAATGATTGCGACTTTGAGATTCGTTACCACCCGGGGAAGGCAAATGTGGTAGCCGATGCCTTGAGCAGGAAGGACAGAGAACCCATTCGAGTAAAATCTATGAATATAATGATTCATAATAACCTTACTACTCAAATAAAGGAGGCGCAACAAGGAGTTTTAAAAGAGGGAAATTTAAAGGATGAAATACCCAAAGGATCGGAGAAGCATCTTAATATTCGGGAAGACGGAACCCGGTATAGGGCTGAAAGGATTTGGGTACCAAAATTTGGAGATATGAGAGAAATGGTACTTAGAGAAGCTCATAAAACCAGATACTCAATACATCCTGGAACGGGGAAGATGTACAAGGATCTCAAGAAACATTTTTGGTGGCCGGGTATGAAAGCCGATGTTGCTAAATACGTAGGAGAATGTTTGACGTGTTCTAAGGTCAAAGCTGAGCATCAGAAACCATTAGGTCTACTTCAACAACCCGAAATCCCGGAATGGAAATGGGAAAACATTACCATGGATTTCATCACTAAATTGCCAAGGACTACAAGTGGTTTTGATACTATTTGGGTAATAGTTGATCGTCTCACTAAATCAGCACACTTCCTGCCAATAAGAGAAGATGACAAGATGGAGAAGTTAGCACGACTGTATTTGAAGGAAGTCGTCTCCAGACATGGAATACCAATCTCTATTATCTCTGATAGGGATGGCAGATTTATTTCAAGATTCTGGCAGACATTACAGCAAGCATTAGGAACTCGTCTAGACATGAGTACTGCCTATCATCCACAAACTGATGGGCAGAGCGAAAGGACGATACAAACGCTTGAAGACATGCTACGATCATGTGTTATTGATTTCGGAAAGAGTTGGGATCGACATCTACCGTTAGCAGAATTTTCCTACAACAACAGCTACCATTCAAGCATTGAGATGGCGCCGTTTGAAGCACTTTATGGTAGAAAGTGCAGGTCTCCAATTTGTTGGAGTGAAGTGGGGGATAGACAGATTACGGGTCCAGAGATTATACAAGAAACTACCGAGAAGATCATCCAAATTCAACAACGGTTGAAAACCGCCCAAAGTCGACAAAAGAGCTATGCTGACATTAAAAGAAAAGATATAGAATTTAAAATCGGAGAGATGGTCATGCTTAAAGTTGCACCTTGGAAAGGCGTTGTTCGATTTGGTAAACGAGGGAAATTAAATCCAAGGTATATTGGACCATTCAAGATTATTGATCGTGTCGGACCAGTAGCTTACCGACTTGAGTTACATCAACAACTCGCGGCTGTACATAACACTTTCCACGTCTCGAATTTGAAGAAATGTTTTGCTAAAGAAGATCTCACTATTCCGTTAGATGAAATCCAAATCAACGAAAAACTTCAATTCATCGAAGAACCCGTCAAAATAATGGATCGTGAGGTTAAAAGACTTAAGCAAAACAAGATACCAATTGTTAAGGTTCGATGGAATGCTCGTAGAGGACCCGAGTTCACCTGGGAGCGTGAAGATCAGATGAAGAAGAAATACCCGCATCTATTTCCAGAAGATTCGTCAACACCTTCAACAGCTTAAAATTTCGGGACGAAATTTATTTAACGGGTAGGTACTGTAGTGACCCGAACTTTTCCATGTTTATATATATTAATTGAGATTGATATTTACATGATTAAATGTTTTCAACATGTTAAGCAATCAAACTTTTTAAGACTTGATTAATTGAAATATGTTTCATATAGACAATTGACCACCCAAGTTGACCGGTGATTCACGAACGTTAAAACATGTAAAAACTATATGATGACATATATATGGATATATATATAGTTAACATAATAATATTATAAGTAAACATATCATTAAGTATATTAACAATGAACTACATATGTAAAAACAAGACTACTAACTTAATGATTTTTAAACGAGACATATATGTAACGATTATCGTTGTAAAGACATTTAATGTATATATATCATATTAAGAGATATTCATACATGATAATATCATGATAATATAATAATTTAAAATATCATTTGACATTATAAACATTGGGTTAACAACATTTAACAAGATCGTTAACCTAAAGGTTTCAAAACAACACTTACATGTAACGACTAACGATGACTTAACGACTCAGTTAAAATGTATATACATGTAGTGTTTTAATATGTATTTATACACTTTTTAAAGACTTCAATACACTTATCAAAATACTTCTACTTAACAAAAATGCTTACAATTATATCCTCGTTCAGTTTCATCAACAATTCTACTCGTATGCACCCGTATTCGTACTCGTACAATACACAGCTTTTAGATGTATGTACTATTGGTATATACACTCCAATGATCAGCTCTTAGCAGCCCATGTGAGTCAACTAACACATGTGGGAACCATCATTTGGCAACTAGCATGAAATATCTCATAAAATTACAAAAATATGAGTAATCATTCATGACTTATTTACATGAAAACAAAATTACATATCCTTTATATCTAATCCATACATCAACGACCAAAAACACCTACAAACACTTTCATTCTTCAATTTTCTTCATCTAATTGATCTCTCTCAAGTTCTATCTTCAAGTTCTAAGTGTTCTTCATATATTCTACAAGTTCTAGTTACATAAAATCAAGAATACTTTCAAGTTTGCTAGCTCACTTCCAATCTTGTAAGGTGATCATCCAACCTCAAGAAATCTTTGTTTCTTACAGTAGGTTATTATTCTAATACAAGGTAATAATCATATTCAAACTTTGGTTCAATTTCTATAACTATAACAATCTTATTTCAAGTGATGATCTTACTTGAACTTGTTTTCGTGTCATGATTCTGCTTCAAGAACTTCGAGCCATCCAAGGATCCGTTGAAGCTAGATCCATTTTTCTCTTTTTCAGTAGGTTTATCCAAGGAACTTAAGGTAGTAATTATGTTCATAACATCATTCAATTCATACATATAAAGCTATCTTATTCGAAGGTTTAAACTTGTAATCACTAGAACATAGTTTAGTTAATTCTAAACTTGTTCGCAAACAAAAGTTAATCCTTCTAACTTGACTTTTAAAATCAACTAAACACATGTTCTATATCTATATGATATGCTAACTTAATGATTTAAAACCTGGAGACACGAAAAACACCGTAAAACCGGATTTACGCCGTCGTAGTAACACCGCGGGCTGTTTTGGGTTAGTTAATTAAAAACTATGATAAACTTTGATTTAAAAGTTGTTATTCTGAGAAAATAATTTTTATTATGAACATGAAACTATATCCAAAAATTATGGTTAAACTCAAAGTGGAAGTATGTTTTCTAAAATGGTCATCTAGACGTCGTTCTTTCGACTGAAATGACTACCTTTACAAAAACGACTTGTAACTTATTTTTCCGACTATAAACCTATACTTTTTCTGTTTAGATTCATAAAATAGAGTTCAATATGAAACCATAGCAATTTGATTCACTCAAAACGGATTTAAAATGAAGAAGTTATGGGTAAAACAAGATTGGATAATTTTTCTCATTTTAGCTACGTGAAAATTGGTAACAAATCTATTCCAACCATAACTTAATCAACTTGTATTGTATATTATGTAATCTTGAGATACCATAGACACGTATACAATATTTCAACCTATCATGTCGACACATCTATATATATTTCGGAACAACCATAGACACTCTATATGTTAATGTTGGAGTTAGCTATACAGGGTTGAGGTTGATTCCAAAATATATATAGTTTGAGTTGTGATCAATACTGAGATACGTATACACTGGGTCGTGGATTGATTCAAGATAATATTTATCGATTTATTTCTGTACATCTAACTGTGGACAACTAGTTGTAGGTTACTAACTAGGACAGCTGACTTAATAAACTTAAAACATCAAAATATACTAAAAGTGTTGTATATATATTTTGAACATACTTTGATATATATGTATATATTGTTATAGGTTCGTGAATCAACCAGTGGTCAAGTCTTACTTCCCAATGAAGTAAAAATCTGTGAAAGTGAGTTATAGTCCCACTTTTAAAATCTAATATTTTTGGGATGAGAATACATGCAGGTTTTATAAATGATTTACAAAATAGACACAAGTACGTGAAACTACATTCTATGGTTGAATTATCGAAATCGAATATGCCCCTTTTTATTAAGTCTGGTAATCTAAGAATTAGGGAACAGACACCCTAATTGACGCGAATCCTAAAGATAGATCTATTGGGCCTAACAAACCCCATCCAAAGTACCGGATGCTTTAGTACTTCGAAATTTATATCATATCCGAAGGGTGTCCTGGAATGATGGGGATATTCTTATATATATGCATCTTGTTAATGTCGGTTACCAGGTGTTCACCATATGAATGATTTTTATCTCTATGTATGGGATGTGTATTGAAATATGAAATCTTGTGGTCTATTGTTACGATTTGATATATATAGGTTAAACCTATAACTCACCAACATTTTTGTTGACGTTTTAAGCATGTTTATTCTCAGGTGATTATTAAGAGCTTCCGCTGTCGCATACTTAAATAAGGACGAGATTTGGAGTCCATGCTTGTATGATATTGTGTAAAAACTGCATTCAAGAAACTTATTTTGTTGTAACATATTTGTATTTTAAACTATTATGTAATGGTCGTGTGTAAACAGGATATTTTAGATTATCATTATTTGATAATCTACGTAAAGCTTTTTAAACCTTTATTGATGAAATAAAGGTTATGGTTTGTTTTAAAATGAATGCAGTCTTTGAAAAACGTCTCATATAGAGGTCAAAACCTCGCAACGAAATCAATTAATATGGAACGTTTTTAATCAATAAGAACGAGACATTTCACTGAGCCCTACCCCGTATGTTGTTACACCAACTCTACATGCCCTTCAAACCATTTGCCTCGTTTTCGACTCAGTTGGCAACACTAGCTGCTTGACAACTATCCAACGCATATAACCTGGGGAAAACATATTTTAAAGGTTGAGAGGTGTTGTGGGCCCAAATGTCATGCCAAAAGCTGGCATTGCAGCCATTTCCAACTTTGCAAATTAATGATGATGTAAAAGGTACGCCAATACCATCGATCTCATACCCATTCTTGACTATAGCCGACCATAATGTACCAGAATAGTGTGGAACCGTAGAACAATGTAAACCCCCATTTGGCCCGTAGATGGATTTGATTATACGATCCCACAACGCATTTTTTTTGTCTTTTTAACCTCCACCACCACTTGGCGAGAAGGCTAAGATTTTTTGCCTTTAAACTTCCAATGCCAAAACCTCCAGTTGCTTTGTTTTTTAAGGCATGATTCCATTTGATCCAAGAGATACATTTATCATTTTCGATTCCCAGAGGAATTTTCTTCGGATCGATTCCAACTTTTTGAGCAAGCTAGCCGGAGCTTTATAGAGAGACATGAAAAATAAAGACAAACTTCCAAGTACTGATTTGGTAAGAACAAGTCTTCCACCAGTTGATAACAATTTCGCCTTCCAAGGATTAAGTTTGGCTAAAAACTTTTCAAAAATATTGTCCCAGGCACAAATTTTTTTCATACTTCTCCCAACCGGAAGTCTCAAATATACGAAAGGGAACTTACCAGTGGAGCAGTTAATAGAACGTGCCACTTAATAGAATGTGCCACATCAGTGATCTCCGAATTGGGAATGCCCAGACCAAATATCTTACTTTTTGCAAAGTTGACACGAAGACCGGATGCCATCCCGAACCAAGTAACAATGCTGATTAAATTAGCAACGTTTGTGTTTGGCCATTCACCGAAAAAGAGAACATCATCCGCAAATTGAAGATGAGACAACTGAATAGCATTTTCACCCACTGTAACTCCTTTATAGAATTCAAGATTAACGGCATCATTCAGCATAACACTTAAAGCCTCGCCTACAATCAAGAACAAGAAAGGAGATAAGGGATCTCCTTTCCTTAAACCTTTCTCGAATGAAAATTCTTGCGTTGGGCTACGCCGAATTAATACTGAAGAGCGACCAGATGATAAACAACCTTTGATCCAACTCCTCCAAGTTGCAGAGAAATTCATTTGTCTCATAACATCGTCCAAAAACTCCCAATAAACACAATAAAAGGCCTTCTCAAAGTCAACTTTGAAAAGAAAGAGGTTACGTTTCTCCTTTTTAAGAGAATGAATTACCTCGTTCACAATTAATACACCGTCTAAAATTTGTCTTCATTTGATGAACGCCGATTGATTGGTGCTGATTAACTTAGGAAGCACCTTTTGTAACCTATTCACAAGGAGTTTCGCCACAAACTTATACAAACATACAATAAGACTTATTGGATGGTAATCATTAAACGTCACCGGATTCAAAGATTTTGGAATAAGTGAGATGAAAGAGCTGTTGCATCCACGTGAGAAGTTACTAAAATGAGCAAACTCCCGAATAGAGTTAACAACATCGTCTTCTAAAATCTCCCAAAAACTTTTGATGAAATTGAAATTGAACCCATCGGGCCCCAGAGCCTTCGAGCTTGCACAATCCCAAACAGCCTTTTTGATTTCCTCTTTCTCGAATTGTCTGCATAGTAAAGTGTTGTCTTCATCCGCCAAGTTGGAAAAGGAAGAGCTCGAATAATTTGTGATACATTACTCGGTTTTCTTAAAACGAAAAGGTCAAAGAATTGAAAGCTGCTTCTTTGACCTTTTATGGATCAGACACCCATTCCCTGTTGATGTTGATACCTGTCATTCCAATCTTCTCCCTGATCTTGGTGGAAGCTTGAAAAAACTTTGTGTTTTCATCTCCTTCAGATGCCCAACAAATCCGACTTTTTTGTTGTAGCATAGATTTCTTGCTTTTTTTCAAGAGAAAGAAGCTGTGATAACAAAGTTTCATGATTTATAATGTCCGTTTCAGAAGGGGTGTTTGGTACAACCCACAACTCCCAATCCACAATCTGTTTTCGAATCTTACTGATGTTTTCATCAAGCTCACCATACATAGTTCGAGCCCAAGATTTCAATCCCGCCTTTAGTTTTTTTTAATTTCTCCTTAAAAACAAAATCGGCCCGACCCACAATGGATTTATCATTCCAAACCTTATACACTGAAGTCGAATACATTTTGACTTTATAATCTAAGGGTCTAGATTGTGCCAAGTAAGCTTTTTTGAAGACTGATTTGCTAATTATCACTTTACTATAATATATAGAGAAGATAGAGAAGATGTGTATATTACATAAAATCATACTCCGTAACATATCAACTTTCTCTTATACGTAGTATAAATAAATGTAAAACTAAAACTTATGTAAGATAACTAAATTATATTAAATTAAATGTATTCTTAAATCAAATAGGTACCATCATCGGATATCTGGAATAGTAAATAATACAGTAATACTCCAAACATGGATTACTTTTCATCCAAAAACAAAGCATGTTTGTTGTAAGGAAAATACTCTTTTGAGCGCATAGTTAGAGATCGAATTATTGGCATTAAATTTGAATCATACAACTTTGTTGGTCCAAAATGAATTATTAGATTCTAGATTGCATATTGCATAATACAAATATGGAATTTTGACCACATCTCTAGATTCTTTTATTTAATATCTATGCTTCTCCATACTATAAGCAACAAACTTATGCAACACACTAAAATGGCAAAATAAAGCATCACACCAACTAATATATGTATACTCATATAGTCATATGCCCCAACGATAACCATTCGAGCCCTTGTTTTTGTGCGGCTCACTATCTTTGGCACCAAGAGGGTGAAATCCTTTAAACATCATTTGAAATCTTTGAAAGATGTTGGTTTTAATGGGTGATAAGCAGAACCCAATCGAATCTAAAAACCATCCGTTTCTTCCATAGAAACCTACTATATGACTTCCGTGCGTCATGAAATGAAAAGGCGTTCCTTCTTCAACTCCAAATGGCCCAAATGTCCTTTGGTTGCTTTTAAAAGTGAGTGATCGAATTACATCGCTGCCTCCATAAACCACAGGGCAATAGTGCCCGCTAACACTTATCAAAACCTCCTCAGGGAATTTCAGCTTAATCTAAATATATCAAAAAATTCAAGCATTAAAAATATCACAATATTAACCATATGTTAACATCTCATATATATTTAACTTAGCGTGAAGTACACTAACATTTGGTGAAATGTATGTACCTGAGCACTTTTTGTTCCTCCAACGCCACCATGTTTTTCTGCCTGAAATGGTTTACCATTGTCATCATATGTAACACGAATTGAGTCGATACAACTACTGTATACAAGGTTGATTTCTCTTACTCCACTGTGCACTCCATCTTCCCAATAATTTCCACCGTTTCCTCCCCATGGTCCCAATAGTATGATGTTATCCTGTTGTTTTCAGATTAGTAGATAGATAAAAAAAAAAAAAAGTAAAAAAAAAAATCATGTACAGAGCAAGGGATTTCATACCATGTTAAGTCCAACAAAGTGCTGTAAAGACAAAGTTGTAAGAAAGATGTGATGGTTATTTTGTACTATATTTTACTTGCACACAATTGTTGACATATATATAAAGAGCAAAAAAAGGTTTTACACTGTTTAGCATCTGGTTCCTATTGTGATTCCATTTCATATTGGTTATTGTTTTATATTTTGCTTACATAAAACATGAAGTAATTCTGATTCTATATTAAGAATTTAAGAAAGGTTTTTGTTATATACCATGTACACCGTAGTTAGTGGGCTTGGAAAAGGATAGCACCATCCAGAACACTCTGCCCGTTGATCTTGTTTTTCCTTTGCATCTGATGTTCCACTAAAGATGTCAAATAGATAGGTCAGCCTGGTTAAGTATCAGGTTAAATTGATTTACTAGAGCAGTTCTTGCCCAATTACAAATTCACAAAAATGAAATATAAATGCCGAAATATTACTTTGCTGTGTACATTAGTATTTGGCTAGAAAATATTAATCCTTAATATGCCATAGTGAAAACGAAATTCAATACAAAAAATTAAAAAATAAATAAAAAAATTAATTAATTAAAATATACTTTTTTAAAAAATTAAAAGTTATTTTGATATCATAATTGTCACAACCCAATAAGTTTGTGGCCCAACCCACTAAAATTATGACCCAATTAAGGGTTTTAACCCAAGAACTTCATGGAAGGCCCAAGAACATCATGGAAGCTCCCTAGAACTTTCCCATGAGTTCTTCCATGGAATGGTATGGAATGTTCATGGAAATATCTATCTCCATGTATATACTTGAAGTTTCTAGTACTTAGATCATAACCATTGATTTAGATTAATCTTAGCCATCCATTTTGTGTTAGAAGTAGTATAAATAGGGGTGGTCTCATTTGGCACACCACCCCTCAAATCTCAAACATTCTCTCTTGTAAAGCATTCTCAAGCAATATAAGTATTTTCTTCAATTCCACTTGTTCTATAATATTTTCTCTTTTGGTTACTTGAATCATTATAAGGTCCGAGTAAGGCTGACTTAGTAGAGACTAAGTGCCGCACGTGAGCTTATTGAGATAAGTCCGTGACATTTGGTATCAAGAGCAAGGTCGATTCAAGGAGATGGCAACCGAGACCGAGAAGAATGTGAGCGCAACAAGTGGTGTGATGGGTGATGAGACTCGTGGTCGGGTAGAGACTCGACAAGGAGCCAAGAAGAACCGAGGTATGTCCAAAGACTTTGTCGCAAACTTGGACAAGAGGATCATGGATGTAGAGACATCCATGGACGACGTGAAAGCAAAGGTCGAAGACGTCCACCAACGTTTGGATGGTTTGGACGGGGACTTTGACGAATTGAAAGATGATTGCAAGAGTGCAATCAACGTGCTAGACGTTGACATGCGACGTGAGATCCATGACTTAAGGGGTATGCTCATGGGTGAGATTACGAAGTTGCGAGGCGAAATGGAGGGGGAGGTCTCCACTATTCACCAACGCCTCGTGGATTTACAAACCAACATGAACTCTTGTTTGAGATTCATGGCTAGTGGGGGTAGCAACACTGGATGCAATGATCCGAAGGTGGACGTTCCCAAGCCGTCACCGTTCGTGGGGAAGCGGGAAGCCCGAGCGGTTGATGATTTTATATGGGAGATGGAACAATACTTGGAGGGAGTCAACATAGTGGATGATGCAATGAAGATCAAGACGGCAACCCGTTACCTGAAGGATACCGCAGCGTTATGGTAGCGTCGTCGATATGGAGATATCGAGAAAGGTACGGTTACTATTGATACTTGGGATGATTTCCTTACTGAACTTAAGAATCAATTCTACCCCAAGAATGCTCAAAAGGATGCGATGAGTCGTCTACGTAAATTACATCATTCTGGGACGATTCGGGAGTATATTAAAGAATTCACGAACCTTAGCCTGGAGGTCCCAGATATTCCCGATGATATTCTCCTCTTCTATTTTCTCGATGGTTTGCAACCTTGGGCTAAAACGGAGTTGGAGAGACGAGGAGTCCAAGACCTTGCCACCGCAATTGCTCAAGCGGAGGCACTAGTCGACCATGCTAATAGGAAAGATTCGTTCAAGTCAAAAGATAAGAAGGTGAGCCATGAGAAAGGTGGGGGAGATAAGCCCGCCCAATCAAGGAATGATAATACACGTAAGCCACCAACCGGGAATAACAAGAGCATAAAAACTTCTTACAAGAATGATGGATGTTTCATATGTGATGGACCGCATAGAGCCCGAAATTTTCCGAAGAAAGCTAGCCTTCATGCTATGGAAGCTCAAAAGGCGGGTTGTCAGGATGAGGAGCGGTGCATAGGATCAATGCATATCCTCAACGCAATCAAGGCCAAGACGGAGATACCCAAGGTAGTGGCTAAAGGACTCCAATTCATAGATATTAACATTTGTGGAGATCGGGTACGAGCTTTGGTGGATACGGGAGCAACTCATAACTTTATCTCCACCGATGAAGCCAAAAGGCTAGGACTTAAGGAAACAAAAGAGAGTGGCATGATGAAGACGGTGAACACGAGTGCCAGACCAATTAGTGGGGTGGCTAAAGACGTATATGTGAAGATTGGAGAATGGGAAGGAATGATTGATCTCTCAGTCGTGCCTATGGACGACTTCAAGTTAGTACTTGGGATGGAGTTCCTAGATAAGGTACGCGGTTTCCCTATGCCGTTTGCTAATTCACTGTGTATCTTGGATGGTGAGAAGACTTGTATGGTGTCAACCGAACGTGGAAGCAAGGGTGCATCCAAGTCACTTTCGGCCATGCAATTCAAGAAGGGGTACAACAAGAATGAGACATGCTATTTAGCGGTAGCAAAGTAAGAGACGGTCGAAGATAAGGGAAAACTAGAGGTACCCAAGGAAATTGAGAAGGTCCTCGATGAGTTCAAGGATGTCATGCCCAAGGAGTTACCAAAGAAGTTACCACCTAGGAGGGAGGTTGACCATGCGATCGAGTTGGAGCCGGGATCAAAACCACCTTCCAAAGCCCCATACCGAATGCCACCACCCGAGTTGGAGGAGTTGCGAAGACAACTCAAGGAGTTGCTGGATGCGGGATACATCCGACCGTCAAAATCCCCGTATGGTGCTCCGGTACTATTTCAAAGAAAGAAGGATGGGTCCTTGCGGATGTGTATAGATTACCGGGCACTTAACAAGGTAACTATCAAGAACAAATACCCAATCCCACTTATTGCTGATTTGTTCGATCAACTTGGGAAGGCGAGATACTTCTCCAAGTTAGACTTGAGATCGGGATATTATCAAGTCCGAATTGCCGAAGGAGATGAGGCTAAGACCACATGTGTGACGAGGTATGGCGCTTATGAATTCCTAGTCATGCCCTTTGGTTTAACCAATGCCCCTGCCACATTTTGTACTTTGATGAACAAATTATTCCACCCGTTCCTCGACAAGTTTGTCGTGGTGTACTTAGATGACATAGTCGTATATAGCGACACCATGGAAGATCATGTGAGGCACTTGAAACAAGTTATCCAAGTACTAAGGGATAATGAGTTGTATGTGAAACTAGAGAAATGCTCATTTGGATTAAAAGAGGTGGAATTTCTTGGACATCGAATAAAAGATGGGAAGTTGCTGATGGACGGGGCTAAGATCAAGGCAATCCAAGAGTGGGAGGCACCAACCAAGGTTACTGATTTACGATCTTTCCTTGGTTTAGTAAACTACTATCGTCGTTTTATCAAGGGATACTCGGCGAAAGCGGCTCCATTGATAGAATTGTTAAAGAAGAACAAAGCTTGGTTGTGGGATGAGACATGTCAAGCAGCATTTGAAGAGTTGAAAGGAGCGGTCATGGAAGAACCGGTGTTGAGACTTCCGGATGTGACCATTCCGTTCGAGTTACACACAGACGCATCGGACTTTGCTATTGGGGGAGTTCTAATGCAAGAGGGTCACCCGATCGCATTCGAAAGCCGGAAACTTAACGAGGCGGAAAGCAAGTACACTGTGCAGGAGAAGGAGATGACGGCGGTGGTTCATTGTTTGAGGACATGGAGGCATTATCTTTTGGGATCAAGGTTCGTGATCAAGACGGATAATGTGGCAACGAGTTATTTTCAAACCCAAAAGATGTTGAGTCCCAAACAAGCTCGTTGGCAAGACTTCCTAGCCGAATTTGACTATGTGTTGGAGTATAAGCCTGGGAAGGCCAATGTGGTAGCTGATGCCCTAAGTCGTAAGGCGGAGTTTGCAGCGATCACAAAACCACAATTCTTCCTTCAAGATCGTATAAGGAGGGATTAGAGCATGATCCTATAGCCAAAAACCTTGTTGGATTGGCTCGAGATGGGAAAATGCGAAGGTTTTGGCTCAAGGGTGATCTATTATTCACCAAAGGAGACCGGTTATATGTGCCTAAGTGGGGTGATCTTAGACGGACAATCTTGAAGGAGTGTCATGATTCAAAGTGGGCTGGTCATCCAGGTATCAAGAGGACACTGGCATTAGTAGAAGGCACTTTTTATTGGCCAAGGATGGAAGACGACGTAGAGACGTACGTGCGAACATGCCTAATATGCCAACAAGATAAGATAGAGCAACGCCAACCAGGAGGACTATTACAGCCGCTACCTACACCGAAAGGACCATGGGAGAGTGTTTCCATGGACTTCATTACTTGCTTACCTAAGTCGGAAGGGTGTGGGAGTATTATAGTCGTGGTAGACCGGTTTTCTAAGTATGGTACCTTCATAGCCGCATCATCCGAAGTTACCGCGGATGAAACCGCAAAACTATTTTTCAAGAATGTGGTGAAGTATTGGGGGATACCGCATGTGATAGTAAGTGATCGAGATCCGAGGTTCACAGGGCGTTTTTGGACGGAGTTGTTCAAGATCATGGGGACGGACTTGAATTTCTCCACGAGTTTTCATCCCCAAACAGACGGACAGACGGAAAGGGTGAATGCACTATTGGAGCTCTATCTTCGACACTATGTAAGTGCAAATCAACATGATTGGGCTAAGCTTCTTGATATTGCTCAGTTCTCTTATAACATGCAAAGGAGTGAGTCCACGGGGAAGAGTCCTTTTGAGTTGGTGACAGGACGCCAACCATTGACCTCGAATGCTTTGGCCGCTTCATATGATGGAAGCAGCCCAGCCGCTTATAGAACGGTGAAGGAGTGGCACGAACAAGCCGACTTGGCGCGAGCATCACTAGATAAGGCGGCCAAGAAAATGAAGAGATGGGCGGATGAGAAAAGACGACATGTTGAGTTCAAAGTTGGGGACCAGGTGATGGTGAAGCTTTTACCTCAACAATTCAAAACATTTAGGAAGGTGCACAAAGGATTGATCCGGAGATATGAAGGCCCATTCCCGGTAATTGGACGTGTTGGGAACGTATCTTATCGAGTTCAACTACCGCCCAAGTTAAAGATTCATCCAGTCTTCCACGTAAGTTTTATAAAACCTTATCATGGGGACGAGGAAGACCCAGAACGAGGAGTTTCCAAACGAGCACCAATGGCAGTTGCGACTTCGTTCGATCGTGAAGTGGAAGATATCTTGTTGCATCGAACGGTACGGAGACGAGGTGTGCCGAGCTATAGAGAATACCTGGTTAAGTGGTGTAACTTGCCCGATAGTGAAGCAAGCTGGGAAGTCGAAGACTTATTGTGGCAGTTCACAGACAAAATCAAGAAGTGTCACGAGGATCACACGACGAGGACGTCGCGAGCTTAGGTGGGGGAGAATGTCACAACCCAATAAGTTTGTGGCCCAACCCACTAAGATTATGACCCAATTAAGGGTTTTAACCCAAGAACTTCATGGAAGGCCCAAGAACATCATGGAAGCTCCCTAGAACTTTCCCATGAGTTCTTCCATGGAATGGTATGGAATGTTCATGGAAATATCTATCTCCATGTATATACTTGAAGTTTAGATCCTAACCATTGATTTAGATTAATCTTAGCCATCCATTTTGTGTTAGAAGTAGTATAAATAGGGGTGGTCTCATTTAGCACACCACACCTCAAATCTCAAACATTCTCTCTTGTAAAGCATTCTCAAGCAATATAAGTATTTTCTTCAATTCCACTTGTTCTATAATATTTTCTCTTTTGGTTACTTGAATCATTATAAGGTCCGAGTAAGGCTGACTTAGTAGAGACTAAGTGCCGCACGTGAGCTTATTGAGATAAGTCCGTGACATAATTCTCTATTTATTATTTTGATATTTATCAAAGTACCTATTATTTTGATAATCCACAACTAGTGACACATCTTCAGAACTCTCTTTTTAATGCTTTTGTCATCTCCAGATCTCGCTTAATTCTCTACTTAAGTTTTTGGCTGAGCAGTATCAAATAGTCTCATTAACATTAACGTTAGTCTCATTAACCATGAAGTTGTGAGTTCGAATTCCATTGTGAATAACAATTTGTGTGTGGTTGTCGTTCATAAAAATGCAAGATCTATACTACTATGCTAATTACCAGAAAATAAGGATTTCTTTAAATGCATTCACACCGATCAACTCATAAATAATTTTATTTATCGAATAACTATTATTTTAAAAATAAAAGTTATTTAATTATATAGTGATTAATACACACTAACGATGTCGTTGTAGTTAAAGGTAAAAAAAAAAATTAAAAATATTTTTTTTAATGACAACTTTTAAGACTCTCATTAACACTCGTAAAACTATTGTATAGTCTAGTAATTGCCACCAAAAAATTTGTAAATAAGCGTTACGATAAATCATTTTATGCATGTTAAAGACATATTCCAAAAATAACTAAGCATTTTGGGTTTTACTTAATCATATCTAAACTTTTGTGCTTACATTTACTAATGAGCCACACGTTACAAGCCCATTTCGCGATATCTCTAAATATTTCCGTTATTATCAGTCAATTAATCAGCGCCAAAAACTGTAGAAAAATAGCTGCTGGAGCCATAGAAGGCTACTGCTGCTGGAGGCCGGAGCTATCGTGTCGCCGGAGTTTACACAGGTTCTTACTATAAATTTGTAATTAATGATACCTCGACCCGCAAGCGCATGCTATACGTACGCGGGCAAGCACTAGTATGTGCATGTGCATGGAATCTTTACGGTATGCGGTGGCGCATTTAATAGTTTGTTCCCGGTATGGCGGTTACTTGTTGACTAAGTTCAGTAATCTTTTCCATAATTATATCCGAAATATGGGGGAGTTGATTATGGAAAGGATTATCACAATCACGGATGATTCTAGAATTAGGGTTTACCTATATATATACTAACCCTAATCGTCATTCTTAAGATCATCTCACGTGACACATCTTACGTAACAGCTATTATCATCATCTCTCTTATCTTCTAAGGTTAACAGGTTAGTTCTTTTACGACTGTTGCCTACAACCTTACTTAGGGCCTTCCGATCGACGACCGTCATCGAAGGTGTACTTAATCACTTAGCCACCCCGCCGACATCATCATGTCGACCAGGGTTATTCACGGTAGCCGGACAGGAGAGCTAAGTTCTAAGATCCTTAAACCTCCTTAAACGTATTGAGCGTGCATATTTACCCTTTGGAAAATATACGCATGATCAAGTGGTGCTTTCATTGAGAGTCGAATTAATTAAGACGTGTTTAATTATTTTTTCTTTTAAGTTTTGAATTGTAAAGCTCGTTACTCACAAAAAAATTTCGAACCTTTTGTTTCTTAACAGAATCATGACGTCCGGGGAATCATCGGAACGTACTCAAACTGATAATCAGAACACGTCGTCTGGTAATCAGCACACACAAGCTATGACCACTGGAGCGGGAATCATGCCTTACCGTCCGCCTATATTCAGCGAGCCTTTTCAGAGGTACAAGCCGACATACCTGGATGGAATAACACCAACAAGGGCAAACTCGCCGGTTACAACTACGCGGCTAGATTTTTCTGCAGTAGATCTAAGGGTTATCACTGTAGGTACTAGCGGAGAAACTGTGGGGCCACATGTAGTATATTGCAGCCAGATTCCTATTTACAGTACTACGGTTTCAATCCCTCTGCAGTCGCACAGTGCTCAGCAAAATTCATCGTTTACACCGTTGCAGCCTTGGCAACCACCGCTCCCAGTGTCACAGTTTCTAACCCCTGCGGATGCGCATGAATTACTTAATAGTTGGGGATTCGGTGTCATTCCAGACGGAAACTCGCATTGGACACCGCCAACTGCAGAACATCAAAGCGCTGCGCATATAGTAGGACTTTTAGCAGCATACCCGCATGTCTCGCAACCATCTGCGCCGCAGGTTTCGGCTCCTTTTCATCAACTACCTCTATACTTTGCGCCGTCAGGGCCCCCAACTTTTCCAATACAACAGCCTTGGTCATATACGCAAACGCCAGGGCAAACTTGGCAAAATATTCAGGGGCAGGCGAACCTTGCGGGGCAATTTATGCAGGCTGCACCTCCCGATATGGTTCACTTATTTTCACAACCTGACTTTGTTCAGGATATGATGAAGCATTTCTTCGTAGGGCTTAAAGGTGACCCCGTTAAACCACCCTTTGAGCTACCAACCACTTTTGATAAGTTTTCTCCGCACATAACTGCATATCCATTTCCATCAGCACCAAAGATACCTCACACGCTAGGTACCTACAATGGCTTGACTGATCCATATGACTTCCTGCAGCGTTTTGAGGGGGCAATGCGCACGCAAGGATGGGTAGATCCAATTGCATGCCAGATATTTTCCATGACGCTGCAGGGTATTGCACGCGAATGGTTCAATAAGCTCCCAGCCGGTAGCATATCCGGGTTCATGGATTTACGAACAAAGTTTTTGCTGCAGTATCAAAATCAGAGGCCGCGAAAGTGCACTCATATTGAATGTCATGATATTGTACAGAAACCCAAGGAATCTTTGGGTGAATTTCTTATGAGATACACTAATGAGAGCTTGCGCATACCAGACCTTAAGCCGGAGCAGCAGATTTCCGGGCTCATACATGGTATAAGTTCAGAGCGTCATCCAACGCTGGTTAAGCGACTGCGCCATACGGTGCCAACAATTTATGCTGAAGCACTTAACGAATGCCACGATTATATGCGGAGTAGTGAAGATAATGATATTTCCACCGCTAGCTCACGCAACGAGGGGAAAGACGATGATGATCGTTCGCGCGATCAAAGCCGCGGCAACAATTCTCGCGGAAGATATCCTAGTGGTGGTCCTATAATAAGTGATAAGGGACGAGTAAGTGGTAATTTTCGAAACAATAACCAGCGCGGCATTAATAATCAGAACTATGCGCTGCTCAAAAGCCTGTCTAAAACACCAAAGGAGATTTTGGCTACTAAACCAGTGTGCGCAACCTTTGCGGTCCCAACTTCGCTAACAGAATTTGGTAAGCGGGACAAAACAAAGTACTGCGAGTTCCACGACGATCACGGTCATGACACCAATCGGTGTAAAAACTTAATGGAACGGGTGCTGGAAGTACTGCGTGCAGGAAAGTTAGATCACCTAAAACCTCCAAAGAAGGACAAGGGAAGCGGAAGAAGTTTCAAAAGCCAAAACTTTTGCATGACAAAAAATAGATAAAGCTAAAAATGCCGATTTAACCATCAATATGGTTGACGCAGAGAAAGTAGGTCAGCGAAGAAAGTACAATGACCATAAGGATTGGGAGCTCATCCCAATTTCATTCCCTCCTGTTATGTCGATCGACGCAGCTAATGAGCCTGTTATCATCAAGTGTCATATTCCTGATCGCGGGATACAGATTAAGCGCATGCACGTTGATACTAGAAGCGGCGTTGACATTATGTACGAACACTGCTATCGTTTCCTCCCTGAAGAAGTCAAAGCGCAGTTACGCCAACCTGATATTACGCTGTCGGGATTTTCTGGGGAAAGTTCATGGCCATTAGGCCGGATAGAGCTTGTAGTAGAGCTCGCGAACGATAAGAATCCGCAGTTGGTTAGGAGTGAGTTAATCGACTTCTATGTGGTTCGTTCGACTTC
Source organism: Rutidosis leptorrhynchoides (assembly GCF_046630445.1). Lineage (NCBI taxonomy): Eukaryota > Viridiplantae > Streptophyta > Magnoliopsida > Asterales > Asteraceae > Rutidosis > Rutidosis leptorrhynchoides. The sequence continues at coordinate 496,629,057 of NC_092334.1, read as the reverse complement.
GCGCTACCATGCGCTTCTAGGGAGAAATTTCATACAGCGTTTTAACATTGTACCCTCAGTGGTGAATGGCTTGATTAAGTTTCCTACCATGGACGGAATTGCCACGATTGCGTCGCATCTAACAACCGAGTTATGCGGTTCAGTTGTGCATGTAGACATTCCCAGCATAGGAGAACAACTTAAAAGCAGTGCAGTCATAGCTAATCACTTATACCCGGACAAGCGAATCAAAATTGGCACAGGTTTGTCAACGGAAACTAAAGCTAAGTTGCACGGTATATTGCTAGCTAACGCAGATGTTTTCACATGGCGAGAATCAGATATGACTGGGTTCCGCGGGATATTGCGAAACATAAGTTGAATGTTAATCCATCACTCACGCCTGTTAGGCAAAAGAAGCGGCACATAGCCCTGGAGCGCAGTGATTGGTTATGCGCAGAAGTTGATAGCCTGGTCAAAGCAAATATCTTGCGGGAGGTACGGTACCAAACATGTGTTGCTAATCTCGTGTTGGTAAAGAAGGCTGACGGTAACTGGCGAATGTGTGTCGATTTTAAGGACATTAATAAAGCATGTCCTAAGGATAACTACCCTCTCCCAGAGATTGACTGGAAGGTGGAATCATTATCGGGTTTTCGGTAAAAGTGTTTTCTGGACGCATACAAAGGTTATCACCAAATCCTTATGGCTGCAGTAGACGAGGACAAGACTACTTTTCATACACCACAGGGTATTTATTGTTTCACGAAGATGCCCTTCAGATTAAAAAACACAGGCGCTACCTATCAGCGTGTAATTGACGCAGCGTTCAAACACCAAATTGGCAGAAATCTTGAAGCATATGTCGATGACTTGGTAATTAAAAGTAACACTGAAGATGTGACGACCCGGAAATTTCTGACTAAATTTAAACTTTATCTTTATATTATTCTGACACGATAAGCAATGTTTGTTAAGTTAAATCTCAAGGATTTTAAACTATGTTTATACATTCATTTAAACCTCGACCAAATTCCAATGATTCACGAACCATTAAATGAACATATATGAATATGTATGTATATGTGTATATGTTATAAATTGAAAATGTCAACAAAGTATTTAAACGTATAATGCTTTATATGAACGTATTTGTTTCAATATGATTATCGATGAAATTAAAAAATATATATTAAATGATTGAATTATCAGAAACATTGAATTATGATTACAAGTCTCTGTTGAGAGGTCCACTATGATTTGAGAAAATCTATTCCTCTTAACGATATTCGGAATAATTTGTAAAGCTATTTATAAATAAAAATAAAAAGTGTCATTTACGAAAGTTAGACAAAAGCTAGTGGAGAATTGGTTTCCATAATATTCTATTAATCTATTTTCAAACGTACAAAAATGTTTTCAGTTTAAAAAGAACTTTATTATTAAAACGTATATAACTTTTATAAATATCTAGAATCACTTTTGACAACTCATTACTTAACCAGTATAATAAATATAACGATATTTATATTTTATTTCATTAAATATATATAACGATTTAAATTAATATTATATATATTTATACGCGTATTATACATACATAGTTTTTATACTTTTACTATACTTTAACTTTAACTTTACCTTTACTTTACTTTTACTTTACTTTAACTTTAATAATTCATACTTTAATAATTCACTTTAATAATTCATACTTTAATAATTCACTTTAATAATTCATACTTTAATAATTCACTTTAATAATTCATACTTTAATAATTCACTTTAATAATTCAAAAATCTATTATAAATAGAATTCAATAGGTTTCATTAATTCATAGAAACTTGAAAATATATTTCTCTAAACTCTCTCAATCGATTTATATATATATATATATATATATATATATATATATATATATATATATATATATATATATATATATATATATATATATATATATATATATATTTGCTCTGTATTATTTCAAGATATTATTTCAAGATATTATTAGTATACATAAAATATTACGACGGAGTGATGTCCGAGTGATTTCAAAATAGTTTTTTGAATGAGTCGAAGCTAAGAAAATTATGGGTTATAGCTATGGAGGTGATGGGTATGGTTCATGGGTATGCTCGTGAGGTCAATCTAGTGTTTATCATCTCCGTTGCGTCTACGTACTTTCCTGCAATATTGAATCTCAATATTGATACGTTCGTGAATCCGAGGCCAACCTTGCACTTGTTAAATGACGTTATATGTATTTTTACTACGAAATACAGTATGGTGAGTTTCATTTGCTCCCTTTTATAAATATTTTTGGGACTGAGAATACATGCGCTGTTTTTATAAATATTTTACGAAATAGGCACAAGTACTAAAACTAATTCTACGTGGGTTTAAACCAGAAATATACCCTTAGCTTGGTAACATTAAACAACTTGTCTATGTACGGTAGGCGCGAATCCTAAAGATAGATCTATTGGGCCTGACAAACCCCATCCTGACTATGGGATGCTTTAGTACTTCGAGGTTATTTTAAACACACCTGATCTGGTGTACTTCAGAGGGTAAAACATGAACGTTAAGGCTTGTTATCGGGTGCCTACAACTTATAGAATACTTTTATACACTTGTGAGTGTACATATATTTATAAACGGAAATCTTGTAGTCTATTAATATATTGAAATGATTGTTACGATAAACCTATGAACTCACCAACCTTTTGGTTGACACTTTAAAGCATGTTTATTCTCAGGTATTAAAGAAATCTTCCGCTGTGCATTAGCTCATTTTAAGGATATTACTTGGAGTCATTCATGGCATATTTTGAAAGACGTTGCATTCGAGTCATTGAGTTCATCAAGATTATTATTATGTCAATTATAGTTGGATGTATTATGAAATGGTGTGCATGCCGTCAACTTTTGTTGTAAAGAAAGTTTGTCTTTTAAAAACGAATGCAATGTTTGTAAAATGTATCATATAGAGGTCAAATACCTCTCGATGTAATCAACTATTGTGAATCGTTTATAATGTATATGAACGGGTCCTTTCAATTGGTATTAGAGCGGTGGTCTTAGCGAACCAGGTCTACATTAGTGTGTCTAACTGATAGTCATTAGGATGCATTAGTGAGCCTGGACTTCGACCGTGTCTGCATGTCAAAAGTTTTGTTTATCATTTTTGTCAGAAATTGCCTGCTTATCATTCTTAGTCTAGACACGTCTTACTGCATTGATTGCATGAATAGTGTATAGACAAAATTCATATCTTAGCGTATCTGCTAATCCATATCTTAGCGTATCTGTTACTGTAAACTTTACCTGACATATCCCGTAAATTCCTCCGTAATCTACGAAATATTTTGCGCTATATATATAGATATTCTATGTAATTAGAATACCACCCGATAGCCGAAAAATCATTTCATATCGAAAAATCCTTTATTCAATCGAACGAAATGGAATTAGTCATTAGTTCAAGTCCCTCGAATTCCGATATGGAATCCCACTCAAGCTCCTAAAGCAGTGTGACCGGAATGGATCAACCAATTAGCCATCATCTATTCTGGATGAATTGGGGATAGGTTCGTAGCCTCCTCAATAATTGGAGACAAGAAGAAGGTGATCCCTTCCATCCACCACATTGCCCTCTTGGCGATGAACCTGAAGCACTTACCGGAGAACCGGTCCGAAACACCATTTCTCTCTCATTTCCAGAGTATCTCATCACGATTATATACTACATCAAATTCTAGATTTTATTTATCCACTCATTCGAACAGACAATCACTCCGGTGTAATAGAAGAAGTCAACGAGCTTCGCGCTCGAGTAGTGGCTTTAGAGAATATGGTGCAAGGGTTACAAACACCAACAGCAGCACCAGCAGCATAACCAGTACCACCATCAGCAACACCAACAGTACCATCACCACCACCAACAGCAACATCCGCATCCCACACTTCAACATCACAACCTATATCCCACGAGTACCAATGACATACACTCTATAGATACCAAGGAATACCAACAACAATAAACGATGAAGTATTGATTCATAACTTCATTGGAGAAACATTTTGCGACGATTATGTAGTCTCTAAAGTCTTAGAGATTATCTATTCTAGCCCTAACCATAAATTAGATGATTGAACCCAAATGATAGAAGGAAGAGTAGAAACCCTGACAAGAATGATGTGTGGTTTACAAGCTAGACTTGATTTACCAACAGCATCAACAGTACCATGAACATCACCAGTACAGTCAGTGCCATCAGTGTTGTCAGAATCAGCAGCACCTATAATATCACAAACTCCGTCAGTTCAAGAATCACCGTGGATATCATTATAAATCAACAACAAGTATGTCATATCAATGAGTTATGAAGTATTAACTCATTTCCACTGAAGGATTTATATGTATATCTTATATATAAATTTTTAGACCATAATAAATATTTCCGTACTAAGCTATTATGTGTGAATCTTAACTACTCGGTTAATTCATGTTACTAATATGCAATAATGTACGTCCTTCGTCCATAACTTAACCATCATTAACTACAATCTCTACCTCAATTCAATAAATCCCAATTCATAATAAATCAAATGAATTATTCAAATATAAGTTTGATTTTTCACTTTCATCGTCGATGTACTCGAAACTTTTCAAATAACATTATTCGTACCTTGCGTAATTCACAAGAATTCCACAAACACCAACAAATAACGAAGTATTAATTCATAATTTCAATTTTATTGAATAAATACTCTGTAAAAGTTATGTAATTTCTAAAGTCTTTAGGGATTATTCAGTTCTAGTTTCAACCGTAAATCAAATGAGTTTAATTTAATATTAACTCATTAAATCTATGTTACATCTGAAGAAAATATGCACATATATAATTTCATAAAGACTGTAATAAAATTTTGTTGTACAAAATATTAATTGTGAAATTTTATTTAACGGGTAGGTAATACCCGAGAGATATATAAATTCACAATTAATATGTTACATTTTTCGAATCTGATTAAGCAAATCATCAACTATACTCCCAAAATCTCACAACAATATACATTCTTGTATAGAAATCAAAACAACCATTCTCACCCAAATTTGATTACGCATTCTGATTTTGACAAATCAAAATCCAAGTCATGATTTAACAGAAGACATCACTCTTAGATTCCTACATCTTTTAAAGCTATACTTTGACTTCAAAACTGTGTTAGAACATCATATGTATATTAACGATTACAAACTGTGTTCAAACTCTCCGAAGTTTTCGAAGACACTTCAAACAATGAACAATCGAGATGATGATCCAACCACATATTACCCACATTTATGTACCTAAAAAGCTCCCGAAGCCAAAGTCATAGTTCGACGCGTATCCGTATCAGACCCTTTGGCATTTATTAGCTAAACTGACTTTTCAATTCCTTTTCAAAGTAGACAGTTTTGTCATAGCTCCAGCAAGTCAACTTCGACTTTTCAGTCGGACTAGTCTTATTATAACCTCGATAGATACGTTGCCCTTTCGTCATCATTACTGGGGACCTTTCATATCTCGCCACCTTAGCAATAAACTTACCAACAACTTCAATTATCTTGGACTTTTCGAAAAATCATTATATTTATTGAAATCATATCATTTACTCATTCGCATCTTGTAACGAGAATTGTCATACGAATCATCGGAAAACAGTAACCAGTATTTTGAAATCTCGCAGCATGTCTACGCCAACAGTTATATGTGTACGTAAAACGTCTATCTCCTGGACTTACATACTTTGAATGTGAAGTTCTGAAAAATATTTTGAACTGCAAACTAGTTCTTGAAATGCTGACGAAGCATCAAAAATTGTAAACGATCTTAATAGTAAAAAGTTTGATGATAAAGAATAGTAAGGTGGTAAAGCTGAGAAAAAGAGAAGGTTTGGAACTGGAAAACGGATTGAACAGACTATGAAGGAGGCTGTGGACAAATCACAAAGACTAAATCTGCCTTCAAAGAATCCAAATGATTCAGTGCCTGCTAAAGTCATTAACGAATACCTTACTCTTTATTCTAAACCTTTACAGACAAATCTTCATCATCATCCATCAATATTAGAAATTCTAAGATATTATCATATCTTTCATTATAAATATCCGCGATATTTCTGAAGATATTTTCACAACTAATCTTATCTGAAGTCATTTATCTCTTTGCGCTATCAGTGTTACATCATATAAGAAACTATTAGTTTCTATATTCTATAAACTTTCGAGTTTAAATTATGAATGTTTTGAAGTAGTGTTGGGAACTGAAGCATGAGTTAGTATAATATAATGACACTTGATCAACGTGATTATATTACAGTAAGTCATGCTGAGTTTCTAATGGGACATGACGATTCACAGACCATGCCGTCATCATGTTCCATGTTACACGACTCTTGTATTCTATTTAATCTCTAAAAATATCAAGAATATATTTTCTTAATGATTCGGTCTTTTCAGGGTATTCTGGTAAATTAACAAATCAAGATTGTGCCATTACCATTTCCTTCTTAGAACATTAACTATGCTCATTCTGAAATTCATATCTGCGAATACTGGACCATTACAAACGTTGCTTAATTGCAAGAAGAAGAAACGAAAGGACAAAACTCCAAAATAGAAATTGGAGTATAAATCGCAGCAAATAGAAGAGAGCATTAACTGTGGATGTCAATGATTATAGAAGACAAAAGCAGTGGCTTTGAAATATAAAGGAAGATATAAAACCCAACAACCACCCAAAAATTATAAACCGTATATATCGATGCATATAGCAATATAAAGACACGGAAGAACTAAAAACACTATAAAACTGAGAGTATAGTAGAAGTAAATAGATTCTTCCGGAGGCAGATGAAAAAGAAGAACGATAGATATGAAAGTGAGGAGTATATCGAGAATCAGTACTGGATGAAGCATATTGACAAATACTTTAAAATATGAGTTGAGGGAGAAAGAATAGAAGGTGTGAGTTGTAAGGAAATGAAGGAGGTGGATTTATAGTGAAATACCCGACAGAGAAATCAAGATGGATTATCGTATTAATTCGAAGAGAATCATAATCTCCTTAATCACCGAAGCATCAAATCCAACATAGATTACAAAGATTTTCTTTAAATTCGGAGATCAATTGTGATGACATCAAAAGATATGACGAATCACTATAATCTTATTTCCTTCATTTACGATAACTTCCCTCATACGCTTCGAGTAATCGAATTATTTTATCCATACTTCTTAGACATGATAAAACTTCATAATCGTCATAATAACATTCTCATTGTTAGCCATAACGACCTCTATCAAATTTCGGGACGAAATTTCTTTAACGGGTAGGTACTGTGACGACCCGAAAATTTCCGACTAAATTTAAACTTTATCTTTATATTATTCTGACACGATAAGCAATGTTTGTTAAGTTAAATCTCAAGGATTTTAAACTATGTTTATACATTCATTTAAACCTCGACCAAATTCCAATGATGCACGAACCATTAAATGAACATATATGAATATGTATGTATATATGTATATGTTATAAATTGAAAATGTCAACAAAGTATTTAAACATATAATGCTTTATATGAACGTATTTGTTTCAATATGATTATCGATGAAATTAAAAAATATATATTAAATGATTGAATTATCAGAAACATTGAATTATGATTAAAAGTCTCTGTTGAGAGGTCCACTATTATTTGAGAAAATCTATTCCTCTTAACGATATTCAAAATAATTTGTAAAGCTATTTATAAATAAAAATAAAAAGTGTCATTTATGAAAGTTAGACAAAAGCTAGTGGAGAATTGGTTTCCATAATATTCTATTAATCTATTTTCAAACGTACAAAAACGATTTTAGTTTAAAAAGAACTTTATTATTAAAATGTATATAACTTTTATAAATATCTAGAATCACTTTTGACAACTCATTACTTAACCAGTATAATAAATATAACGATATTTATATTTTATTTCATTAAATATATATAACGATTTAAATTAATATTATATATATTTATACGCGTATTATACATACATAGTTTTTATAGTTTTACTATACTTTAACTTTACCTTTACTTTACTTTTACTTTACTTTAACTTTAATAATTCACTTTAATAATTCATACTTTAATAATTTACTTTAATAATTCATACTTTAATAATTTACTTTAATAATTCATACTTTAATAATTCACTTTAATAATTCATACTTTAATAATTCACTTTAATAATTCATACTTTAATAATTCACTTTAATAATTCAAAAATCTATTATAAATAGAATTCAATAGGTTTCATTATTTCATAGGAACTTAAAAATATATTTCTCTAAACTCTCTCAATCGATTTATATATATATATATATATATATATATATATATATATATATATATATATATATATATATATTTGCTCTGTATTATTTTAAGATATTATTAGTATATATAAAATATTACGACGGAGTGATGTCCGAGTGATTTCAAAATAGTTTTTTGAATGAGTCGAAGCTAAGGAAATTATGGGTTATAGCTATGGAGGTGATGGGTATGGTTCATGGGTATGCTCGTGAGGTCAATCTAGTGTTTATCATCTCCGTTGCGTCTACGTACTTTCCTGCAATATTGAATCTCAATATTGATACGTTCGTGAATCCGAGGCCAACCTTGCACTTGTTAAATGATGTTATATGTATTTTTACTACGAAATACAGTATGGTGAGTTTCATTTGCTCCCTTTTATATATATTTTTGGGACTGAGAATACATGCGCTGTTTTTATAAATGTTTTATGAAATAGGCACAAGTACTAAAACTAATTCTACGTGGGTTTAAACCAGAAATATACCCTTAGCTTGGTAACATTAAACTACTTGTCTATGTACGGTAGGCGCGAATCCTAAAGATAGATCTATTGGGCCTGACAAACTCCATCCTGACTATGGGATGCTTTAGTACTTCGAGGTTATTTTAAACACACCTGATCTGGTGTACTTCAGAGGGTAAAACATGAACGTTAAGGCTTGTTACCGGGTGCCTACAACTTATAGAATACTTTTATACACTTGTGAGTGTACATATATTTATAAACAGAAATCTTGTGGTCTATTAATATATTGAAATGATTGTTATGATAAACCTATGAACTCACCAACCTTTTGGTTGACACTTTAAAGCATGTTTATTCTCAGTTATTAAAGAAATCTTCCGCTGTGCATTAACTCATTTTAAGGATATTACTTGGAGTCATTCATGGCATATTTTGAAAGACGTTGCATTCGAGTCATTGAGTTCATCAAGATTATTATTATTATGTCAATTATAGTTGGATGTATTATGAAATGGTGTGCATGCCGTCAACTTTCGTTGTAAAGAAAGTTTGTCTTTTAAAAATGAATGCAATGTTTGTAAAATGTATCATATAGAGGTCAAATACCTCGTGATGTAATCAACTATTGTGAATCGTTTATAATGTATATGAACGGGTCCTTTCAGAAGAACATATGCTCGCAGAAATTCTAGAAACGTTTGCGTCTTTGTGCAGGATAAACATGAAACTCAACCCGCTTAAGTGTAGTTTCGGGGAAGAGGAAGGTAAGTTTCTAGGTCATGTGCTGACAGCGCGAGGAATCAAGGAGAATCCCAAAAAGATTGAAGCCATTGACAATTTACCATCTCCAAAAACAAAGAAAGACGTGCAGAGTCTAACCGGAAAACTCGCGGCGATCACGCGGTTTTTGTCAAAAGCTGCAGAGTGACAGTTGCCATACTTCAATACTTTGAAGAATTGTTTAAAGAAAAAAGACTTTGTATGGACTCAGGAAGCAGAATCAGTTTTTCAGGTAATGAAGAAGGTGCTTGCTGAATTAACACCACTCACTGCGCCAGTATCAGGTGATACGCTTACGTTGTACCTTGCAGCATCAAAAGAAGCTGTCAGCTCGGTTCTCATCGCGGATCGCGGAAAGGTAATCCATTCTCTTTTATTTATGTATATGAATTATTTGTTTCGTGGCCAAATAACGCTGAGGTTTCTGGCCGAATGGCTAAATGGGCAGTTGAGTTAGGGGAGCACGAAATAAATTTTTCTTCGCGAAACGCGGTTAAGGGTCAGATACTCTCGGATTACCTAGTAGAATTTCATGCGGATGTTGAAGCATCGACTGAACATCAAGACACGCCTGCACCAATTTTGACACCATGGGAGTTATATACTGATGGTGCCTGTAGCGCAGTTGGCGCAGGTGCAGGAGTAATTTTAACCGGCCCAGGTGACGAAGAGCATACATATGCGTTGCGGTTTAACTTCGCTGTTACAAATAACGAAGCAGAATACGAGGCCTTGTTAGTAGGTATGCGGATTGCATATAAGTTAAATGTTAAAGTTATGCACGCTTACGTAGATTCAAAGCTAGTATGCAGCCAAGTTAACGGTGACTTCGAAGCGCATGACATAGCTATGCAGCAATATCTATCGCTTGTTCATAACCTCGCTGATCAGTTTGAGGCTTTTCAAATTTCTCATGTAATGCGAGGGCAAAATAAGAAAGCATATGCTCTTATCAAGTTGGCTGCATTGGCCTTTGATCATCTGGGGAAAAGAGTTCTCATAGAGGAACTGCATGCAAAATCCATTGTTATGATGCCTTTAGTGGCACCTGTTGAGGAATCCAGCTTAACATGGATGACACCCATTATTGCTTTTCTGCGGGACGGCACATTGCCCGCGGACTCTGTTGACAAAAAAAAGTTCGTACCAAGGCACCAATGTATGCCCTTGAGGGTGACGTCATATATCGAAGAAACTATTTAGGACCGCATTTAAGGTGCATTGGCCCAAATGAAGCAGAGGAGATTATACGCGAGGTGCATGAGGGTGCATGCGCTCTTCATTCGGGGCACGGGTCTATTGTGTCAAAAATTATGCGGCAAGGTTATTATTGGCCAACCATGTACGCAGACACTCCAAGCATAGTTAAGCGCTGCGAATCATGCCAAATACATGCACCAATCAGTAGAGCACATGCGCATCCAATGATTCCAGTCTCCTCACCATGGCCATTCTACAAATGGGCAATTGACATAATCGGACCATTTCCAAAAGGCCGAGGTAATATAACCATTTATTTCATATCATAATTACGCTACATACATTAGTATCTTACGCATACTCTGCATACACAGGAAATATCAAATTCTTGATTGTTGCAATTGACTATTTCACAAAGTGGGTGTAAGCAAGACCGCTCGCAACAATTTCGGGAAAAAGAGTGTGGAATTTTGTATGGAAAGACATTGTGTGTCGATTCGGTATACTAAACGAAATCGTTAGTGATAATGGCACACAGTTTGTGGGGGATCCATTTCACAGTTGGTGCGTAGAGTTTAATATTAAGCAAACTTTCACATCCGCTGCGCACCCGCAGGCAAATGGCCAATGTGAAGTCACCAATCGAGACATAGTGGCCGGAATCAAAGCCATACTAGGCCATAGCCACATTGGTTGGGTAAATGAACTACCAAAGGTGTTGTGGGCGCATCGAACAACACCTAAAGCAAGCATTGGTGAGACTCCGTTCAGTTTGGTATATGGGTCAGAAGCTGTTGTACCGGCAGAAATCGGGGTACCAACGTTCCGCATACATAATTTTGATGAAAAACCAAACTCGGAAGCTTTGCGGGAAAATATTAACTTGCTGGAAGAGCGCAGACTCTCTGCAACAGTCAACGAAGCTAACAATAAGCAGAAAATCGCAAAATACTATAATCAGCGTATGCGTTCACGCTCTTATAAGTGTGGGGATCTAGTATGGTGTCAGAATGACGCAAGTCATGTGGAAGATACTAGGAAGTTGGGCCCCCGTTGGGAGGGTCCATACAGGGTAGTGGGAACAAGAAACACCGGGGCATACCATCTTGCGACATTAGATGGGAAACCTGTGAAGCGCACTTGGCACGCGACGTTGTTGAAAAAATGTTACATGTAGCTGGTTGGACCTGATCATTCCAACAAGCTTTAGCACATTATTTTTTCTTTTTATGTAATTTCCGTCCGTTTGGATGTGTCGCGGTTGTAATCACATTTAATGCCAATGAAAATATTTACTCGCGCATACTTTTTCTATATATACGTTTCATCTTTTCGTATGCGGTTTCCTGCCTACATAATGGGTATCCTCTATCCCCCTGCGGCAGAAGCCTGTTTAGTTACAAGGCTAGACATACACAGCAGGTGAAGGGAATTGGTTTTCCCCTAGCCAAGCGCCACGCAGACTAGAAGGCTGCAAAGTCGACTTACAATACGAGCATTGGTTTGCTTGTGCGTAACTACTCTCAGGCATTGGTTTGCTTGAGGAACTCTTAAGTATAAAAACATTGGGTTGTTTTTGGTTGCGTTGCTTACCATACAACTAAAGTGCACCTCTAGTACGTGACAAAGCAAGAACGCAGTAGCTTTTGAGTCTAAAATACTTAGGGTAAATTTGCTAAAATATTGGTTTATTTTACGCAGTGCCCGCGTATGCGTGTGAGTTTTAGTTAACTCACGCACATAGGCATGCGGTTTGCATTTGTTTTGATTCGCGATATACAAACAATACAACAAAGACGCATGCAAACATAATGTACATAAATATACAAGTTACAAAATTGTTTTAAACGGCTGCCCAACACGGGACTTAGGGCTCAAAAATTTGAATACATAAACCTGCCTAAGCATAGGACTTACGGCGCAGTTGGTGAGGCATTTTTTCAAACTTACAAGTCTTGTTAAAAAAGTTGGTCGATTGGGGCGTTGGGATCAGCAGAGAACGCAGTAAGCTTCGGGATTTCAACACATTGGATCTCTTGCTCTGCGTCCATGAGTACTGCGGCAGTATCTTCCTTGATATGTTTTTGGACAGCGTCTGGGTAGGGGGTGCAAGGTCGCAGCATTTGAGCACCTCTCTCACAACCTTTTTGTGCTCATGTTCTATCCTCGCGTCCACATACACGTTAAACTTTTCGGTTACGGGGTCTGAATCCATAACCTTCTGCACAAGGGCCAGAAGAGAGGTGCGCAGTTTCGACAAATCTGCCTCTGCCAGCTCGCGGCCTGTCACCGCATCATCCTTCTCCCAGCAGACCCTGTCAAGCTCAGTCCGCAAACGCTCTGTTTCCCCCTTTGCCTGATCAACTGCCCCCACCAGCTTGAGGTTTTTCTTCCTCTCAGTAATCAAGGCGGTTTTGGTTTCAGCCGCAGTAGCTTCAGCAGCTTTACGCGCCTTTTCGGCGTCTCTCCTATCATTTCTCAACTGGTCAACACCCGCCTGCAGTAACCCAAGCTCAGTTTCCTTCCACAGCGCCACTTGATACAAATTGTTGGCGCGGTGGGAATAATCCACAAACATGCCAAAAAACACAACCCCATTTTGAACAATAGCGTCATGAGCTTGGCGAAATGGTAGTGCGGAAAGTGGCTCGCGGAATTCGGACGAGAATATCTACTGCAAGAAAGCAGATTGCTCAGCGATGTTTTCTGCGGAGGAATGGACGAGCTGGGATAGGTTTTCCAAGCGGAAGCTACCGCGCGGTGGTGTTGGTGGGTTATCCGAATCCAAGTGTATGGCCTTGTCTTTCGAAGTGGTGGTGGCTTCAAGATCAGGATTCCCCCGCGGTGGCGTTTGATGCGTATCATCAATATACTCTGCTAGAACATAAATAAGTTAGAACAAAGGAAACAATCCTGCGGCATACGAATAATAAGACGCTTACCAGTGATTGGAGGGGGCAGACCTGCGGAAGGCTGCTCTACGGGGACAAAATTGTCATTGCGCATGTCCTCTATTTGTTTCAGAGTCAGCTTCTTCTTCTTGGGCTGATTTGTTGGAGTTGTGGCTGCCTTGCGCTTGGTGGCCGAGGTCGCAGAGGCGGAAACCTCATTCTCGCCAGTTTTCTCCGCTGCTCCTCCACATTCTGTTTGAAGAAGGAAATTTCCGCAATCTCCTCCATAGTCAGCACCTTCTTCATCTTCATATATGCATAGACAAGCACGCGGTTAAATACAGACATATGTGGATGCGTAAAATAAAGTGCACGTATTACTATTCCTACCCTTTTCATTCGGTGCGACTATCGCTGGGCGCATGTTTTCCCACGACCAATGTGAGGATATCTTTCCCAACCGCAACATTACATTCCCATACGCGCGGTGGACAAGTTGTGCGTTTGGCAACGCCGCGAGCAATTTGGTTTCTTCATCGTCGAGTGTTGGGGTTTTGTTTACATCCTTGGATACGCTATCGCACCATACCAGGGTCTGCGGGAAATTCGTACCCACAATGGTTTGGTCGATAAATAAAAAGGTTTCCTTCCATTGGCCAGCGTTGGACTTGGGGGTTTTCGTATAGTTTTGGCGTGCGAAAAAAGTGAACCAGGACTTATGATGAGTGGCAAGGCGGTATAAATGGCAAAACACGTTGACCATTAGTACTTTGTTCAATGCAGTGCACTACATTTCAAACAGGATTATCTTTCCTATGGCGTAAGGATGCAACTGCCCTAATCCTACATGATAATGGTCTAAAACGCCTAAGAAGAACTCCGACGGTGGAACCCTAAAGTTTCCGTGGCATGTTCATAAATGGTTACCTTTTTCTCCGGTGGTTCATGGGCACGTTGGTTAGCAAGGGGTGGCACCGAATTGTACTGTTTTAACGGCGGATATTGTTTAACCAGGGAATCTATGTGTTTTTGCTCGATAACGGATACTACACTATCTACAAAGGTTTCAGTGACTTTCGTCATTTAATAAAAGTTATCGAATGAATGACTAACCTGAAATATTTAGCCGGAATGTTTGCTAGAATGATCGGAATTTTTGTGGCAACGTATCGGAGACGATTTGGCATAAGAGTGGAAATGAGGGTTTTTTGCGTGTATTTATAGGCAAGAGTGGGATGGCAATGTGATCGTGGAAGTACACGTGTTTCAATCTAACGGTCGTTATTTTTCACCCATAAATCATCATTGGGCGCCGTTCCCAATGCAGGGCAAGTGGCTCACGCGCGCCGAATCACTGTTGCTTTATGTCTTGTCAACCGAACAGGTTCTGTGGCATGGACAGGCATTTAATGGCCTCGGGCTGCGTGAGGGGAATTTAATGTCCTACGGTTTCTTTTTCTTTTCTTTTTGCTTAATAGTTTGCTATCATATGTCTTGCGTCACATAACACCAAACTGGGGGGACATAATGATACCGCGACCCGCAAGCGCATGCTATACGTACGCGGGCAAGCACTAGTATGCGCATGCGCATGGAATCTTTGCGGTATGCGGTGGCGCATTGAATACTTTGTTCCCGGTATGGCGGTTACTTGTTGACTAAGTTCAGTAATCTTTTCCATAATTATATCCGAAATATGGGGGAGTTGGTTATGGAAAGGATTATCACAATCACGGATGATTCTCCAGGGTGAGTAAGACTTGCTTCAGATAGGGTTTGCCTATATATACTAACCCTAATCGTCATTCTTAAGATCATCTCACGTGACACATCTCTCTCTCTCTCTCTCTCTCTCTCTCTCTCTCTCTCTCTCTCTCTCTCTCTTTCTTATCTTCTAAGGTTAACAATCTCTCTTATCTTCTAAGGTTAACAGGTTAGTTCTTTTACGACTGTTGCCTATAACCTTACTTAGGGCCTTCCGATCGACGGCCGTCATCGAAGGTGGACTTAATCACTTAGCCACCCCACCGACATCATCATGTCGGTCAGGGTTACTCACGATAGGCGGACCGGAGAGCTAAGTTCTAAGATCCTTAAACCTCCTTAAACGTATTGAGCGTGCATATTTACCCTTTGGAAAATATACGCATGATCAGTAATATCTTTCGTCATTTAACAAACTTTTTCTTCATTGAGTTTATGATCGATGAAATTAATACAATTTTTCCCTAATAATAATATATCATACTATAATACCATATTATGGTGCTGTATATATTATGTAATATCTATATACTTATATGATTGTATAGTTATGATTGAAATTGATCACAATTATGCAATAGTTATTGATTTTCCTGACTAATGTAGTCGATTATAATGGTACAGTTTTTGATTCATGGTTGATCTCATCTGCATGTTTGATTTTAATTGTTACATTTTTAGGGTTTTGTTACCTGTTTTGGAATAGGATAATACTGAAATTATAGGCTTGTATTAAAATATGTATTTATATTTCTCTTAATTTAATATATTGCTGTTGGTACCCTGCACGTAATTAAATTAAACTAGGATAAATTTACTTGAATAACCCATGCCAGAACACATTTTCAAAAATTAGACGCCTAAATCGCCCGGATATGGACTAAAACTGACAGTACTGGCAGTGAACAAATTCTCCAAAACTTGAACGTCTATTGCAGAAAATGCATTCTGACATGGGTTATACATGTAATTTTCTCGCTATATTAACTTTATGATATGTGATCCAAAACTTCCTTGTGTTGCATTTCACAATTTAATGAAATCAATACAAAAATGTACCTTTTATGTATCACTCATGGAAAATTATTCAAAATAATCGGTATTGAAATCGTAGTTTTTGATATATTAATCAAAATTGTACATTGAAAGCTTATGAAGTAAAAGCCTTCAATGTATCGTTTTAGTGAATGTATCAAAAAGTAAGGTGGATATATCAGTAGAACAAAATATCAAAAATCAATGATTTATTAACATCTCTATTCACTATATTTCCTTTCTTCTTGTATGAACTGAAATATACGAGCAGCTGATTCAGATGCCAATTTAGGATTATGTGGTACAACTTTAATCACTTTAATCCTCTCATCATCAAATCCTTTTTCTTCTATACATTGATCCGAATCTCGAACCATTGGTGTTGTTGGAAAAAGAGGAAGTTCATCTTTTTTTCGTTCACAATAATAATTCCCAATTCCCTGCAACTCACTTTCTTTATAATTCTCTTGATTTAACAAGTTACAAGGAATAGTAACATTTCTACTTATGTGTTCGCTTTCTTTAAAGCTAACGTTGTTTACAATATTTGGAGAGCAATTAGGCTTTGTTATCGCGGGCAATGTATACGATGTAAAAAGTGGAGTACTTGGAAATACACCAATTCTTTGTTGGTAAGATGTTGGAATAGTGTGAGTAAAGAAGTCTCCATTCGAAGGTGTTAGGCTCATACCATAAACAGGTGTCATGAGACCAAAAGGTGGTGGTGATGGTCCGGTGTAAGGCTTGTACACGAGTCCCTCAGAAGGTGACCTAACCGGGACTAGCCATTGGTTAGTTTGTGGTGGTGGAGGGATGTAGCACCAAGGTGGTTGTTTGGGACCATTTAGGTTAGATAGTGGTGGTAATGGTGGTGGTGGAGGAAGGTCTATTAGACTTGTGTTGTATCCTTTTTTGGTATCATTGTTGGTACTTAAAGGCTTTTTAAGAGTACTATCTATTGCGAAACTAAGTAAAGTTTCTTTATTATGTTCATCAATGTCTTTTGAAGGCAGCTTCTTTAGTTTGCAAAAGTTGTCTTCGAGCAGTAGACAAGGCGATCTTGCTAGTGATTTTTGTACCTGTTTAAACCTCAAACTATGAGAAAAGATTAAGTTTTAAAGTGTTGTGATTTACTAATTTCATG
This sequence comes from Rutidosis leptorrhynchoides, assembly GCF_046630445.1. Lineage (NCBI taxonomy): Eukaryota > Viridiplantae > Streptophyta > Magnoliopsida > Asterales > Asteraceae > Rutidosis > Rutidosis leptorrhynchoides. Next base: position 496,611,383 of record NC_092334.1, on the reverse strand, counting down.
ACATAAAACATACCTTGATCAATCTATGCAATTCAAAGACTTGTGACTGGAACACTCTTTGTTGCCTGGATATCATGGCAAAAAAAAAAAAAAACATTCATGAGCACTTACAAATTATAATGAAATGAAATGCCATAAATTCCTAATGCATTCAAGTTTGACTCTAAAGTAAATAGGCAAAATGAGCACAAAAAATAGAGATAAAATTTACTGAATAATAGTTCTTCTTGTTTTGCAGTAGTGTTCAGAACCGATCATTCGCTCAACTTCTTCGGGGGTTGTAATGCAACTTGATAGGAACTTTGTACCTGTATCAATTTTTCCTTCGTCTTCTACATGTACAGAGCCCTGATCTTCATCATTTTTGTTCATGCCATCAACTTCATGAGTACCTTTATCAATTTCGTCATCGTCTCCCAACAAAGTCATCTTTTTCGCACCATCTTTGTAAGTCGAAGGCATATTTTCTTGACAACTTTTTCTCTTAAGTGGCAACCTAATGCTAGAATCATGTAACAATTCTGTTTCGTCTTCCAAAATAGTCCTTTCTCTTGCGATGCCATTAATTGTTGTCGTGTTTACTATATCTTCTAGGCCTATATCCTTATTGTTCGGGTCAAGTATTTTTTGACAAACATGATGTTGAATATGAGAGTTTGTACTTGGGGTTTGGATCTTTCCTCTGTTTCCAATTGACAAACTTGGAACCAAGTATTCGTCCTCGTCTTCAAGGTTATTCAATGAAGTGTTTCTTGTACTACTAAACTCTTGAGGTTTATATAAACAATGATGACGATTGTCGTGTTTCATATGTCTCGTATTGCATAACGTTTGACAGTTAGTAGTTTCTATAGTTTGTTTGACGGTCGTTAGTGAGATATTCAAATTAATACCACTCGAATGATAAGAATCAAGTCTCGTAGCCAATCTTGTTGATCCACATGAGCGTCCAAAAGACGAAAATACACTTCTTTTGTAGCTAGCATCCTATGTTTCCATTAAATAAACACAAACACATGAGTATGATCTTAAACTGGACCTAAGCTAAAAGGACCAACAAAAATAGTATATGATACTAAACGAGTAAAGAAACCGATAAAAGAAGCTAAAACTTACATGATATGAAGACGTTGTGGGGACCAAACTACCACCATTGTTGTTGGGAGGAGGTAAGATCGGCGATACAGATCCAAAGTTACTCCTTTGTGTGGTTTGTGAAATCGCCATTTTGTTCCTTGGAGGTGTCCTTGGACCCCCTTTTTCGGCATCGTTAATATGAAGCCTTGGAAATAAAGGATCCATCTTTTTCCCTTCCTCTTTCAAATTCACCATTATTATGTTTAGTTTGTGATCACTAGTATCTCAATACACTATGATCTTGAC